>NW_028270190.1:12811666-13180416 GCF_037043375.1 Chiloscyllium plagiosum
GGGAGCTGTCAGGCTATTTTCAATCAGCAATGTCCAGCTCACTGTTGTTGTGTGTCCCACTGGGGCCACTCGACTCTTAACCTCAGTACAGCATTAATTTGACACAAACAAAACCGGCAATTAGAGCACTTAAAACAAAACCTTGATGCATATATGATTGGAAATGTTTAGAAGGACATGGGCCATGTACTGGCAAATGAGACTAGACTAGGTTAGGGCATCTGGTCGGCTTGGATAGTTTGGACCGAACAGTCTGTTTCCTTGCTGTGAATCTCGACGTTCATAACTCTATGCATTCAAAAGACACAATGACACTGACTGCCCTTGACGTCAAGGCAGCATGTGACATTCTGAGACATCAAGTAACTCTTGCAAAGAATTGAACAAGTGCATATCAAGGGAAAAACATTCTGCTGGAGCTGTAACTATCTAGTGTTTGGGATGATGTGTTGACGTGATCAGCAGCTCAATGAGTAGTCAAACACGAGACCCCAATTGTGAATAATATGCAGCACTCCCAGCTCTCCTGCAGAGGGATCGATGCAATAGTTCGGGGAGAAACCTATTTGGTAATTTCCGATATTTTTTACATTGGTATGTGAAAGGCAGTGTCTGATAAATTATGATATGGATGTTCCAATTTTGGACTAGAGTTATAAAAGTTGTAAATCACACCACACTATGTTGTAGTCCAACAGGTATATTTGGAAGTACTACCTTTTGGAGCGGTGCAACCACATCAGACAGGGTCATACGACACAGAATTTAGAGCACAAGATCACAATATCATGCAACTGATACAATATTGAAGTCACCTAGATTGCTAATAATTCTTTCAACGTTTCGAATTGTTTGCAGATATTGATACTCCATAATTACCTGCTGAAGAAGCAGCTCTCCGAAAGCTAATACTTCCAAATAAACCTGTTGAACTATAAGCTGGGGTTCTGTGATTTTTAAGTCTGATACATTCGTAAAAGTGGAGAAATGGGGTTTGGAGATGAGCTCCTGGATCGTTTTCAAAAGATGGATTTGAAGCGAGAGGTACTGTAACAGATGAAACCAAGAATTGTTAGCAATTTCAGTAAACAGGCATTTCCCCAAGGCCATGAGTATCACTAACCCATTTGTGGATTATATCTCCGAGCGCTTGACCGCTGAGATGTCCTGCCTGGTGCACTATACCCAATGACAGACATTTTCCTCCCGGGAGATCCAGAGCACCGTCAGCCTGCTGCTGCCAAGGAAACTGGCCAAGCACAGCATATTCGGTGGCATCACTAAGTACATCAGCAACAATTCCAGCAGTCTGTTCCCATTTCCCATAGAGATTATACACTCAGACCCATTAAACGCAATAAATACAAAACAGCTCTTCTAAGAGCCACTCACAAAAAGAGGGGGAGGTTGGATGCTCAAGCCATATAGTGGATAGAGGGTCATGGGACTAGGAGGTTGGTGTCATGGATGTGAGGAAGTCTGGAGGTAGGGGACGATGTGGAGAAAAATGAGAGTTCAAAGCTCAGACAAGCTGGAACGTCAGAGACAGTTTCATGGAAAGGACGGATGTGGAAAAGGCAACTACACACATTGTCTCAATCTGAATGACAAAGAAGCTTCATGATCTCCTTACAAGATGGGGGAGATAATAAAGAAAAACACTTCAAAAGAAAGTGCTGCGGATAAGAGAGAGGCTCAGCAAGCTGTGTGTTTATCACAAACCTGATCTAATTGTTTTTTACTTCCTTTATTAACACCTGAAATTTATTAACATCTACAGAAAAAGATAACAGAGAACACAGATATAGCCTGTATTGATTACAAGCAAAATCTTACTCCTGCAGACAGAAACAGATCACTTCAAAGAGGACTTCCATACGTTAGAGACTTTGAAAAGACTCATTGCAGTACATTTAGTAAGAAGTAGATTTATGTTGTTGTCGTCCAGACCTTTTGGCAGAAAGAGAGGGCACGTTGCCTCAGTGTTTACACTGCTGTCTCACAGCGCCAGGGACCCAGGTTGAATTTCTGCCTTGGGCGATTGTCTGTGTGGAGTTTGCATTTTCTCCCCGAGTATGTGTGGGTTTCCTCAGGGTGTTCCGGTTTCCTCCCATTATCCAAAGTTTTACAGTTTAGGTTAATTGGCCATGGTACGTAGCCCATTGTGTTCGGTGCATTAGTCAAAGGGAAATGGTTCTGGTTGGGTTACTCTTTGGAGGATCGGTGTGGACTTACAGTGCCAAGGGCCTGTTTCCATACTGTTGGGAAATTAATGTAAAAACACAGGGATGTGTTCACAATAAAAAAGTCACTGTTATTGCTCCTGAACTCGCTAGTGTTTCAGCTGACTGGATTTCACAGAGAATCCCTTCCGACACTCAGTGCAGGTGTACATCCTCTTTCCAGTGTGACACCATTGGTGTTTCAGTGAGATGGAATTACCACTTGAATCCAGCCCCAGAGTGAGAGCACCTAATCTGCCTCTTGTCGCTATGAGCACATTGGCGGGGCATCCGGTCCACAGATCTTTCTGTTACGATGCAGAGGTCGAATCCATCTAATAATTAAAACCAAAACACGCAGTAAAGCTCGCCTAAAATTGTAGGTGAGTGGAAGAAAATCCCTGATTCCCATTGATTAAAGACAAAATGACTATTTATTTTGCTACCTATAACAGTGAACACTAAACATAAAGTATAAACAAATCCGAGCCCCCTTCTTCTCAGATCATTAATGTCTGAAACCAACTCCATTAAAATACTTCTCCAATAACACAATTATTAAACACTAAATCAGCTTCATCTGTCAAAGTCCATGCAGTCTTTTATGTTGCCTTCCTTCTTTGCTTCATATTCTGCCGTCTTTTCCCTGGGTCTTCTTACTTTTTACTGCTTTTAGAAGAAAATGTTCCTTTTCATATACAGAGCCTTTGGAGATTTCTTTGAGAGAAACCTGTTTATTTGTTCAAATGGCAGTTGTTCTCCAGTTCGATGGTCAGTTTGCCCAATTTTCAAAATGTTCTCGTACTTTAGACCCCCAACATTGTACCCTCTCATTCGTTCAATGTTGTCAATACAATAAATTCAAACCCAATTGGGTTCTGCTGTCCTGGGCATAATTTAATTGTTGGTGCTATATGTGGGGAATACTTTACTGCAGAGGACTGGAGAGGCGTCTGTTCTCTGTACCCAAGGCTGAGATAAACAAATCTTTAATCCATAAAGACATCAAGGGTTTGGGGATAAATCATGAATGTGAAACTAAGGTTTTTCAGATCAGATTTAACGGACTGAATTGCCAATCCTGCTCCTGTACCTTATGGCCTTTGGGAGTCATAGAGTCATAGAGATGTACAGCATGGAAACAGACCCTTCAGTCCAACCCGTCATGCTGACCAGATATCCCAACCCAATCCAGTAGCATGCCAGTCGAGTGAATAATGGATTAGAAGAGCAGGAGGCAAAGATGTTTGGATAAAATATAGTTTAGCTGCAGAATTGCTGAACTGAGGAGATAGGATGAAGGATGAATTACGGTGAAACCTGTGAGTTTTGTTAAGCATCAAGGTGCCATTCATCGAGGTGCCAGTTAAGCAATTAATGGTCGCGCGCCAGGTAAACGGGTGAAGTGTTCGAGACGGACGGAACTGGTAAAAGAATTCTGGTGACTTTGGAGGCATAGTGGCACAATGATTAACACTGATGCATCACAGCACCAAGAAACCAGATTTGATACTAACATTGGGCCACCACTTGAAGCTTGGGCATTCTCCCCCTGTCTGTATGCATTCCATCGCGGTGCTGGAGTTTCCTCCCACAATTAAAAGATGTATTGGTCAGGTGAACTGGCCAGGCTGAACGTTGCACTGTAGTTTCCGGGGTTATGTATGTTAGCCACAAAAAGAAAAAAACATTGCAGGATTATGGGATGGAGTTGGGGATGTATTTCAATGGGATGCTGCTCAGTCAATGTAGATTGAATGGGCTGAATTGTTTCTTTCTGCGCTGGATTAGATTTGATTCAATTATTCCTGGTATGAATCAGGCCAGATGCAGTCAAGACCTTTAAGAAGTTATCCCAGACTGTCACTTTTTTATGTGTTTAGGTGGACGTACAGTGGATATCCCATGAGTGATTCAGCTGTTGAAACCACTTCGCTTGAAACAATACGGCATTGTGTTAAGCATTCTAGTTGATTCACGAACAAAAGTAAGCATAATTTCAAAACCCAAACATGTCTATCGCTACTGAACGAAGGAATTATTCCAATTTCCTGAAACATATATAGAGACATCCCTTGGCCAAAGTAAATTCAAACGTAAGTTCTTCCAGGTAGAAGAGTTTTCATAAAGACCAATCAGGCAAGGAAACATCTGTCGAAGCATGGAATATCTTTCTTTACTGTAGCTGCTTCGTTTTTGCACTCCCTGATAAAACTAAACCAAATTAGAAAGGAAACATTAACTTGGAGAAGTGACCACTACCTTGCAATTGTTCAAAATAACTGGTTCCAGACATTTCGGCAATTTTGTCTTTATGACTCCTCTTGAAAAAGAAACCAAGGAGAGAATAACCTTTTTAACGAAATAACATCGACACACTCTATCACTCCTAAATGGCGAAGGATAGCAGGTGGGCGAAATAGCCAAGTGGCAGGTAACAAATAGAGTAAATCAAGGTGGTCAGTGCCTACAGCCTTCTTCCCAGAACTGGAGAATTGAAAACTACATGGCAGAGGTTAAGATGATGGTGGAAATATTGAAGAAGGACCTGAGCTGCGACTACTTCATGCAGAGAGTAGTACTTATACGGAATTGGCTGCAAGAAAAGAAGTGGTTTTGACTTGCACAATAGCAACAGTAAAAATGGATGGGTGCATCGATGGGAAGGGTTTAGAGGATATGGATCAAATCTGGAAAGCTGGAACAGCTCAGTAATCAGATGGTCCGCATCGACCAGTTTGGGCTGAAGCGCCTGTTTCCATTGTTTATTACTCTCTCACTCTCTGACACTAGTTGCTCGTTGCACAACTTGCTGTTGAAGAATACTGAGGATTACAGACCCCAGGCAACTTCTGGTTAAGCATGCCAGGAAGTGTGTTTGTAGAATATCTGAGGATCTGCTGTGAATCTTTCAGAGAGATCTGAGTCAAAATGTGCATATATGTGAGGGAGACTGGATGAGAGAAAAAGAAGACGGATTGGGTGACATAAAGCTTTTACTGATTGTTACTATTTGTAGATAATATCAAACCACTCATGGATGTCCAACACCGAGAGAAATAAAGGAAGATTTGGACAATTTCCAATTTCTGGACGAGTTTCTATGAGTGCTGTTAATTTCGTGTCTTCAAACATGTCTGGGGTAAGTTCATTGATGAAATAGTCTGCAAGTGAACATTGAGTTATTGGACTGCAGGCACGTCTTCCTCGTGGAGAATTTTGATCATCTGCGTTGTTTATTAAATACTTGAATAATTGACGTGACTGGATGTTTCACTGTTGTCTTGAGCTGCTCTCTGAACTTCGACTGAGTTGCCACCTAAATAAAGGTGTTTGTGCAGCAACTCACATTGCGCAGTGTGAAACCAATTTGTTGAATTATGAATAAAGAATCAGTGTAATGTCTTCGATCTATTCCTGAAAGTTTATAGTAGAGAAATTCCAAAATATACGTGAACCAGAGTAGAATGAAGCAACCGGATATTGTGAACAGCAATATAATAGACTGTCCATCTCTGGATCCCTGGGTTTGTCTCCTTTTCTCTGACCTCTGAATCCCTCACGAACTCGACTGGATACTAAAATATATCTGACCGTCAGACGATTGAGCAACAAGATCAAAGTGAATGCTCGTAATGGGGTTAAATTTGTATCAAACCATTTAAATCCAATCCATGCAGGCTCAGTATAATAACTTGACTTAGTCACACAAAGGAAAGACACATTGCTGATTCTTAATTATGGCTTATATCTAAAATAAAAGGGAACATTTTTTAAACAAAGAAGAATGTTGGTAGTTGCTAAAACCAGAGCAGCAGTTTTATCAGTGCAATATTTACTTCTCAGCTTTTGGCAACAAATGGCAACACATCGATCAAAAGAGAAAGTGACAGTGAACCAGACAGAACAGCCAATGGCGACATGAGTCATAACAAAAATGGAGCGACATATGATAGTGAGGTCCAGGAATGAAAATGGAAAATAATAATATTTTATTCTCCTCAGTATGACCTCTGCGATAATGACCATAATATCTGCTGCTGCCAAGGCCACCAGGTAGCGCATGGTGCATCGGGAAAGGCCACACTTTCCCCGTGAAAGTATTAAAATGCCCACGAAATTAACTGGAAAAGAAAGAAAATGTGACTGGAAAGTATGGAGCGACTGTCAGGCCGAAATGTGATTTTCAAGAAAATAAGTTTAGACTTGGGTATGAGTTTTTCACATCTTAACATGAATACTTCGGTTCCAAACTGATCAGTGATTAAAGTATAGAAAGAAATAAGCAGCTTGAAAAAAAACTTGGCCAAAATGGAAAATACGGAATTCAATTAAAGTAAATGAAGATGGTGCAGGATAATCAAGGCAAGGGAATACATGAAGAAGTGTAAGATCCCTGGGTAACTCTGAGGATCAGAGGGACATTGGTGAGCATTTGCACCAGTTCCTTCGGTATCACGATATTAGATAAAGTGGTTAAGAAGTCATATGGTTTACTCAATGTTATTAGCTCAGTGCAGGGTTTCATACTGGTGCAATTATGTTCGAAATACATATGTTATAATATGCAGTTCTCAAATGCACATTGTAGGAGGGATGTGATAATTCTGGAGAAGCTGCAAAGAAGATTTATCAACATGACGGTTCGTAAACGAGGAAGTTTCAGTTACGAACAGAGGTTGCGCAGACTGGAATTGCTTTGCTTTGAGCAGATGAGATTGAGGTGAGAAAGGCCTCAGAAAAGGTGAGTGGCATAGATAGGAATTACAGGAAGAAACATATCAGGATAGGGTCAATCACCAGGGGGCATAGATCTAATGTAAAGAGCAAAAGATTTAAAGGAGATATGAGGAAAAACCTTTTCACTCAGAGGGTGATGGGAATCTGAAAGTCACTGCTTTAAAACGGCACAGTGGCTCAGTGGTGAGCGCAGCTAAATCACAGTGTCAGGGACGGAGTATTGATTCCATAGGCCCCACGTCATTAGATTACCAGTATCAGTTGGCACTATTACCAAAATAAGAAAGGATCAGGCAAAGATAGACTAGGGGAGGGGTTAACCACAGTTGCGCCCATACTCCGAATTTGGGAGTATTTTAAAGTGAGACAGTAAGAATTCAGGCTCAGTTTGTTCCGTGAAGATTGAATGGAAAAGGCAGAAAATCCAGTGAATACTGACAACGCAATATCAGTAGTTTGCCAAAGAAAGTACAGTGTGATAAATGCAGGCGACGCCCTTCAAAAATATGAAGAGTTCAAGGACGTCCTTAAAAATGAAGGGCAAAGCATGGTCACGAAATATCTGAGGCAGATACTATTGCAGAAAATCACCAGTTATTTAATAAGTATACTTAGAGTAAGAGAATTCACAACCAAATGCTGGGGCCTGTTAAAAACCAAAGGGACGATCTGTGCATGGAGCCAGAAGAAGTAGTTGCGGTATTAAATGAATACTTCTCATCTGTTTTCATACAGGCGGTGGATTCAGATGGATGGTGAGGTTCCAGAACATTTTCAAATCAATAAGGAGGAAATATTAGATGCTTTTGCAGGCATAAACTTGGAGAAATCACCATTGTCCAATCATACGTATCTCACGCTATGATGGGAGGTAACCTAAGAAATCTCTGGGGTGCTGGCAGGTAAATTGACAACTTTGCTGGCCACAGGTAAAGTGCCGTGTGGCTGGACGATAGCAAATGTGTCTTCTTTGTTCAAGAAGGGCAGCAGGGATAGACCAGGTAAGACTGATGACTGAGGGAGAAGACTATTGGAAAATATTCGGATGGACAGAATGAATGATTATTTGGAAAGGTAAGGAACAATTAGAGACAGCACGGATTTGGTGGAGAGAGTTCATGTTTGATTAATTCGGTTGACTATTTGAAATTATGTCTAAAATACATGAGGACAATGCAAGATGATGTTGGTTGCATGGACTTCAGCTAAGCCTTTGACAGGTTCTCACATGGTAGGCTGCTCCGAAAGTTAAGAGCCAATGGGATGCAAAGGGCCTTGGCAAACGGTACCGGTATTGGTGAACGGTTATTTTTGAAATCGGAAACGTTCGACAAGCGGTGTATCACACGGATCTGTGCAGGAACCATTACTGCTTATTAATATATTAATGATTTGGCAATGAAAGCAGAAGGTACCCTTAGTAGGTTTGAAGATGACATGAAAGTTGGGATGTTGTCCATAGTGAGGCGGATGGTGTCAGGCTCCAGTCTGATATCGATCAGATGATAAACTGAGCAGAGTAATGGCAGACGGAATTTACTTCCGATGAGTTTGGGTTAATGCACCGTGGACGGTATGATAAGTTAACGACTTACATAAGACTAGATTAGATTATTAAAGTGTGGAAGCAGGCACTTTGGCCGAACAAGTCCACACTGATCCGCACCCCTCCCAGACCCATTCCCCTACATTTACCCCTTCACATAACACTACGGGCAATTTAGCATCGCCATTGCACCTAACCTGCACATTTTTGGACTGTGGGAGGAAACCGGAGCACCCGGAGGAAATCCACGCAGACACGGGGAGAATGTGCAAACTCCACATGGTCAGTCGCCTGAGGCGGGAATTGAACGCAGGTCTCTGGCGCTGTGACGCAGCAGAGCTAACCACTGTGCCACCGTGCCACCCGTGGACAGTAGGTCACTGAGGAATAGATTAGGCTGTTGCTGGTAAAGCACAGCAGTTCAGGCAGCATCCGATGAGCAGGAAAATCTACGTTTCGGGCAGATGCCCTTCAACAGGAAGACTGAGGAATACTGAGGGACACAGGGAACTTGGTAGATAAGTTCATAGATCCCTGAAGGTGACAGCACAAATTGAGAGTGTGCTGACGACACCTGGACTGGATGGACAGGGACCAAAACCTCATGAGGTGAACTTCCAGAGCAATGTGAGAGAACTTAACTAGTCTGGTAGGGGATTGGGACCCTAAAGAGTCATACGTTCAGAAAGAAGTTTAACTCGGTTATAGAAGTTCAAGAGGGCAATTTGAGTAGACAAGGCAGACAAGTGCACAGCAGGCAATGAGGAAACCTAATTAATTAACTTACATTTGTTTCAATGCAAGAGACCTGACAGGTAAATCAGGTGAAATTACGGCTTGAATGGGATTGGGATATCACAGGTATTATAGAAACACAATTAAGGGAGGGCCAGGACTGGCAGCTGAATATTTGGGGGGCAGCTGCGATAGCAAGAAAACAACGGGAGGCAAATAACGAGAGGGAGTCATGGTTTTGATTAGGGAAAGCATCACAGCAGTACTTTGAGAGCATATCCCTGCGGGGTCACCCAGTAAAGCTATATTATTGGAGTGGAATAAAAAGAATGGGTCTGCACTTTAATACTTTTATACTACAGTTCTCCAATATTCTGTGGAAGATTATGATGTAAATATTTTGGATGTAGGGTCGCTGAGCTGAAAAACTCATTTTCAGACGTTTCGTTACCTGACTAGGTCTCATCTTCAGTGGACCTCATGTGAAACAATGCTGAAAATTTCTCCTTCCTATTTAAATGTTTGGTTTCTTTAGGTTGGTGATGTCAATTGCTGTGGTGATGTTATTTCCTGTGGTGAAGTCACTTCATGTTCCTTTTCTCATGGGGTGGGTGATGGGGTCTAATTCGATGTGTTTGTTGATAGAGTTCCAGTTGGAATGACATGCGTCTAGGAATTCTCGTTCGTGTATTTTTTTTTGCTTGTCCTAGGATGGATGTATTCTCCCAGTCGAAGTGGTGTCCTTCATCATCCATATTTGAGGATTCTAGTGAGACAGGGTCATGTCTTTATGAGGCTCGTTGGTATCCATGTATTCTGGTGGCTAGTTTTCTGCCAGTTTGGCCAATGTCGTGTTTGTTACAGTCCTTGTACTGTATTTTGTAAATGAAATTAGTTTTGATTATTGTCTGTATAGGCTCTTTCATATTCATTGGCTGCTGTTTTAATTTGTTGGTGGATTTGTGGGCTTCCATGATTCCCAAGGGTCTGAGTAGTCTGGCAGTCATTTACGAGATGTCATTGATGCAGGAGAGAGTGGCTCGGGTTTCTGGACGTGTATTGTCTGCTTGTTTGGGTTTGTTGCTGAGACTATTCAAAAAGAATGTGTACCCAATGAACGCAGTCGGCCGGTTTCTCAGCAACAAAACCAAACAAGTAGACAAAATACGTCCAGAAACGCTAGTCACTCTCCTCTACATCAAATGACTGCCAGATTGCTCAGATTCCTTGGCATCATGGTAGCCCACAAACCCACCAACACACTAAACAGCAACGAATGAACTTGAAAGAGGCCATACAGACAATGAACAAAACTAATGTCATTTACAAAATACCATGCAAGGACTGTAACAAACACTAAATTGGACAAACAGGCAGAACAAAAAAAAGGCACCAGGATACATGAACATCAACTAGCCACAAAAAAGACATGACCCTCTCTCACTCGTATCATCACATACGGATGTGGAAGGACAGCACTTCGACTGGGACAATACATCCATTGTAGGACAAGCCAAACAAAAACACACACTATAATTCCTTGAAGCTTGACATTTTAACCGGAACTCTATCAACAAACACATCGAGTTAGACCCCATTTCCTACCCCCTGAGAAAAGGAACAGTAAGTGACTTCACTGCAGAGAAACCCAAACATATGAAGAGAAAGCAAGACTTTTCAGCATTACTTCGCACGAGGGTCACTGAAGATGTTACCAAGTAAGGTAATGAAACGTCTGGAAATGAACTTTACAGCTCAGCGAGCAAACCTACATGCAAAGCCTCAACGTGAGCTACAAACTTGTCAAAACTAGCTATGGTGTAAATATGTCTGGAGATCTCAGCTACCGTTCGAAAAATAGCGTTATAATGGAAGGGGATTATAACATGCCAAACCAAGATTGTGACTGTCATCGTTTTAAATGTTTGAATGGGAGGATCGATTTTTGACTGTATTCCAAAAGCCTTTCTCAATCAAAATACAGATGTCTCGACTGGAGAATGAGCAAACCTTGATTTCCTCCTGGGAAACAACATAAAGAAGGGGACTGAAGTATTCATGCGGAGTAGGTTGTCAAAGTGAGTTACATTTTAATAGTTGCAGTGTAGTTATGGAAATTGACACGTCTGTTCCAGAAGGTAAGGTTTTAAATTGTGACAGGACCAATCTTGATAGTATTAGACATGAACTTTCAAATGTAGATTGGTGAATCGACTTGCAGGTAAAGGGAAGTCTGGAATGTGGCAATGATAAATACAGTGAGATAAAATGAGCATTCTGGGCCAACATTTTCCTGATAATGTGAAGGTTAATGCTGGCAGAATTAGAAAACGCTGGCTGTCTATTGAGGGTGTTGTAAGAAAAATTGGGAATTGTGAAGTAAGAATCCCTCATGAAGCTAGGGGCTGCAGGAATACATTTTGGATGGAAATCAGCCATACAAAAAGTGGACATGAAATACATTTTGTCGGGAAGGTTAAAGAAAAAACAAAGAGATTTTCAAGATTTTTCGGAACTAAAGAATAACTGGAGAGGAAATAGGGACCGTTAGTGATCAACAACGTCATTGAAGCGTGGAACGGCAAGACCCTATACAGAAATTTCACTTCAGAATGTACTGTAGTGAAAGCCTGGAAATCTCATGGAATTAAACAGTGAATGTTCAGACCACTATTGGAATACAGTGTACAATATTGATCTCTCTGCCAGAGGAAAGATGTTGTGCAAGTCGAATATATTCAGAAAAGATTATAAACGACGTTGTCAGGGTTGTGGCGTTTGACCTATAGGCAGAAGGTTGAGTAGATTGTGGCTACTTTCATTGAAACTTTGGAGACTGAGGAGTTAGCTTCCAAAGACTTTTTTTCTAAAATCGTAAGTGGGATGGGTAGAAGAAAGAATTATTTTAACAGGGTTTGGGGAGTCCAAGAGAAGAAGGCAGAATCTTTAAGGTGAGAGGGGAAATATAGGAACGGTACCGAATGGACAATTGGTTCAAGCAGAGAGTGGTGCATATATGGGATGTGCTGCCAGAGGAAGTGATGAAAGCTGATAGAAACGCATTTAAAAGGAATCTATATCGGCCTATATATAGGAAGTGTGGAGAGATAAGCAAGAGGAGGGTGGGGGTGGGGTAGAGTAGCATAGTCCCCCACCTCATCCTAGTTTCTAACCTCCAGCAACACGATCCCCTGACGTGTCCGGACTTGTCCGATCTGCCTAGCTCCTTTTCCACCTATCCACTCCACCCTCTCCTCCCTAACCTATCACCTTCATCTCCTTCCCCACTGACCTATTGTACTCTATGCTACTCTATCCCCACCCCCACCCTCCTCTAGCTTATCTCTCCACGCTTCAGTCTCTCTGCCTTTATTCCTGATGAAGGGCTTTTGCCCGAAACGTCGATTTTGCCTGTCCTCGGATGCTGCCTTAATTGCTGTGCTCTTCCAGCACCACTGATCCAGAATCTGGTTTCCAGCATCTGCAGTCATTGTTTTTACCTCTCTATATAGGAAGTGTTTAGAGAAGTATGGACAAAGTTCTGGCACATGGGACTGGACACATCATGGACGAGTTGGATCAATGAGTCTGATTCTGTGCTGTTGATCTCTGTGATTCTCTGCCTTGAAGTAAGTCCACGTTACGGAAGAGGAGTTGTTGGAGCGTTTAAAACGCAAATACACCGCCAGGACCTGATGAACGATATCTTAGGATATTGTGGGAAGCGAGAAAAGAAAATGAGATGTCTAATAAAGGCATATTTTTAATATTGACAGCCATGAGTGATGTGCTAGAAGACTGAAGAGTGACATGGTTGGTAACGAAGGAGGTATTCCAACATGTTAAATGTTTCATGATGAAATGGCTGGAAGTTCAATCTCGACAAATAGGACGTTTTTCATTTTGTTACAACAAACATTGGTGGAATTTAAACAATGAATGGCAGAACCTTCAGTAGTGCTGTTGAACAGAGCGATCTTGGGGTTCAGGGGTATGCTTCTTTGAAGTTTGCATCACGAATAAACAGGTCAGTTAAAGACGTCCTGGGTAAGTTCAGCTTCATTGCTCATCCTGTTGAATGTAGGATGTTGGAAGTCGTGTTGAAATTGTTGACATCACTTCTGGATTGATGTATCTGATTCTCGTCGCCCGGTTATAAGGAAGGATATTACTATGATGGAGAGGGTTCAGAAGAGATTTACCAGAATTTTGCTGGGCATGAAACATTTCAATTTTAAAGGATAGGGGAGGACTCTTTAAATACCCGATAGGCTAGGAATCTTTTAACAGTGTATATAATAATGGGGAATAGAGATAGAGTTAATGATATTTGTTTTTTCTCGAGACTGGGAGCGTTTTGAGACGACAGGCCATGTTTTTTGTAAGGTTAGAGAACAGTGATTTAAGAGAAAAAGACATGGCGGTAAATTGTTACACAGAGGGTGGTTGGTGTGTGCAATGAACTTCCCGAGGAAGGGGTGAATGTGGTTGCAATTACAATATTTAAGAGACATTAGTTATGTGCGTGAATACGAAAAGTTTGGAGGGATATGGTGCACAAACAGGCTGGTTGAAGGTGTTTAGTTTTAGATTGTAGTCGTCATCGACCAAATGGGTAATTCTGCGCTGTATGACTCTATGCCAACGAATAAAATGTTGTGCGAATACTTAACTTAGGCTGCAACGAAAGCCAAGAACTGCAGACGTCAGTGATGGGTAAGTTGTTGGAGACAATGGCTGAGTGAATGATTAATTTCACATTCAGAGATACTCCGAGAAACTATGAAATTCAAAGGAATAATTAAATTTTAAAGTGACGACACAAAGGGCACGTCATATTTGGAAACATAAACAAAGCCAAATGCACGCATTTGAGAGAAGAACTAATCAAATTAAGAGGGTAAACAGAATGAGATTCTGTCTGTAAACGATGAGTCGAAAACATTTGAAGCAGCAGTGTTTAACGTTCAAGAAAAGGGAACTCTGCAGAAACAGACCAGGCCTCAGCAAGAAAACTCCACCTGACCCTCACTCGGTTCAGAAAGGATCGGATTCCAAGTGCAAAGGCTCAGAAGTCTTCTTGGTAAAACATAATGAAAAAGTCCGTTTTATTAACAGACGAAGCACTACAACCATATGGAAATAGACGTAAAAGGGTTTGAAAGTGATCTCATAGCAGGACTAGAAAGAGGAAACGTTGTAGGAGTTTAATCCAATGTTTGGAACAGTGAGATTTGGAGACGCTGAAGATCGTGAGAGTGTTCTAGGAAGTGGGAAGGCCCTGAACAATGTTACAAAACCAGTGTGAATTGCTGCAGCTGGAAGTGTTCACAGACTTATGGATGGAAATATGCACTTGCGCATATTAATTCTTACAATTAGTATATTACTGTATGGAGTAGCAAACATGGTTCACTGCTAATTACCCAGTGGCGCCTCAGAGTCAGCCATGTTGTTGTGCATCTGGAGTCACATGTCGGCCGTACAAAGTGAGAATAACATTTGCCCTTCCCCAAAGGATAGAAGAGAACCGGTTGAATTTTTCCAGATAATCAACGGTGCCTTTATTGTGGGCTCATGAATGCCCTATACAGCCACAGAATGACGTCTGAACACTTATTCTTCACGCTCTGACCGATTAAGCGAAGGGTGCCAAATGCCTACTTTACCAAACTGTCTACTGATAACGCCACGGGCAGTAATCAGTATAACTACAGACCTCATCCTTTGTGTCTGGCAGCACTAGACAGAGGCCTTCAATTAAGGATTTAAGCCTTGCTATGATTTGTATATTTTCTGACCAGAATGTAAGACCTCGCATTGATCTCAATTAAATTCTATTTACTACACCTCAGGACACTTGCGCAGATCATCAGCATTCCTTGGAATCTTAGATAACCTTCTCTACTATACACTACTCCTAATATTAGTGTCAACCAGAAATTTGCCGATCATGTCTCCGGTATTCCCATTGAAATTCTAACTATATACTGGACTCTGCACTGATCCTGTTGAAAACCGATGGCAATTTGCCACCAATCAGAAGAAAAAACCTCTACCACCACCCTTGTCTCCCTCTGGCAAGCCAGTTTTGTGCAGCTCTCCACGGATCCCAAATGATGCAACTTTTCTAATCATTCTGCCATGCTGAACCTTATGAAAGGCCTTACTGCCTTCATCCATCTTTTGATCAACCCCTCATAAACTTGATCAGATTAATGAGACAGGACTTGCAATGCCAAAAATCATGCTGACTATCTCTAATCAATCCTTTCATTTACGAATGTCTGTCGATCCTGTTTCTCAGTATCCCCCCCAAAACATAAAGATACCGAGTTCAGTTTTAATGAAATATAATTTTGTTCATTGCCTTGCTGGCATTAAGTGATGGAACAACGTTAGCTGCCCTCTACACTTCCACTACCTTACTCTGATTATCTATAATAAAGATATTGTTGCTAGGTATGCTGCAGTTTCTTCCATAGTTTCTCACAATGTCCTGGGACACACCTGATCAGGGCCAGGGATTTTTCTGCGTGTATGTGTTTCATGGCCTTCGAAATATCCTGTTCTCTATTGCGGCCTCTTTTCAAAACATTGCTCCTTTTTTATGCAAGTTCACGATCTTTAATATCATTCCCCACAACAAATACAATAGAAAATTATTTCTTCAGGACCGTACCCATCTCCTGTGGCTCCACACATAGACAGTCTTCTTGATGTTTAAAGAAATGTATTGTTTTCCGAGTTATTCGTTCGCCTTTGTTGAAACTTTTCCAAAAGCTTCTGAAACTTGAAATACAACACACCCCCGACCATCGCTTCCCTTCACCACCGTTACCAATTCTGCCATTTACATCCACACAAAAATAAATTTCACGGGTCCATTTAAAAACTCATTTTTAAAAAGAAAACACTCTTTTTTGAACTATCTAGCTCCCATCTTTTCTCAAGGTTCAGCTATTGTCTAATGGCATAACAAATATACAGGGTGATTGGGAAGACTTCCTTGAGGAATACGTTTGTCACAGTAAGGGATTCTGATTTTCTGTATGGACTCTGGGACTGCCAGAGAATTAAGGGTTTAGGTGGGTTGTGAGTTGTTAATAGCGTTCAGGACGGTGTCCTCAAGAGAGTTGTACTCGGAAGGAGCAAAACGCGAGCTGTTCTTGGGAAATAGTGCAGGACAGGTGACTGATGTGAGAATGAGGCAGCACTTTGGGACGATTGACTACAGTTCTATTACATTTAAAATTGCTTTTGAGAGGGACAAAACAGCTCCACAGGTTCAAGTTTTAAAATTAGGTCAAGTCGATTTTTCATGTAATTTGACTGGAGCTTGCAAGGGTTGATTACGCTGGTTTATTTGCAAGGAAAGGGACCTCCGGCAAGTAGATGGCATTTTGCTAACTAGAGTTTAACTTCTATATGCCCCTCTGAGGGTGAAGAGCAAGGTTGGCAGGGACAGTGCACCAAAAATGGAAACAGATATTGAGGTTTTGATCAGAAGAAAGAGGAGGCATGGTTCAGGTACAGGCAGCTGGGACCGAAGGAATCCCTGCAAATATAGAGTGGTTACAGGACTTTACTGAAAAAGGAAATGCGGATGGCCCAAAAGCAACATGAGATAAACATGGCTGAGAAGATTTGCGTGAATCCAAATATATTTGTTTTTCGGTAAATTAAGAAATAAGAATAATTAAAGAGAGAAAAATGACCCATCAAGGACTAAAATGAAGGCATATGTGTTGAACCGCAGGACGTGGACAATGCCCTCAATGAATATGTTTCCTCCGTATTTACCATGAGAAAGACATGAAGACTTGGGAACATAGGAAAATGAGTGGTCATACCCTGGGGATAGTCCATGTGAGTTAAGAAGAGGTGAAGGACGTCTAAAGTGGATGAATTTTACTTGAGACAATTCTGTGATATAAGGTATACATGCATTTGGAAAGACAGGGTTTCATTCGGAGTCGTCGGCTTGCCTTTGTGAGAAGGAGATCATGACTCACAAATTTGTTCGCGTTCTTTGTTGAAGTGTCCAACATGTGTGATGAAGATGGAGCATTAGACGGAGTCTATATGGATTTCACTGAGGTCCTTGATACGGTTCCATCTGATAGGCTGTTGTGGAAGGTTAGATCGTTTGGAATCGAGGGGGTGTTGGTAAATTGGATACACAATTGGCTTAATAGTGAGAAGCAGCGGGTAATAGTGGAATGATGCCTGTGGGAGTAGAAGTCTGTGACTAGTTGCGTGTCTCGGGGTTCCTTTCTAGGCCCACAACTGTTTGCTATCTAAATCAATGTTTTCAACGAGAACTTACAAGGTATGTTTAGTAGTTATTCAGAAGACACTGAATTAGGTGGTTTTATGGACGGTGAGGAAGGTTATCAGAAATTGCAGCAGGACCTTAATGATTCAGGGTAGTGGGGCGAGAAATGATAATTGCTGTCGCATACAACTATGTCTGAGGTCTTGCATTTTGAAAATTAAAATCAAGTTCGGAGTTTCATGCTGAGTAGACAGGCTTTAAGGAGTGTCGTGGAACAGAGGCAACTTGGAGTTCTTTGAAATTGGAGTCAGGTAGACAGGAAAGTGAAGAAGGCTTTAGCGACTCTTGCCTTCATCAGTCACGCATTGAATGTAGAAGCTGGGAAGTCAGGCATCAGTATCCAGGATGTTGGTGATACCACATTTGTTGCATTGTGTTCAGTTTTGGTTACCTGGCTGCATAAAAAAAAGTTATAAAACTGGAACGGGTGCAGACGAAATTTGCAAGGATGGTGGGGACTCAATGGTTTGAGATACATGGAGAGATTGGACAAGCGAGAGCTTTCTCTTTGGAGCGTATGAGACCGAGGAGGGAATATCAGAGATAGACATAGATAGTGTGATTTCACTCAGTCTTTTTCCCAGTGTCGGAGAATCGAGGAGAAAGGACATCTGTTTAAGGTTCGAGGGGAAAAAACAGAAGGGAAACTGAGGGGCAACTTTTTCACACAGAGTGTGCTAAGCATACGGAATGAGATACGAATTGAAATGCTTGAGGCGAGTAGATTAACAACATTTAAAAGGCCTTTTGACGAATACATGACTAGCAAAGGATTCAAAGAATACAGGCCAAGTGCAGGGGAATAAGTTTGGCGTAGATAGACATTTTGGTTGACAGTTTGGGAAAACAGGCCATTTCTGTTGTGTTGGACCATGACTCTATCATTTATAATACCTTATAGCATGTTCCCGACTTTCTGCGAGGCTAACACTGTTTGTTTTCAGACTGACTGCACAAATTTCCTTGGAGTTGTTGTGGGTCATCCTAAAAAAGTAAGCTGACCGGTTCAGCAGGTGACAGAGAAGGAAAGACAATTTGATTGCTAATAGAAGTGGGTCTAGCGCGATTTGAAAAGATTTTTAACTATGGCTGAGTTTGCCCGCTGAGCTGGTAGGTTCCTTTTCAGACGTTTCGTCACCATACTCTGTAATATCTTCAGTAAGCCAGCAGTAAAAACACTGCTGATGTTTCCTACTTCTTATTTATATGCATGTGTTTCTTTGTGCTGGTAATGTCATAGCCTGTGTAGACATCTTTCCGTGTTCTTTTTCTCAGGAATGCTAAATGCGGTCCAAGTTTCTTGATAGAGTTCCAGTTGGAATGCCATGCTTCAAGGATTCCTCGTGTATGTCTCTGTTTGTTTGGTTCGAGGATGAATATGTTGTCCCAATCGAAGTGCTGTCCTTCTTTATCTCTATGCAGGGGTATAAGTGAGAGAGGGTCATGTCGTTTTGTGGCGAATTGATGTTCATGTATGCTCGTGGCTAGTTTTCTGCCAGTTTGTCTAATTTATTGTTTGCTACAGTTATTGCACAGTATTTTGTAAATGACAGTTGTTTTGGTTGTTATCTGAATAGAGTCTTTCAATGTTTTAGTGTGCTTGTGAGTTTGTGGGCTACCATGATGACAAGCGGTCTGATTGTCTGGCAGTCTTGGTGCTCAATAAACACAGTTTGTCGATTTCTCAGCAACAAACCCAAACAAGCAGAAGCAAGGTGTCCAGAAACGCTAGCCACTCTCCCCTACATCAAAGACACCTCGGAAATGACTGCAGCCTGATAACGATTGCTGCCCCTTGATGTTTCTTGGCTGCACCCAAATAGTCTCCAAATTCTGATCTTCAGATTTACTTGGTTGTCTCACCAACATATTAACTTCAGAGATTCCTCATAACGTTGCGGGACCTTGTTTGGCTTTTTGACTCTTCTGCTGAAATCCCGACAACAGATATATGTATTCACTTCCCATCCATGGTCCCTCTGCAGCGTCAACCTCCTCATCACAGATCGGTCATATTTGTTCGCTTCAGTTAATGCTGTCATTCCAACTGTCTTGTTACAACTGCAGGATGTGATAATTCCAGTGATAGTGAGTTTAAACATTTGAGTCGAGGGCACAGAGATAGGGAGTGGTCACGGCGGGAAAATGGTGCAGAGTTAAGGAGAGTTGCAGGAACTCCAGAATCCGCTCAGCAAGATCCCAGGTTGTGCATTTGCTACCCCAAGTTATTTTGGTGTTGAAATGCATGGTGTAAACTGTAAAATTAAAATCAGTGGTTCAAATATAACATCCGTCAGTTTCCACAACCCATTCTCGTTCGCATCCTGCAAGCACAATCATTCCTGTTCCCTATAACCTCCTGCTGGATCTACGTCACTTCCAGGTTCTGCACTCATCCTACGTCCGTAATTTGGCTCGGGCCCGAGAACGCTTCCTTCCTCTGCATTGATCTCCAGAAGTGCTTGAGAGAGTGGGGGAGCTTTGCAGACCTTAGGAGGTTTTCAGTGGCAAAAGGAGGCTTCAGTAATTCTCAGGGCTATTGGTGATGAATGAAGGTGGAGCGTGAGAAATGGTTCCAGGGACATTCTATGTTTTCACTGTATGGATTTATTTTCGGGAATAGATGAGTTCACAGATTTACGGGTTGAAGGACTGGAACATTTCATTCAAAAATAGAAGGATTGCAAAAGCACGATGAAGATTCAGGAAACTGGAGAGTTAGGGATCTGAACGAAGTAATACAAGTGAGAAGAATTTGCAGCAATGGACGAAGTTGCGGAGGCAGCAATTGTCTGAATTAAAGCCGATGCCGGAGGTTGGGAGGTCTGTGGGACTGCAGATGATATCAAAGGGAGGAATGACCTTAAAGCCACAGGAGGTCATAGAAATGTGGAGAGCTGTAGGGTCGTCAGGAGTTCATGGAGATAGCGAGTGATGTAGCAGTTTTCAGGGATAATGAGGTTTGTATGACAGGGCTGATTTACAGAGACAGGGAGTGTTTCATGGAATGGAGTAGATTATCGAGATAAAAAAAGAGTTGTGTCGACTGGGAGAACAAATAGACAAATAGAGAATAGTCATCACTGAAGAGCTTTATTTATATAGAAAGCTTTTGGAGGTTAGTTAGATATGGGAGGTGTGGCATCTGGCAGATTTTCCCGTAGATAAGGACAGCAAACTTTGTTTCACAGGCAAGGTAACGTTGCACAAACTGGCGGATGTTTTGTGGTAATGTTGGTTGAAGAGGAGGGAGACCTTTACACAGATAGGAGAGAGAGCGAGAGAGAGTTATGGAGACTAGTAAATGAATGAGAGACTGGAAGAACTTATACAACATAGAAGAATACAGCGCAGTACAGGCCCTTGGGCCCTCGATGTTGCGCCGATCCAAGCCCACCTAAACTACACTAACCCACTATCCTCCATATACCTATCCAATGCCCTCTTAAATGCCCATAAAGAGGGAGAGTCCACCACTGTTACTGGCAGGGCATTCCATGAACTAACGACTCGCTGAGTGAAGAACCTACCCCTAACATCAGTCCTATATCTACCCCCCCTTAATTTAAAGCTATGCCCCCTTGTAATACCCGACTCAATACGCGGGAAAAGGTTCATACTGTCGACCCTATCTAACCCCCTAATCATCTTGTACACCTCAATCAAGTCACCCCTAAACCTTCTTTTCTCCAGTGAAAACAGCCCCAAGTGCCTCAGTCTTTCCTCATACGATTTTCCTTCCATACCAGGCAACATCCTGGTAAACCTCCTCTGCACCCGTTCCAATGCCTCCACATCCTTCCTATAGTATGGCGACCAAAACTGCACACAATATTCCAGATGCGGCCGTACCAGAGTCTTATACAACTGCATCATGACCTCAGGACTCCGGAACTCAATTCCTCTACCAATAAAAGCCAGTACGCCATATGCCTTCCTCACCGCACTATTTACCTGGGTGGCAACTTTCAGAGATCTGTGTACATGGACACCAAGATCCCTCTGCTCATCCACACTACCAAGTATCCGACCATTAGCCCAGTACCCCATCTTTTTGTTATTCTTCCCAAAGTGAATCACCTCGCACTTAGCTACATTGAATTCCATCTGCCACCTTTCTGCCCAGCTCTGCAGCTTCTCTATATCCTGCTGTAACCTGCCACATGCTTCCTCATTGTCAACAACTCCTCCGACTTTCGTATCATCCGCAAACTTGCTCACCCAACCTTCTAACCCCTCTTCCAGGTCATTTATAAAAATGACAAACAGCAATGGTCCCAAAACAGATCCTTGCGGAACACCGCTAGTGACGGCACTCCATGAAGAAACTTTGCCATCAACTACTACCCTCTGTCTTCTTCCATCCAGCCAATTCCTAATCCAAACCTCCAACTCACCCTCAATGCCATATCTCCGTATTTTCTGCAGTAGCCTACCATGGGGAACCTGATCAAACGCCTTACTAAAATCCATATATACCACATCTACCGCTTTCCCCTCACCAACCTCCTTCGTCACCTTTTCAAAGAATTCAATAAGGTTTGTGAGGCACGACTTGCCCTTCACAAAACCATGCTGACTATCCTTGATCACATTATTCCTATCTAGATGTGCATAAATCCTATCCCTTACAATTCTCTCTAAGACTTTGCCCACAACAGAAGTGAGACTCACCGGCCTATAGTTACTATGGCTATCCCTACTCCCCTTTTTGAACAAGGGAACCACATTTGCTATCCTCCAGTCTTCTGGCACTACTCCTGTAGACAAAGAGGACATAAAAATCAAGGCCAATGGCTCTGCAATCTCCTCCCTTGCTTCCCAGAGAATCCTAGGATAAATGCCATCAGGCCCAGGGGACTTATCTATTTTCACCTTTTCCAGGATTTCCAACACCTCTTCTCGACATACCTCAAAGCCATCCATTCTACTTATTTGTGCCTCAGTATTCTCATCGACAACAATGCCCTGTTCCTGAGTGAATACTGAAGAAAAGTATTCATTCAGTGTCTCCCCAATCTCTTCCGCCTCCACACGCAACTTCCCCCTACTATCCTTGACTGGACCTATTCCTACCCTAGTCATTCTTTTATTCCTAACATACCTATAGAAAGCCTTAGGGTTTTCCCTAATCCTATCTACTAAGGACCTTTCATGTCCCCTCCTTGCTGCTTTTAGCTCTCTTCAGGTCCTTCCTGGCTACCCTATAACTCTCAATCGCCCCAATTGAACCTTCACGTCTCATCTTGAGATAGGCCGCCCTCTTCCATTTAACAAGGGATTCCAATTCCTTATTAAACCACGGCTCCCTCGCACGACCCTTTCCTTCCTGCCAGGTACATAATTATCAAGGACACTCAATAGTTGCCCCTTGAACAAGTTCCACATATCATTTACACTCTTGCCTTGGAGTCTACTTTTCCAAGCCACACATCCTAAGTCATGCCTCACCGCATCATAATTTCCCTTACCCCAGCTATAATTCTTGCCCTGTAGTACACACTTATCCCTCTCCATCACGAGTGTAAAAATCACCGAATTATGGTCACTATCCCCAAAGTGCTCACCTACCTCTAATTCTAACACCTGGCCTGGTTCGTTACCCAGAACCAAATCCAGTATGGCCTCACCTCTTGTTGGCCTGTCTACATATTGTGTCAGGAAACTCCTGCACACATTGAACAAACACTGACCCATCTAACGAACTTGAGCTATAGCTTTCCCAATCAATATCAGGAAAGTTAAAGTCCCCCATAACAACCACCCTATTACTGTCACTCATCTCCTGAATCACCTTCCCAATCCTTTCTTCAATGATTCTAGGACTATTAGGAGGCCTGTAAAAGACTCCTAACAGGGTGACCTCACCTTTCCTATTCCTAACCTCAGCCCAAACTACCTCAGATGGCAAGTCCTCATCCATCGTCCTTTCTACCGCTGTAATACTATCTTTGACAAGCAATGCCACACCTCCCCCTCTTTTACCCCCACCTCTGACCCTACTAAAACATTTAAATCCCGGAACCTGCAACAGCCAATCCTGTCCCTGTTCTAGCCATGTCTCCGTAATAGCCACAACATCGAAGTCCCAGGTACCAACCAACGCTGCAAGTTCACCTACCTTATTTCGTATACTTCTTGCATTGAAGTATACACACTTCAAGCCACTTCCCTGTTTACAGGCACCCTCCTTGGAAATTGATGCCATGTTCCTCACCTCCCTACACTCCAGGCCCTGCACCCTGAAGCTACAATCTGGGTTCCCATGCCCCTGCCGAGTTAGTTTAAACCCCCCCCAAGAGCACTAGCAAACCTCCCCCCAAGGATACTGGTTCCCCTCAGGTTCAGGTGTAGACCATCCTGTTTATAGAGGTCCCACCGTCCCCAGAAAGAACCCCAGTTATCCAAAAACTGGAACCCCTCCCTCCTGCACCATCCCTGAAGCCACGCATTTAATTGTTCTCTCTCCCTATTCCTCGAATCTCTATCACGTGGCACGGGTAACAAACCAGAGACAACAACTGTTTGTTCTAACTCCAAGCTTCCAACCTAGCTCCCTGAAAGCCTGTCTAACATCCTCAGCACTCCTACCTATGTCGTTGGTGCCAATGTGGACCACGACTTCGGGTTGCTCCCCCTCCCCCTCCAGGACCCGGAAAACACGATCAGAGACATCACGTACCCTTGCACCTGGGAGGCAACATACCAAACGTGAGTCTCTCTCGTTCCCACAAAACCGCCTATCTGTGCCACGAACTATCGAGTCCCCAATTACTACTGCTCTGCTCTTCTTCACCCTTCCCTTCTGAGTAACGGGGACAGGCTCCGTGCCAGAGACCTGAGCCCCGTTACTTACCCCTGGTAAGTCATCCCCCCCACAAGTATCCAAAACGGTATACTTGTTCTTGAGGGGAATGGCCGCAGGAGGTCCCTGCACTGGCTGCTTCCTCCCAGTCCCCCTCACTGTCACCCATCTATCTGCCATCTTTGGAGTTACTACTTCCCTATAACTCTGATCTATGACCCCCTCTGCCTCCCGAATGATCCGAAGTTCATCCAACTCCAGCTCCAGTTCCCTAACACGGTCTTGGAGGAGCTGGAGATGGGTGCACTTCCTGCAAGTGTAATCGGCAGGGACGTCGATGGCATCCCTCACCTCATACATGTTGCAGGAGGAACATTGCACTGCCTTCACTGCCATCCCTCGAAAGCTAACTGTCCAAACAAAAACTGTGTCTAAATAATACAAGCAAAATTCAGCACTTACCTGCTTGCCACAACAGATGTTATTATTAGGTTAGAGGAGGAGGGCGGGTGGGAGGCACTACCCGTGTAGTGCCTCGGGTTCCTCTCCTTCACGCTTTTAAAGGGGGAAAAAACTAACCCAGCTAAGCTTACACTAACTGCTTCCGGGTCTCGGCTGCCCCTCTGCTTGCCGTCACTTCCTCTGCTGCTCCCGCTCTTTCTGTGAAGGAGAGAGAAAACAAAAACACCGATGCCCGCTACAGGTAAGTAATTTTGAAAAAAACTCTTACCTTAGCTGTAGTCTCCCGGGTTCACCTCAACTCGGCCGCTGCTCCCACTCAAATGACCGTTGGTGGTGAAACAGTGAGTATTTATACTCACAGTTCTCCTTCCCGGCTGCCCCTCTGCTTGCCGTCACTTCCTCTGCTGCTCCCGCTCTTTCTGTGAAGGAGAGAGAAAACAAAAACACCGATGCCCGCTACAGGTAAGTAATTTTGAAAAAAACTCTTACCTTAGCTGTAGTCTCCCGGGTTCACCTCAACTCGGCCGCTGCTCCCACTCAAATGACCGTTGGTGGTGAAACAGTGAGTATTTATACTCACAGTTCTCCTTCCCGGCTGCCCCTCTGCTTGCCGTCACTTCCTCTGCTGCTCCCGCTCTTTCTGTGAAGGAGAGAGAAAACAAAAACACCGATGCCCGCTACAGGTAAGTAATTTTGAAAAAACTCTTACCTTAGCTGTAGTCTCCCGGGTTCACCTCAACTCGGCCGCTGCTCCCACTCAAATGACCGTTGGTGGTGAAACAGTGAGTATTTATACTCACAGTTCTCCTTCCCGGCTGCCCCTCTGCTTGCCGTCACTTCCTCTGCTGCTCCCGCTCTTTCTGTGAAGGAGAGAGAAAACAAAAACACCGATGCCAGCTACAGGTAAGTAATTTTGAAAAAAAACTCTTACCTTAGCTGTAGTCTCCCGGGTTCACCTCAACTCGGCCGCTGCTCCCACTCAAATGACCGTTAGTGGTGAAACAGTGAGTATTTATACTCACAGTTCTCCTTCCCGGCTGCCCCTCTGCTTGCCGTCACTTCCTCTGCTGCTCCCGCTCTTTCTTAGCTGTAGTCTCCCGGGTTCACCTCAACTCGGCCGCTGCTCCCACTTATATTGACTGGATGGGTGATAGCGACTGAAGGATTTTACATTGATAATGAGTCTTGTAGGAAACGGATTCGGAAAGTCACAGACATTGGACTAGATTCGACAGATCGAGAGTATTACAGGGACCTGAGAGAACTACACAGATAGCAATGATTGTCGGGTGTCCAGAGACTAATGGTGTTTTTCGGAATGAAAGAGGGAGAGCAGTAGGAGCTGCAGCAGTTTTTGGATACTTGAGGGAATGGAGAATATTACAGAGACAGAGCGGTTTCTCAGACAGGATTGGTTCCAGACAGTGAGGGTTGTGGCGCCTGGAAAATTCAAAGATGGGAAGGGTTATCGGTGAGGAACAGATTAAACTAATAGGGACGTTTGGAGAGAGTGAATTAGTTTACATGGAGAAGGTTACACAGTTAAGGAACAATGTCGCGAGTGAATGTGAGTATGCAGGAATGTAAGGTTATGTTGGTCAAAGGAGCTTCAAGGATAGGGACTGCACAAAGGGTTTACCTGGATAGGATACGTTATATTTCCTGAAGAAGATCACACTGAGGCGGAATCTCGAAGAGTTCACAGCGAACATATTATGGGGAGTGGAGGAAATTAGAAACACAGGGTGGGCGGTAGTTCTGCGACGAGCTTATACAGATAATTCGTGTTTAAGGCTACAATGAGATTTGACAAGACGTCATTGTTTTGTTGAGGTAGAGCAGATCGGAGGACATGACTGACAAAGGGAAGTTGAGAAAATTCTGGTGAGCTTTTGCAGTGATATGAATGGTTCGAGGAGGAGCTGGTGATATCAGTGATAAAGACTGTTTTAACGAATGGCGAAATTTAGAGTCATAGGTAGAATTCTAAGGCCAGGAAGAGGTGACAGTCAAGTCGAGCTTTGCAAAGACTGGAAGAGCTGACATAGGCAAGTCTGTAGGCGTTTACTGAGATAATGAGAATATTGAGGAGCAGGCAAGAATAGTTGATATGACTTTCGGAAGATCTGAACAAAATCTCGACCGTGTTGATACAGGCCATTCGGGCCTCTGATGAAAACCCCAGCCAGACACAGTCCCCGACATATCCATGTAAAGCTGCATTTCTCATGAATAACCCACCACTTCCACACGTCTTGAACACGATGGGCAATACACACAATTGCACATTTGTGGGCTGTGGAAGGAAATCAGACCACCCAGCCGAAATCAATAGAGGCATGAAGAGATCTTGCACAGTCCACGCAAACAGTTGCCCAAGACTGGAATCGAACTCAGGTTCCTGGCGCTGCGAGGCTGAACACTGGACCACCGTGCCACCCTGTATCTGATGACGCAGGGATTGTACCAGATCGCAAAGTTCACGGGGGTTATCAGAACAGGAGGAGGAGGTAGGTAGAAACAGGAGAAAGTTACTTAGATGGTATTCCTTAGAGGCAATGGAAGACGTTCCAACAATAGGGAGGGCTGTGAAGTCTCTTGACAAAGACAGAGTTAGGGTCGGTTGCCGAGAATGAATGAAGTTAGTAATAGTCAGACCAATAGTCCTTGGATGTGTTTACCGGTCAGCAACGATTCTATAGATTGGCTAGGGTAGTTGAAGGTAATGGTAATTATTACATCAGTCAAGGAATGTTCCAGCCACAGAGGTTTTCGTGGCTACAGGATGTTCGAGAGTGAGGAAGGAGAGTAGTGACTGGAGGTGGTCAGTGGCAAGGAACTTTGCAGAGGTGGGAAATGTCACGGATATTGACAATTGTGCCGAGAGTGGTCAAGGTTACAGACGTAGGGAGGGTTCAAAGACTTTCAGAAATTTGCACAAAGCGACGGTTGACAGGAAAGGCTATAGCAACTGGAGGCCTTTGTACTGATGGGGAGGTGTGAATGGATGGGTAGAAGATGATATCGTGAGACATCAGAGTCAGTGCGCTCTGCGAAGAGTAAATGGCAAAGGCAGGAATTCTAATGACGAATGAACATGTGATATTGGGATTGATATTGGCAAAGAAAGTACCGTGTAATCAAAGGAGGCGAAGCAGTTCGAAACCACAAAGAGTGCAAGTGGCTTTTATAAATAATGGGCAAACAATGGCCATGGCATAGCCTTGGCAGATCATTTAATAAAAAGCCAAAAGGTAATCGGTAAGGATATTTATGGTAAGATGACTCGCAGCTAAAGGGTGGGTCCTGTTCAGTATTCAACAAGTAGAAAGGCATTATCGCCGCAATTCAGTTGGGATGGTGAGGCTCTCGATCATGTTCAGATCAATAAAGAGGAGGTATTAAACGTTTTCGCTGTCATAAAGTTGGAGAAGTCTCCAGTGCCAAATGAAATGTGTCTGACGATGCTATGGGAGGTAAGGAGGCGATTTTCGAGGCACTGGAAAATCTATTTAATAAGTTGCTGGTCACAGTTGGAGTGCAAAATGAATGTGGTACCTTTTTTCAAGAACAGAGATGGACCATGTAATTACAAAGGAAGGTGCTTTTTGATGAATTCAGTCGAGCTTTTCTTTTTAAAGTGGTGTCTAAAAATAATGATGAGGGCAATGCAGATGATGTGGTTTATGTCGACTTCATTAAGGCCTTTACTAAGATCACAAATGGAATGACTGCCCAAAAGGGAGGTGCCCATGGGATCCAGGGCAAGTCGGTAAATTGGATCCAAAATTGCCGTTTGAAATCCTTTCACCAACGGTATACCACAGACATCTGTGCAGAAACGATTCCTATTTATTCTGTAACATATTAACTTGGACATGAAAGCTGAAGCTATAATTAGCATCTTTGCAGATAACCTGAATGATGAGTTTGTTATCCACAGTGAGGCAGATCGTCTCAGGCTACAGTCTAATATCGATCAGATGATAAACTCAATAGAGTAATGGCAGGTGAAGTTTAATTCTGGTCAGTGTGAGGTAATGAGCGATGGGAAATGTAATAAGCAAAGGATGGAATTATTAAACGGTGGGTCAATGTCACGTACTGAGGAACAAAGGGATATTGGTGAACAAGTCCTCAGGATCCTGAAGGTTCTGATGCTAATTCGCTGGCTGAGCTCGAAGGTTCGTGTTCACATGTTTCGGCACCATGCTGGGAACATCATTAGTGAACCGCAAGTGGAGCACTGCTGTTAGTGACATGCTTTCAATCTATGTGTTTACGTTTCCTTCGGTCCGTGATGTCATTTGGTGTGGTAATGTCAGTTCTTGAGGTGATGTCGTCTCCTGTTCTTTTTCTCAGAGGCCGGTAAATGGAGTCTAATTCAATGTGCTTGTTGACAGAGTGCCTGTTGGGATGCCATGCTGATATGAATTTTCTGTGCGTGTCTCTGTTTGTCTTGTCCTCAGATGGATGTGGTCCTAGTCGAAGTGGTGTCGTTCTTCAACTGTATGTAACGCACTTAGTGAAAGCGTGTCAGGTCTTTTGTGGCTAGTTGATTATTATGTACCCTGGTGGCTAGTTTTCATCTTGTCGGTCCAATGCAGCGTTGTTTCAGTTCTTGCAAGATATTTTGTAAATATCACGAGTTTGCTTGTCGACTGCATATTGTCTTTCAATTCATTAGCTGCTGGTTTAGTTTGTTTTTGGGTTTGTGGGCTGCCATGTTGCCAAGAGATTTGCGTAGTCTGGCAGTTATTTCTGCCACGTCATTGATGTAGGGGAGAGTGGTAAACGTTTTCTGGACGCGTTTTGCCTGCTTGTGTGTTGCTGAGATATCCGTCGACTGTGTTCATTGGACCACATTTTCCACACTCTGAAAGAGAAACTAACACAGGAAATTATAAAACCACAGAAAATGACATAACCAGAGGAAATGACGTCGCCAACCGAAGGAAACCTAAACTCATAAATAGAAAGCCGTGCACTAACACAAGTGTTTCACCCGAGGCTAACTGATGATGTTACCTAGAATGGTGACGAAACAGCTAAAAGTGAAACTTCCACCTCAGCGAGCAAACCTTCATCCAGAACCTCAACCTGTATGATAAATCTTCGCGAAATTCGCTCATCCCTGAAGGTGTCAACACAGGTAGCCAAGGTGGAGAAATCATTTTCTGTTAGGGCGAATTGCAAGAGCTTCTCGAGATGACTTGAACTGGTCTGGCAGGGCTGTGGGACCCAAAACAGTTGTGATACCCAAAATTAGTTGGAGGCTGGTACAGAAGTTGTACCATAAGCTATGGTCTAACTACCTGACCAAGGTACAGCACTGCAGAAGAATTTACTTCCAAATAAAGCTGTTGGATTGTCACCTGCTGCACTGCGAGTTTTCACAGGCGTTCAAGAGAGCAACTGAAAAAGACAAGACACGCAAGAGCACTGAAGGCTATGAGGGAAATTGATTAATTAAATTGCATTTGTTTCAATGCAAGGGGCCTGACAGGCAGGCAGATGATCTCAGAGCATGAAACGGAACATGTGATTGGCATTCTATGTGTGTTACAGAAGCACAGATGAGTAAGGACAGCACTGGCAGCTCAATGTCTCTACATACTGATGCTACTCGAAGGATAGAACAGGAGGCAAGATTAGGTCAAATATCACGTTACTTAGACAGAATATACATGCGGGATTGCCCAGTGAAGCTGTATTACTGGAATGAAAAAATAAGATTAGCTCATCAGTGAGATCATTGGAAACTGACCTCCCCTTGGGAAACAATGTGGGAATGTACTGAGGTGTTAATGGGGGAGCACTTTGGCAAAGTGACTACGATTCTACTAGTTTGTAAACGACAGTGGAAAAGGACCGGTGTGGTACAAAAGTTAAAGTTTTAAAATGGGAGAACACCAATCTTGATAGTATTCGACTTGAACTTTCAAACGTTGTTTGGGGAGGCTATTTGCAGTTAAAGCGAAGTCTGGCTCGTCGGCTTTATTGAAAAGTCAGATAAAATGAGCATTGATTGCCAGCATGCTCCTATTGGAAAATAGGCTCATGCTGACAGAATTAGGAAACGATGCCAAACAAGGCTCTGATGAAGAAAAACGACGTACATATCAGGTATAGTTAGATGGATCGAGTGAATCCGTTCAGCATTATCAGGGGTGTAGCAATACACGTCGGATGGAAATCATGAACGCAAAAAGGCGACATGAAATATCTTTAATAGAGAAGTTTAAAGAAAATCCAAAGAGATTTGCAAAACCAATGTAGTGTACAAAATCCTATGCAAGGACTGCACAAAACACTACATAGGACAAACAGGAAGACAGCTAACGATCCGCATCCATGAACACCAACTAGCTACGAAACGACACGACCAGCTATGCTTAGTAGCCACACACGCAGATGACAAGTAACATGAATTCGACTGGGACAACACGACTATTATAGGACAAGCCAAACAGAGAACAGCCAGGGAATTCCTAGAGGCATGGCACTAATCCATAGGTTCAATCAATAAGCACATCGACCTGGACCCAATATACCGACCACTGCAGCGGACAGCTGGAACTGACAACCAGAAGCGGCAGATTCAAACCACTACAAATGCCGGAGGAAAGATCACAGAAGCGCTTCACAGGAGGCTCCCAAGCAATGAGGATGTCACCTAGATAGGGGACGAAACATCTGAAACACCAATTCCCAGCTTGGCGAACAGAACCACAACAACGGGCACCAGAGCTACAAATCTTCTCACGAGTTTTGGGCAATTTCAATGAAGCGTCAGAGGCTGAGAGGTCACCTCACAAAGGTTTATAAATACATGAGGAGTATCGGTAGGGTAAAGAGACACTTTTTTGTGCCCCAGGTGTTTGGAAATACAAAACAAGAGGGCATAGATTTAAGTTGAGAGGGAAATATTTTAAATGGGCCCACGGGATTTTTTCATGCAGACAGTGGTGTATGGACGGCATTAGCTGAAATTCAAGCAGCAGAGACGAGTACATTACAATATTTAAAAGGCACTTGGATGAGTATATGAATAGTAAGGGTTTAGAGGGGCGTGTACCAAATGTTGAACACTGAGATTAGGTTTATCTGGATTATCTGATTGGCATGGACGTTTTGGACCAAGGGTCTCATTCCATGTTGTACATCTTTATGACTTTAAAAGACTCCACATTTTAAGAAGAGGTGTTGATGAAGGGTTTAAAATACAAAGGTAGAGAAGCCCATAGGACCTGATCAAGTATATCTCATAAATTGTGCGTAGATAGGGAAGAGATTGATGGGGCCATACCAGACATGTTTGTGCATTGACATCGAAGTGTGATGTGCTGGAAGACTGGAGGGTGGCATGGTGGAGAGTGATGGAGGCTTTCTAAGATTACAAAGGAAGCTTGATGAAATGGGTGAATGGGTTTAAAACGAAGTGGAGTTCAATCTGGTTAAATGCGAGGATTTGCACTTTGGTACAGCAAATGTGGGTTGACCTTATAATTAAAGTTAAAGACCTTCGCAATGTTATAGAACAGAGGAAGTTCGGACACATAATTCTTTGAAGTTTGCATCACGTATAGACGGGGTGGTTAAAAAAGGCCTTGGCACACTTGTCTTCGTTGCTTATCCCTTTGAGTGCAGGATTTAGGAAATCACATTGAGTTTTTCCAGGAGTGTAGATAGACGTGCTCTGGAATATTGTTTCCAGTTCTGATCGCCCATTAATAGGAACGATATTAAGTTGCACAGCTTTCAGCTCTCCATGCTAGGCATGGAAAGTTTCACTTATTTAGCAAAGCTAGAGAGGCTAAGACTTTTCTCACTAGAGTTTGGGGTTTGAGATGCGACCTTTTAGAAGCATTGTAAAGTAATGAGGGCACGGCAGGGGCAGCTGGGAAGAGCTCAGCTTTCGATTCTGGTCGGCTTCATCCGAAGGGTCAGTTTGCGTGTTGGATGACTATGAATATAATGTGTTTTCACCATTTAGGAAAGGCTGCGAGGGAAGGCAAGGGAACAAAACACCAAATAGCTTGATGTCAGAGGTGAATGATCGTTGGAACAGATTCTGCGGGATAGGACTTACGCACATCTGGACAGGGAAGGATTGGTGATGAATAGTCAGCACGGCGTAGTGCATGTAAATTTGCGTCTCACAAACTGGATCGAGTTTATTGAAGAGGTGACCGAGATGATAGATGAATGCACAGCAATAGATATTGTCTGTACTGACTTCAGCAAGGATTTTGACAGGCTTAGCATGGTCCACAGTTAAAATTTGATAGGATCAGGGAGAGCTAGCCAACTGGATACAAAATTGTCTTCATTGCAGGAGACGGAGAGTGGAGGTTTAGCGTTGTTCTTCAGACTGGAGGCATACACAAGCGTTGTCGCGTAAAGGTCTATTCTGTGTCCACTCTTGTGCATCGTTTATCGCAACAATTTAGCTGAGAAGATAGGAGACACTATTAATATGCTTGTGGCTACCAAGATTAGTGGGCAGTGAACAGTTGTCACAGAGTATCTTGATTAATTGGACGATTCGGCCAAGGACAGAAAATGGAGTAAAATTCAGGTGTTCGATGTTGTTAAGACAAATCAAGGAGGAATAGCATAGCTAATAGTAGGGCCCTGAGCAACGTTGTGGAACGGAGAGAGAAACAAAGGGCACAGTTGCGATTTCCTTTTGACTTGATATCACATGTGAACAGTGTAGTGAAAGCGTATTTGGCACACGTGACTTCATTGGTCAGAGTATTGAGTACACGGAGATATTTCTGAGTAATTCCCTGAGTAATTCCCTTAGCCAAATAGGTCTATAGGTAGCCATTATAATGGTTTATAAATCGATGCGGGACATACGTAAAAGGATTTTCAAGGGTAGGCCAGTCCAAAAATAGATGACAAAATCTTGATTGAGAGTGCAAAGACTTAAAGAGGGGTCTGACGTGCAATATATTCCACAGAGCAAAGTACTTATCTGGAAGGAACTGCCAGGCAAAATGGTAAAAACAAAAACATTTGCAAAATGTGAAAGATATTTCAGTAGGTGCACAGACAGGTAAACTTTCGAACGGATGTGGACCAAACGCTGGAAAATGTGACTCATTCAATTTACTGATCCTTGTCAGCATGGGCAAGTTGGGCCGAATTGTCTGTTTCAATTCAGCATGGCCCCATGCCTCCTGTTACTGGAGGATGAGACTACCGAGGTAAGGCATGTTGTAGAAACTGAAGCTAATTATAGAGATATGGATGGTCGTCTGGATTGGAGTATTTATCATATATGTAGAGGGATCCTAGGTGGGAGGGGTTTACAGATATAGGAACTGTTACAGAAGTTAGAATGATTGAAGAGTCTGATAGACGTGCCATCGATACAGTGCTGAAGAGGGAACACAGAACATAAAGATCCCAGCGGTACCAATCTCTCGTGGCAGATCTGCTTTCACCTCTGTTGTACTGATCCTTCCAAAGTGAACATAAGTCTGGATTGATCACTGTGAACTACCTATACTGTCTTTGCACAACAAAACGTAGTGTAGGTTTGGTGAATGAGTCTTGGAAATTTCTGTACTTTGCCCCTTTCCAGAATAGCAATTGTGGCATGTCTTCTACCCCCATGTCTTCGAGCCCTTACTTTGCTCTCTGCTCTCTGTAGTGAGAGTGAATTTACGCGCTGTGTGATTTAAAAAAGAAAAGTCTGCAGACCTCCCGCCTATTGTCTCTCCAGTAGAACATCCGTCTTCAAGGAGGTGATGGACCTGACAGCTTGCAGTTCGAAAGACTAGTGAGTCGGCAACATCCCTTGAGGAAACAGAGAAATTAACAAACTCAGAAATAAGATGATGCAGCGAGTTGTACACATGCAAAATGACAGTGAATTTGTCACTGATCTGGAAATTCCTAGTTTCTATCACTGGCCTGTGCTGCCTCATCTCTCGAGAGTGGAGCATTCTGATGGCTCAGGATTGGAAGCAGCTGCGGAGGCAGTCTGACGGTGGCAGGAATTCGGCCCACACAGTGAGGTATATCACGTGGGGAGATACTAAGGTCTATCCTCAGAATGCAGGAGTATTTCTGGATCAAAACAGTTTGTGCGGGGAAAAGTTTATTGATTCACTGAGCACGGAAAAAAGAACAAAGAAAACTAACGTCCCAGTAACAGGCCCTTCGGTCCTCCAAACCTGGGCTGATGCAAATGTAATGTCAAACCGATAGACCAATTTCTAAGCATCTGTATCATCTGCTCCCCAACGAATCCTGAATCTGTCCAGACATACCTTAAATTAATTTACCGTGTCTGACTCTACTATATTTGCTGGCAACGCGTTCCATGCACTTACCACCATCTCTGTAAAGTATGCCGCATGTATTCCCTTAAACTTTCCACCTCTCACATTGAAAGCGTGACCTCTCGTTATTTAATCCCTCACCCTGGGAAAACCCTAACTCTATCCACCCTGTCTACACACTTCATGATTTAGTAGACTTTAATTAACATCCCTCTTCAATCTCCTCTTTTCTAATGAAAACAATCCTAACCGACTCAACCTCTCTTCAAAGCTAGCACCGTCCATACCAGGCAACAAAAATGTAAACCTTGACTGCTCCCTCTGCAAGAGGCCACAGCCTTTTGGTAATGTGAGGACTAGAACTGTACACGGTATTCTAAATGTGGCGGAAATTAAGACTTGAACAATTTTAACATGACCTCCCAACTGTTTTACACAATACCCGACCGATGAAGGCAAGCACGCCACATGCCATCTTGAACACTCTATCCACCTGCACAGCCACCTTCAGGGTACAATGGACCTGATCTGCCAGATCTCTCTGTTCATCATCTCTTCCCAAGGCTATTCCGTTTGCAGCATGGTTCGCTCCTGAATTAGAATTCCCAAAATGCATCACCTCACATTTGCCCGGATTGAACTCCATCGTCTACTTCTCCACCAAAATCTCCATTCTATCTACATTCTTCTGTATTTTTTGACAGTCGCCTGTGTTTCTGCTATGCCACCACTGATTTTCGTGTCATCTTTAAACGTACTGATCAGACCAACAATGCTCGCTTCCAGATCATTTATGTCTTTCAGAAACAACAATGGCCCCAGCACTGATCCCTGTGGAACATCACTGATTATCTTTCGCAATTTCGACAAACTCCCTGCAACTACTACTCGCTGTCTCCTCTTGTTCAAGCAGTTGTTTATTCACACAGCAAGAGCACCCGGCACACAGTGTGCCTTCACTTTCTCCATTATTTTGCCGGAGGAACCTTACCAAATGCCTTACTTATGTCCATGTATATGACATCTACAGCCATTCCTTCTTCTATCAACTTGCTCACTCCCTCAAATAACTCTATTAAGTTGGTAAGGTACAATCTGTCCTGCACAAAATCATGGTGCCTATCAAGGATAAGCCCACTATTTTCCAAATGTAAATATATATTTTCCTTCAGTACATTTTCCAGCAAATGTCCCACCACTGACAGCGGGCTCACTGGTCTGTAGTTACCTGGAATGTCCCTACGATCATTCTTGTACAGGGGGACAACATGAGCAACGCGCCGATCTTCCAGCACTTCACTTGTGTTTAAGGATTCGAAAAACTAATCTGTCAGGGCCCCAACGATTACTGTCTCGATCTCCTCAGAAACCTGGGACAGATCCCATCTGGTCCATGCGATTTATCCACATTAATGTCCTTTCACTTATTCAACACATCTTCCCTGCTTATGACAACGTCGTCCAGAATAAACGATTTTCTATCTCTAATCTCAACATTCATCATGTCCCTCTTCTCAGTGAACACTGATGCAAAGTAATCATTGGGAATCTCAGCTATTTTCTCAGGTTCAACGCAAACCTTTCCTTACTTCTCGCTTAGTGGAACAGCCCTTTTTCCCGTTACCCTCTTGCTTCAAATATATGAATAAAAGGCCTTGGGGTTCTCCATAATTCTGCTCGCTAAATTCATTCCATGACTCATTTCCACCCGCTTGAATCCTCAGTTCAGGTTGGCCCTACTCTGCCGATATACCACAAAGGCCTGTTCTTTTCTTAGTTGCCTGGTCCTTGCGTACATTTCTCTGTTCTTCTTGGTTTGTCACACGATTTCTCCTGTCAACTACGTTTCACGAATCTTGCCTTTCCTATCCCTTTGTTCAAAGGGGCACGCCTATAATCTATCTATCTACGCCTCCTGCATATCAAATATGGACTTCACTTCAAATATCTGCGCCCAATCCACTTTTCGGAGCTCCTGCCGAATTTAGATGTAATTAGCCTTCGCCCAGTTTAGCACTCTTTCCTTCGATCCACTTTCACCTATGTCTACGAGTATTCTAAAACTTACAGAATTGAAGTGGCTACTGCAAAAGAAATCCCCCACTGCAAATTGTGCCACCTCGCCTGGCTCATTCCATAACACTAGGTCCAATATGGCCCCTTCTCTTCTCAGGCTGTTGACATCCTGCTCTAGAAAACTTTAATGGACGCTCCTTAAAAATTATGACCATTCCAAACCGCTGACATGAATGTATTCCAGTCAATGTAGGGAAAAAAAAACATCTCCCACCCCCATCTCTATTTTGCCTCTACACCATTCCATAATCTGTTCACCTATTTGCTCTTCTACTCCATGGCCAAAGTACAGAGACATATAATACAGCCTCAACGATGTAACTGCACACTTCTTATTTCTCAGCACTACCCATATTGCTTCACTGCTCAAGCCCTTCATTGTGCCCTCCATTTGCACAGCCGTGATATCATCCCTGATCAGCAATGAAACTTTTCCACCCATTTTACTTCACTCTCTGTCCTGTCTATATCCTGGAACACTTCGTTACCAATTATGCCTTCCTTCAAACATGTCTCTGTGATCGCAATAATGTCATAATTCCAGGCACCAATCCAAGCCCTATGTTCATCGGCATTGCCCACAATGCTCCTTGCATTTAAGTGCTTGCACCTCAGGCCGCCAGTTCTTTTGCATTCATCTACTCTCTGCCTACTCTTTCGTTGGTAATGCTATCTCCATGATTCTAACATTCCCTAGTTTCCGCTTCATAGTCGAATAGTCTTCGCTTCTGATTCCATGTTGTGCCATTTGTTGAAAGATTGCAAAGAAAATCCAGGGAACTATAGAACTAAGGCCAACATCTGTCGTGACTACCTTGCTTGAGAACATTCCAAGGGAAAAGAGATACATGCATTTGGAAACACAGGGTTTGATTACGAGTTTGGCTTTGTGAGTGGGAGATCCCACCTCGCAAATGCGTAAGATTTCTTTGATGAAACTGACCAGGAAATGTGACAAGGGCCGAGCGGCAGTAATAGTCTATACGGATCTCAGTCAGTGCTTTGATAATGCTCCACGTGGTTAGCTCTAGAAGGTGATATCACATGAAATCCAGGGAGATTTGGAAACTTGTGTACACGATTGGTTGAGGATAGGTATCAGAGTGTAATAGTGGAAGGGGTGGAAGCCTGTGATTAGTGTAGTGCCTCAGGAGTCGGTGTGGGGCCAGTGCTGTCGGTGGTCGATATCAATGATTCAGATGAAAATGTGTAAGGAATGATCAGTAAGTTTGCAGATGATACTAAAATAGGTGGAATTGTGGACAGTGAGGAAGCTTATCAGAAATTGCAGCAGGACCTTGACCAAATATAGAAGTGGGCTAAGAAATATATAATAGAGTTTAATACAGATAAGTTTGAGGTATTACATTTTGGAAGGAGTTTCAAATCAAGGTAGAAGTTTCATGGTGAATGGCAGGACCTTAATTAGTGTCGTGAAACGAAAGGACCTTGGTGTTCAGTCTCAAAGTTCTCTGAAAGTGGCGTCACAGGTATAATGGACAGTGATGAAGGCTTTTGGCACACTGCCCTTTATCTGGCATGACATTGAGTAAAGACGTTGGGAAGTGCTTTATCAGTTATGCAGTACGTTAGTGAGGTCACACTTGGAATAACGGAACGGGTGCAGCAGAAATGTTGACAGGACTCAGTGGTCTGAGTTATGGAGAGAGATTGGACAATTTAAGACATATTTCCTTTGGGCATAGGAGAATGACGGGAGTCTTATTCAGGTGCATAAAATCATGATAGACATGCATAGGACGAATGCAGTCAGACATTTTTTCCAGCATTGGGGAATGGAGGAATAGAGGGCATCGGTTGAAGGTTAGAGGAGAAAGATTAAAAGGGAAACTGAGAAGCAACATATTTACACAGTGGGTGGTACGCTTATGGCCTAAGTTGTAAGCTGAAGTGTTTGAAGCGGCTGCATTCACAGCATTTAAAGAGAATTGGTTGAAAATTTAGATCGAGAAGGATTAAAAGTATATGGGACAATGCAAGGAAGTGGGATGAGCGTGGGCACATATTTTCGATGGGATGGACCTGCTTGGACCAAAGGCTCTATCTATAAACTGTGGGTCTCTAACATTCTATGATTATGTAATCCAGGTATCGTCTTATTAAGACCTCATACATTTTCAGTAACTCTTCCAAATCTTTCAAATATTCCTTTTATAAAATGTGTCAACATTCCAACTTTCTGCCTCGTCAGATCGTACTGTAATAGGCGATGGTGAGCTGAATGGCCTCCTGTTATCCCTCTGTAACAGGCACATGGGGACATAATTGCTTCTTCCAGTCACTGCACAACAGTCTCAATGCTCTGAATGATGTCTCAAGATTGTGAAAACAAAATACATGATAGGGCTCTTAAAACAAGGTGCAGGATTGCATAAAGGCAGAGAACAATAAATATTGTTGTCTGTCCAAACTTCCAGCAATTGGCACATATTCTATAAAGCTTTTCCAAGTCATATAATCATCCAGATGTATTTTAACATTTTGAAATTATCCCAGTCTCCATGACTTCCTCTGTCAGCTTGTTTCATATGTCATATCCTCTTCATAGTTAAACTTGTCCCAAAGGTCCCTTTTAAATCGTTCCCCTTGAGATCCGGATTACCCTTCCCATGGAAATGGCCATGTCTGTGGACCGTATGTGTGCCCTTCGTGATTGTTATAATAGTCTGTTCCTCCAAGGAAAACAACACAGCCTATTCAGAATCTCCCAAGAGCACACACCCTTCAAATCTGTCAATATTCTTCGAAATCATTTCTGAACCCTTCCAAATTCCACAACATGTCTCCAATAGGATGCAGAGAAGAATTGTACACAATATTACGAAAATAGCCAGACATTATCCTGTGTAGTCACTTTATGCAGCTGGTCAATTATTTGCTCCCTGTTTTATTTTACAAATGGGTTGGAACGTATGCATATTCCTGACACTATTCCCATATACAGGAAGGAAGATTGAAATACTGTGGGGTGTTTATGGTTGATTGTTCAGCAACACAAATCCATTCTATCCAGAGGGAGAAAATGCTCTGTTTTACTATGAGAAGAAAAGTGAAGTGACGAAGACGTTTGTCGAAAATGTTTGTTCAGTGACTGTGATTACTGTGAGTCTCAATGGATTCTAATCATCCCAGTGGAGAGTTTCCATATTTTAATATAAATCCATTCCATTCAATGTGGAATCCCACAGTATGAGTGCACCATCACTGGCAGCTCTAGCAGGCATCAACAGCTCCAGAGGGAGGGAGAAGAGAGATCAGATTCCGAAAGCAATAGATTAGAATGTAGAATCAATGGAGCAAACTGGAAGAACCATTGATTGGAATGTTCAAACAATTGCCAAAGGTTTATCTGAGGTTGTTTGGTATCTTTCGACATATTATAATCGAACTTCATTATTTTGGCGGATCTAAATGTCACTTCTGATTGTTCAACATTTTTATTATCCTATCCTGGCTGTCGTTGGTGCCCCTGGTAAGTCTCAAAGCCCAGAGCAATTATTTCTAAATGTATTACTGTTCTTTTAATTTAGTCTACACTCGTTTCCATAGTTATTCCTGTTGAGACTTTGAGTTCAGTTATTCACTCTCCAAACCAATACAAACTTCATTTGTGAAGTTGTTCATCCACACTCTCCCTCTTTGATTCTGACACTGTCCATCGTGGGTCTCTGTTTTGACCGATACAGTTTCATCTTTGAATTATGATCCATTGTATCCCTGCTCTTGTTATTTAAATATTATTAGACTGCAGGGCGCTGCCTTCTGTTTTGGTTGAAAACTGGGTTTTCTTCCTTAACTCCATCCCATGCCTAAACAACATCTGCTGCTGAGATAAGGCGCAGCTGTGATGATCCCTTTGAAAATGAGCTGATTTCTGAAATCATATCTGGACCATTCATAATTTTAATGACAGCACCTCCATAATATATTTTACTGGCTCGTCCCATCTACTACTTGAACCTGGAGCTATGAAATACAGTCGTAATGACATCCATAACCTGCCGCTGATACTCCTAATCTCATCCTGCAGATTCAATTCTGAGTCAATACTCCACGTATTGTGTCAAACTGACACAAAACTCCCATCCATCTATAATTCCTATGTGCACTGATGTGTAATTTTATTGCATTTGGCAAAGCCTTTCTGTTCGTATTCACAAGCACGTCATCAGATCTGTCGGTGAAATGTCCCTCAGTCTGTGTTAGGAACAATCATGACTGTGAAGCACAACATGATTGATAGTTGCCAAGAGCTAATGCAGCAGAACATGTCTGATAGTAGATAGGGCGCGTAGATATAACACAAGAAGAGGAATTGTATCTCTGTAACCTCAAGATCATCAGCAGTTTTTGACGCACAAGACAAACAAAAGAACATTTCAAACTCTTTAGTTGTCTCCCCAAACTTAGTTAATCAATCTGTTACACTATGAAAAGTAGGTTTTAGTCAATATTCTTCAGAGAATCATAGATTCCGAAATAGTTCTTGTTCCACAATAATAAAAAAATAGAAGCATTAGACGAAAGGATTCAAATGAGTTTCAGACAGAAAGGAAAATCATTAACTCCTCCCTCATCATCGCAGAGAGGAGCAAACATAGAGATTAGCAGACATTGAAATGTGGATTGAATGAACACACTGAGACACAATTTGTTAGCTAAAGAATTATAACATGAGATGTAACCACACCACTATTTTGGGAATGAACAAAAATCAAATTCTTGAGAAAAGTAAAAAGTGGGCAAGTATACAATTCATTGACAGTTAAGATGGTGCAAGTGCACAGGGAAAATGCTACTTAAGTATACTATTCATTGTGAAAAACCTCAAAACGAAAGATAGAAATATCTGAGAAAACATGAAGACTGGGTGCCCACAAGCCTCGGATCTCAATGATCAGCAAGTTTGAAATGAGTAAAATGACTTACCAGAGAGCCAATTACAAAAAGGTAATTTGGCACCGCATGCAACGCGAATCAAAGGGGCTGCCAAACGTATATTCATTGACTTAAGCTTTTTCTATGTCCATTCGTTGCGAACTGTTAGCTGTCGATTTGACATGAAAGGCCCAGGATATAACATCAATGATTGTCTTCCCTCGGTATTTGACTCTATCGGTTGTCTCCACCTCAGCTGCATTGGTGTAGATGGTGGTGCATTCGACTCTGTGCTTCCTGAAATTGATGATTAGCCCTTTAGTTTAGGTGACACGAGGGTAACAATTGTTAGATTGCATCACATCACAGAACACACCCTTTTTTGTGTTCTGTCTCAGTATTACTTGATATCCAGCCTAAAAGTAACTTTTGGATGAAGTTCAAACGAAACTTGGCCACAGTCAGGATGATTCAGAGAATATAATAAAGAGCTAAGTGCATAACGTTGCCGGTGCCCACATGGTGAATTATCGTGGAGGAAGTGTCTTTGGCTCATTATACTGCTTATGGTCTTTGGTCAAGAATTAAGAATGCAATTGCAGATGGTAGAGCAGCCATCTCGATCTCAGCGTGGTGGTTAGAAGAATAGTGTTGTAAGGCAGTTCTGTAGTCACAATGTAGAAGCTTGATGTAGATAATATTGATATTCAGATATCCCAGTGAATAGTGTAGGGCGTGGGAGATGGTATGTAACGCGAACCTCTTGCTTGGGATAACTTCAGGCTTAGAAGCTATATTTGATATGAAACAGAACTAATTTCTCGGAGTTCTTCATAATTATGAAAGTGAGAGCCACATGGTGATATTAATTCAGAAACATTAAATGTATTCTGTGTGGTACCTGGATGATGCTAGCCTTCTTGAAGCAGGTGGGGACTTCCGATTGTTGCAAGGACAGGTTGAGAAACCTATGGAGCCACAGAAGGACGTCATGACATTTGTATCCAAGTGCTATCGACATAGGTGACAAGTTCATATCTGCCTTCCTAATTACTGACTCAACCTGCAAATTTATCTTAAGCGAACCTTGGACAGGGACTCTCAATTCACTTTACGCTCCAGATTCCTGATAGCTTTTTTCCATTTAGAAAATTGTCTAACCCTCCATTATTCCGAATAAAGTGAATTTGTAGTGACATTTATTTCATTTTGAACTTCTGCAATGCCTGTGATGTCGACTGCTGTCAGGAGTGTGGATTTCAGCTCGCGTGTCAGATAAGAGTGATGACATGTTTGTGTCCAAAGATCTGGGTCTGTGAAAGAGTAACTAATGAGGCTCTCCACATTTGAGCACTAGGAGTTACTGATCAGGAGACAGATACCATCAACTCTTGCTTTACTGGAGATCACCAAACACTCCAAACACTGAGAAACGTTCAGGATATAAAGCACAGTCAGGTGCAGCAGAAATGGGCTGTATCTCTGTAAAACAGATCATGCAGCAGTATCTCAGTCTCTCTGGAAGGTCGGTCTTGCTTTAAAATAATGTATTTTATCCTCAATGGCTTTGACAATTGCAAGGATTTTGCTAGCCAGGGTAAAATTGAATCCACAACACCTTCATGCCGTCCGTGGCATGGTGCCTCAGTGGTTAGCACTACTGCCTCACAGCGCCAGAGACCGGGTTCAATTCCCTCCTCGGGCATCAGTCTGTGTGGAGTTTGCGTATTCTCCCTGTGTCTGCGTGGGTTTCCTCTCACGGTTTAAGGATGTGCAGGTCAGGTGAATTGGCCGTGCTAAATTGCCCACAGTGTTAGGTGAAGGGGTAAATGTAGGGGATTGGTCTGGCTGGGTTGCTCTTCGGAGGGTCGGTGTGGACCGGTTGCCCCACTGTAAGTAATCTAATCTAATCTCATCATGTCTCCCTATTTTCCTGGTAAAGTGGCTGCTTCTGGTTGATCCCGGGTATCAGTGATGAAAATGTGATGTTCCAGAAAATGACTATGACTCCAGTGTGCAGGCGATGGCCACGGGTAGTCCTGTGCTTCACTGGAACATTGCAGAAGCCCAGGCAAGAAATGGTGTCATGAGAGCAAGGTCGGTTATTGAAACGGGAAGCAATGAGAAAGTCAGGGTTATTCCTACAGACAAAGGAGAATTGATCCTCAAATCATGCAAAGTTTGGCTTTTCAAATGTAAATGAGGCTCAGTTGTGCGCAGCAATGAGAAGAGACTAGATTGCAACGGTACAAGTGAAATGCTGATTCACCTCAAATTGTATTTGGGGACTTGGACAGTGAAGAGCGCAAAGGTGAATGGACATGTGCCAGCTTAGTAAATTGCATGGGAAGGTGCCATGGAGGAATGTGGAAGTCATAGATTCATAGAGATGTGCAGCATGGAAACAGACTCCTCTGTCCAATCCGCCCATGCCGACCAGACATCCCAACACAATCTGAGTGGGCGGCACGGTGGCACAGTGGTTAGCAATGCTGCCTCACAGCGCCTGAGACCCGGGTTCAATTCCCGCCTCAGGTGACTGACTGTGTGGAGTTTGCACGTTCTCCCCGTGTCTGCGTGGGTTTCCTCCGGGTGCTCCGGTTTCCTCCCACAGTCCAAAAGATGTGCAGGGTCAGGTGAATTGGCCATGCTAAATTGCCCGTAGTGTTAGGTAAGGGGTAAATGTAGGGGTATGGGTGGGTTTCGCTTCGGCGAGTCGGTGTGGACTTGTTGGGCCGAAGGGCCTGTTTCTACACTGTAATGTAATCTAATCAAATCTAATCTAATCTAGTCACACCAGCCAGCACGCGGCCATATCCCTCCAAAACCCCCCTATTCGTATACCTATCCAAATGCCTCTTAAATGTTGCAATTATACCAGCCTCCACCATTTCCTCTGCCAGCTTATTCCATGTGCGTACCACTGTCTTTGTGAAAAAATTGCCCGTTAGGTCTCTTTTATATCTTGCCCCTCTCACCCGAAACCTATGTCTTCCAGTTCTGGACACTCTGAACCCAGGGAAAATACTCCAGGGAAAACAGCTCCAGCCTGTTCAGCCTCTCGCTATACCTCAAATCCTCCAACCCTAGCAACATTCTTGGAAATCTTTTCTGAACCTTTTCAAGTTTCACAACATCACTCCGATAGGACGGAGACCAGAATGGCACACAATATTCCAACAGTGGCCTAACCAGTACAGCCATAACATACCTTCCATCTCCTGTACTCAATACTCTGATCAATAAAATAAAGCATACCAAACGCCTTCTTCACTATCCTATCCAACTGCGAATCCTCCTTCAGGAAGCTATGCACCTTCACTCCAAGGTCTCTTTTTTCGGCAACACTTCCCAGGATCTTACCGTTAAGTGTATAAGTCCTGCTAAGATTTGCTTTCCCAAAATGCAGCACCTCGCAGTTATCTGAATTAATCTCCATCTGCCACTTCTCAGCCCATTGGCCCATCTGGTCAGTATTCTGTTGTAATCTGAGATAACCTTCTTCGCTGTCCACTACACCTCCAATTTTGGTGTCATCTGCAAACTTACTAACTGTAACTCTTCTGCTAGCATCAAAATCAGTTATGTAAATGGCAATAATTAGAAGACCCTGCACCGATCATTTTGGCACTACACTGGTCACACTCCAGTCTGAAAAGCAACCCTCCACCCCCACCTTCTGTTTTCTAACTTTGAGACAGTTCTGTATCCAAATGGCTGGTTCTCCCTGTATTCCATGTTGGGGGTGTTGGAGATTGTCACGGATGGAATGGCCTCTGTGAAATGCTGACAACTGGAGGAATTTGCAGCGAGGAGTGGTGTTGACAGCTGTGTTTGATGATGTTGTCCCGATATAGGTGGTGGAAGTAACGGATGGTGATTCTTTGTGGATTCAAGCACAGTGGAAATGAGGACAAGGGGATCCCTATAATTCTCCTGGTGATGAGGGAAGGAATGAGGGCTGAATAGCAGGAGATGTGTAATTTACATCAGAAGACCGTGCCCATCTCAGTTAGTGCTGTGGATCTCTTGATAGAGGGAAGAGGAGATAATCTCGGATGCTTCTCACTGGAATGTGACATAATTGGCACAAGAGTGACAGAAATCGAGAAATTTCAAGGATAGAGTCACACTCAACTGATCATATGTTCAGCAACAATTGGAATCTCCCAATGAATAATTGACAAGATTCTAGCATCTCGATTACACTTTTTGTCAGATGTCTGTACTAAAGCCGATTGTGATAATGGATCTGGGGGATGTCAGTTGATGTACAATTGTACATACATAAGGGGAGTTTTCGTAGCTCCCAGAAATGGTTGTTTCTGTTCAAAGAAAAGGCCTCGATGAGAAGATGAACCACCCACTTACCTCAGAAGCTGTTAAGGAGAGTATTCAATCACAAAATGAAGAATTCAAACTGGTAGAACTTGGACATAAGGAACCTGAAAGAGAATAAAGGTAAGAACAGTGACTCGGTAAATGATTGGAAGATGGTGTTTATTGCAAATTTAAAGTATGGGACCGTGGACCTTGACACAGAGAAAAACACAAGGCTAGATAATATTTGTCGGAGCGGACTCCCCTCAAAAAAACATTGCAGTTCAAAGGGATTGGGATGTGTGTATGTATAAAATAGTGTGTTAGTATGCTGGAGCAGCAAGTAACTAGTTTCCTTCATTGGGCTGGTTCCTGGTGATAAAAATGTTGACTGATTAAGAAAAAAAACCCAGAAAACGTTAGTCGATTACTCAATGTGGCTAAAATGAATGAAGGGTGATATTTCTGAGAAATACAAGTAACAGACAGGACTTGACGAAGTTGATGTTGAGAAGCAGTTTCAAATTCTGCATGTTGTCTTGAACGGAAAGAAATAGAAAGAGGGATTGGAGTGGGGTGTCGTACCAACCTTGGTTTGTCACGTTAGTTTTCCGACCTACAACTAACTATTGAAGTGTCCTCAATCTGTTCATGCGTAGCAGATCCGAAGATCTGAGTGGAACTTGAGAACATAGGACTGAAGGGCGAAAATGATTCAAAACACAATTTGACACTACTCAATGAGTAAATACGTGGCTCATCCCATTTTTGTCACAGCTGCATTTTTCTGTCAATACCCCATTCTCCCGGATTCACCGGTCGACTGTAAATCAAGCAAAGCCAATCTCGATCTAATTGTCAGAAACATCTCCGAAAGAGAATTCGCACTGAATGATTTCCCACTATGCAAATTTCTCCTCATCCCTTTTGCGAATGCGTTTGGAGAGGTGGTTATGTTTTTTTTTTGACTCCCACTTCTACTAGTCACAACACGTTTTAAATGTAACCACTTTGGTGAAATGGACAATGATACAGGGCTCAGACTGGTTCAGTTTCAGAGACAGGGACAACTAAGTCAGAATACTTTAGTCAGCAGCAAATACTAGTCGGACCTACTGGGGTGGCATGATAGCTCTGTGGTGAGTACCGCTGCCTTCCAACAACAAAGGTACACTCAGTTGTAAGTCTTCGAGGAATATTCACACTGCCCCATATCTGTGTTGGTTTTCTCTGGGTGCTCTAATATCATCTCACTATTCAAGCGTGTCGGGTAGATTGTTTAACGATGTGAAATGCAGGGTTACAGGGTAAATATAGGGGAATGAACCGAGGTGGGATAACTTTTAGACGGTCGGTGACGACTCGACGGTCTGAATGTCCTGAGAGACTTCACTGTAGGAATTATAGGAAAATGATGACAAGTTTGAACAATGCAAAAACCCACTGGGTTTCCCCCTGTTACATTGTACTGAAGATTTTTGATGGCTCAATGAGATCACCTCTAATTTAAAGGGTAGCCGGTTTAGCCTTTATAATATAAAACATTCAATCAAGGAGTAAGAGAAGTGAAACATCTGTGAACACCACCCAATGTAATAACATCCCTTATCAGGAAAGAATACAAAATAAGCCTTGACACAGAAGCCTCTGGATGCGTTCTTATTCAGAATGAGTAGAGATGTAACAGTATTAACTCCAAACAAAGTTGTTCGGAAGTACAGCTAGCGGGTAGATGCAAAGTATTTTTTTTTAAATCTTCTATTTATTAAAGAGATGAGGAGATTCTTCTTCTTTTCTCAGAATGTTGTTAGATTTTCGAAATCTCTTCTCTAGACAGCATTGTAGGCAGTGATATTAAATATGTTTGTGGCACAGACAGATCAATTGATGGAAAGATAAGTTTTATCATGAAATTGGCAGCAATTTGCAGTGTGGAGAATTCAGACCGTAGACCAAAACGATAAATGTGGATGATCAGAACACCAAGAATACAATCGAAAAAATGCTAATGCAGAGAAAAGTACAAAATGATGACAGTTAAAGAATAATGTCAGTGTGTTCGCAGAGGACAATAGGGCTCATCTCTTATTAGAGAGAGATAAGGCGGTTCGACTTGAGGATCAGCACACCTCAGAGCAGAGGTCAGGTTGAGAAATGGAGTCCTTCGTGGTAACCACTGTCAGTGTGGGGAATTGAACCGACACTGTTAGTCTCCCTGTGCATCACAAACCAGAAGTCCAGCCAACTGCGTGGGAGATTACATAACTGCGATGGACAGAAATAGTCAAATGCAAAAGACAATAAAAACATTTGACGATGCTACGAAAAAGATAACGGAACAGGATAATGGCCCAGAACAAAAACAAACTGCTTGAAATTGCTATATAATGAGACAAGTGTTGAGATTTTGTTTTTGGCTGAATACAATAAGGCAAGAGAAGTGAAATAACCAGAAATAATAATTGTGTTTGGATATTAATATCTATGAAACAAGTGAGCATTTTTTGTTGGCGTGTATAAAGTGTTCTTATTATTGCATAAACGTATAAAGCTGATGGAATGCATTATATGGAAATTTTATCTTCATTAGAAATGGATTTTGAAACTATTCTTGAAAGAAAATCGATTAGAAAAGTATCCTCATATCGTTCGGTGAAGGATAGGAATCCAGAGTGTTGAATCTCTGAAAGTTCCTGTCAAATGTAGACGGGAACACAATTCGAACAGCCAGATCTGATTGAATGGAGAAGCAGATTGGAAGGGATGAATGGTCTCATGGAGCACTGTAATGCATGTGATTGGAAAAACAAAATAAAACTCTGCTCAGTCCGCTTGTGTGTTATGCACTGTGAGACTGACATTTTCCTGAACTTGGGAATTATTTGGAAAATTATCTGCAACATTTTATAGTCAATATCATCCAGAAAGCGACATTCTCCAGAACATTCTGTAACTGATATTCTGTGAAATTAGTCTTTAACTTTTCTCGTTATTGTGCAGGACATAGAGAGAAGGTGCTCCACACAGCAGTGAAAGTGGCGGAGCATTAACCTTGTTCGACGATTATGCAATCAATGTGAGGGAGCAGGGAGTGCACTGTGATGGAGCGTGGAAGATTATTGATGCTTGCCTGTATTCCTGGATAGTTCTTTAGACTGCAGATACTGCTCCAAGCTAGATGGTGAGCATCGACCTTGCTTGGTCTGGTTGGTGGTGTGGCCTCTCTGGGAAGAGAAAGCCCCTCCTGTGTACTTGCACATCCAACAGGGCCTTAGTACTGCTATCGACAAATTGAGGTGTATTTGACCCTAACCTGCCCTCTTCACCTATAACGTACAGGGCAAGTTTGACCTGAGAAGTTCAACTGTCGTCCATTGGGATTTTAAAGATGCCACCAGCACTAGCTATCAGAGAATATCCAGGGTAATCCGGGCAACAGCGAGTAGCGCTAGCCATTCTTGGTGGGAGAATCAGGCTGGCATTGAATTAGAGGGTCGCCATGAGTGGGGGTAGGTAGCTACTGACGTGAGATTGATAAGATTGCACCAGAAAACTAGCTCGGCCTCGTGCACATGATACCTCTGTCACACTCAATGAAAATGTCAATGAGACAAATTAATCGAAGATTCATCACCATGATTCTATCACTGTACTAACCCCAATTCCCGTTACAAAGCTGCAGAAGAAATGTTCTCTATCATCTGAACTCACACAAAATTCCATTCCCCTCAATCTGCAGGAAATGGTGTTCCGAGTTGAAGATGCTATTGGAATGTTTTCAGTTGTTATTTTTAAACATGAATGGCAATGTTTTATCCATCCGTATTCGGAGCTGGAATGAAAGTGGTGTCTGCTCCCGAGTGTGTGGGAATGTTCTGGAAAAAATCTTTTAATTAGATGTGTATCTATGTATTTGGGTAGCGAGGATTTCTTACGGTTTTTTTTTTCTCGCATTTCTGTATGTAAGTCAGAACTTGGCAGCTGTTATGTTATCTCCAATTATTTCAATTAATTTCGAAATATAGTGGCACATTTGAAAATCTCGTGGGGTCCTTCATCAAACTGGTTACTTTCCCTCCAGGCTGATGTGTAATTTGTTTGTTTTCCTTCCTCACAGTTAACCTAGTGACGATCTATGTTCTGCTTTATAAAGATTGTGGATTGTCTCCATGCATCAGTCGTTATCTGGGGGCCATGGCAGCGGCGGATCTACTGGTCATTATCATCGATCTGATGTTGAGACATATTCCCATTGTTTACTATGAACAGTTTGATTTCCTGTGGTACATTCCCCTGTGTAATATCCACGCCGTCCTGCTTTATGCAGCCACTGACTGTTCTGTCTGGTTCACCGTCACTTTCACCTTTGATCGATGTGTGGCCATTTGTTGCCAAAAGCTGAAAAATAAATATTGCAGGGAGAAAACGGCGGCTGTCGTTCTCGGAACAGTGATCGTGTTCAGTTGTTTAAAGAACATTTTCTGGTATTTTATGTTCACAGCTCAGTATGTGCTGGAGAACTCCCCCTGGTTTTGTGAGGCAACAGTGGCTGTTTATTACTCCCGTGCCTGGGTCACATTCGAGATCCTCCACCACCTTTTCAATCCAACTCTCCCATTTGTCCTGATCCTGTTACTCAATGCTTTCACAGTCAGACACATTATAGTGACCAGCAGAGCCCGCAGAAGACTTCGGGTTAACACCAATGGAGACGTTCAATGTGACACGGAAATGCGAAATCGAAAGAAATCCATTATTTTACTGTTTGTTATCTCAGCCAATTTAATTCTGTTATGGTCAACGTTAATGGTGTATTCTACATGGAACCGGATGTGGTGGTTGGGCTATGACTCTATGAAGTTACCTCGCTTTATGCAGGAATTGTCCTTCATGCTGCAGCTCCTCAGTTGCTGCACAAACACCGTGATTTATGCCGTGACACAGAGAAGGTTCAGACAGCAACTGAAGAATATGCTGAAATATCCATTTACCCAAATTCATCAATCAATCAGTGCGGGACAGTGAGAATACGAAGGAATGAGTGAGACTGAGGGAATGAGGGTGAAAATGGGGGCGTTACTGTGACTGTGGGAAAGGCGAATATCAGAGTGTCGTGTGAATGAGACATTGAATTAGAGAGTGCGAGATAGGCTGCGTGAAAATGACAGACTAAATGAGACAGTGAGCGAGTGAGTTTTACTGAGGGAGTAATGTCAGGGACACGTGGTTTACTAAAGAAGTTGATGCTCTTGTCAAGAGGAAGAAGAGGGCTTATGATAGGATGAGATGTGGAGGTTAAGATCGGGCGGTTGAGAGTTGCAGATTAGAAAGTAAAGTCCGAAATTAAGAAGAGCCATGAGAAAAGATGAGAAGTTGTTGGCGGATAGGCCAAGGAAAAACATCAGGCTTACTGTAGATATTTCAGAAATTAGCATATGACTAGAATACGATTATTGCCAATCCAGGATAGCATTGGGAACTCTTGCGTGATGTCAGAGGAAATAGTCGAAGTGCTAAATGATTTTTTTGACAGCACTCACACTTGAAAATGACAATTTGTTAAGGAGAGTACTGAGATAGAGGCTACTAGACTAGATTGGATTGAGGTTCACAAGGAGGACGTATTAGCAATTCTGGAAAATGAAAATATATAGGTGTCCTGGGCCAGACGGGATTTAATCTGGTATTACCTGCCAAACCAGAGAAGAGGTTGAAGAGTCTTTGTCTCTTATGTTTATGTCGTCATTTTCTGCACGATAGTGTCAGAAATGGAGGACAGCAAACGCTGTTCCCTAGTTCAAGAATGGGAGTCGAGAAACTGCTGGCAATTAAAGACTAGTGAGCCTTACTTCAGTTGTCGGTACAGTATTGGAAAAAGTTATACAGGATATGATTTGCAATTATCTAGAAAGTAGTAATTTGATTAGAGTTAGTCAACACGGTTTTCTGAAGGCATTTCGTGCCTCACAAACCTCATTTAGTTTTTCGAGACGGTGACAAACAGGTGGATGAGGGTAAACCTGTTCATGTGGTGTATATTGATTTCAGTCAGGTACTTGGTAGGTTTCCCCACGTTGGATTATTGCACAAATTATCCAAGCATGAGATTGAGGATGATTTAGTGTTCTGGATCAGAAATTGGGGAGCTGAAAGAAGGTGGTTGATGGGCAATGTTCTTCTTGGAGTTGATGTAAGAGTCGATCTGTTTTGCGGTAACTGCTGGTTGTTATTTTTCAAAATGAAATGACTGAGCGCTGAGAAGGAAGGGTTAATAAACGTGCGAATGAAAGTAAGGTTGGTAGAGTGGTGGATAGCGCTGAAGGATGCTGCAGGATATGGAGGGTCATCGATAAGCTGTGGAGCTGAGCTAAGAAATGACAAATGGAGTATAATGCGGACAAGTATGAGGTGATCTACTTTTGAAAGAGTAATGCAGAATCCTGAGATAATGATAATATTTATGGAGGTGTTGATGAACAGCGAGATATCGTTGTCCATGTACATAGATTCCTGTAAGTTGCCTTCCAGGTCGATCGGATTGTTCTGAAGTATGTTAGCATTTCTTAGGAGTATGATTGTGTTTCGGGGCATAGGTTATGCGGATATTCAAGCAGGCTACTTTGAGTGACAGTCAATTTGTAGCAGAAGCGTGTAGACAGTTGTTCAGAAAAATAATGGAGGAACCAGTGCAGACTTATCTTCAGTTCGAAAGAATTGAGCGTAGTAATTTTTATAGATGCATTTAGAGTCATAGAGATGTACAGCATGGAAACAGACCCTTCGGTGCAACCCATCCATGCCAGCCAGATATTCCAACCCAATTTAGTCCCACCTGCCAGCACCCAGCCATATACCTCCAAACCCTTCCACTTGACATACCCATCCAAATGCTTCTTAAATGTTGCAATTGTAGCAGCCTCCACCACATCCTCTCGCAGCTTATTTCATACACGTCGCACAGTCTGCGTGGAAAAAGTTGCCCCTTTAGTCTCTTTTATATCTTTCCCCTCTCACCCTAAACCTATGCCCTGGACTCCCTGACGCCAGGGAAAAGACTTTGCCTATTTATCCTATCCATGCTGCTCATAAATTTGTGAAACTCTATCAGGTCGCCCCTCAGCTCCGATGCTCTACGGAAACCAGTCCCAGACTGTTCAGCCTCTCCATGTAGCTCAGATCCTCCAACTCTGGCAACATTCTTGGAAATTTTTACTGAACCATTTCAAGTTTCACAACATTTTTCCGATAGGATGGAGACCAGAATTGGACGCAATATTCCAACAGTGGCCTAAGCAATATCCTGTACAGCCGCAACATGACCTCCCAACTCCTGTACTCAATACTCTGACCAATAAAGAAAAGCATAACAAACACCTTCTTCATTATCCTATCTTCCTGGGAATCCACTTTCAAGGAGCTATGAACCTGCATGCCAAGGTCTATTTGTTCAGCAACACTCCCTAAGACGTTACCATTAAGTGTGTAAGTCCCGCGAAGATTTGCTTTCCCAAGATGCAGCACCCCGCATTTATCTGAATTAAACTCCATCTGCCACTTCTCAGCCCATTGGCCCATCTGGTCCAGATCCTGTTGTAATCTGAGGTAACCCTCTTCGCTGTCCACTACACCTCCAGTTTTTGTGTCATCCGCAAACGTACTAAGTGTACCTCTTATGCTCGCATTTAAATCATTTATGCAAATGAAAAAACGTAGAGGGCCCAGCACCGATCCTTGTGGAACTCCACTGGCCACAGGCCCCCAGTCTGCAGAACAACCCTCCACCACCACCCTCTGTTTTCTACGTTTCAGCCAGTTCTTAATCCAAATGGCTAGTTGTCCCTGTTTTTCATGAGGTCTAACCTTGCTAATCAGTCTCCCATGGGGAACCTTGCCGAACACCTTGCTGAAGTCCACATAGATCACATCTACTGCTCTGCTGTCATCAATCTTCTTTGTTCATTCTTCAAAAAACTCAATCAAATTTGTGAAGCATGATTTCCCACGCACAAAGCCATGTTTTCCTTCCCGAATCAGTCCTTTCATTTCCAAATACATGTACATCCTCTCCCTCAGGATTCCCTTCAACAACTTGCCCACCACCGAGGTCAGGCTCACCGGTCTATAGTTCTCTGGTTTGTCTTTACCGCCCTTCTTAAACAGTGGCACCACGTTTGCCAACCTCCAGTCTTCCGGCACCTCACCTGTGACTATCGATGATACAAATATCTCAGCAAGAGGCCCAGACATCACTTCTCTAGGTTCCCATAGCGTCCTCGGGTACACCTGATCAGGTCCTGCAGACGTAAACAAAGACTAGATAAGACATATGAAGTTGAAAAAGAGATGTTTCTGTTGCAGGAGTTTAGAAACGCATTTCCACACACAACAAAACATTTGTGGATGAGCAGAAAGTTCAGGAAGTGAGAAGAACGGCAGAGAAGGCAGATAAATATGCACTTGGGTCCACGGCGAAATTGAAGTTCCATTAGGAATTTCATTCTGTGTAGACGTTTGGAGAAGCGGGTAACCTTCATTGCCAAGTAAAGAGTGAATCAAACCGGGAATAGTTTGCGACAGGTGAATAAAGAAGATCAAAATGCTGAAAAGGTGTTGAAAAGTATCATGTATTAGCACTTTAATGGAGTGGAACACATCATTACATTGCCAATGGTTTAAGAAAGGCACTGGGAAAGGTACTGCTTTTATTGCAGTCAGGTTTTTCACCCAATGTCACATTGCCTGTCGTTGAAGAAAGGCTCTAGGGGAAAAGATGTGGTGAAAGAGTCAAAGCCAGTGGCGTTAGTGGAAATGTTAAACAAAACAGAAGAAAACTCGAAGAGCAGCACGCGAGTGCACATCCTATACGATGCCTGGGTGTTGCATTAAAGCCTGATCTCGATCAAGAGTCAACTCTGTGGGCAATGTTTACTCAGAAACAATCAGGGACAGAAGGGAAATAATTTCAACTTTTAAGCGATATAGTATCTGGTCAGTAACTAATACTGTGAGCTGAAACTATTCACACCCCTCCTGACAGGTTGCCCGAGACGATGGCATTTGGTGAAATAAATGGAAAGGGATTCAACGTTCCCCTTTGTAGGATCATGTTGGAGAGGCCAATCAAGTCTAGTGAAGTAACAGTGCCAATGATTGACAGAGTGTGTATTCTGTAATAAAGGTTGTTGTTGGAAACTACTTGGCAGCATCAGAGGAGCGAGTGACGTACCCTGTGGTGCATAAGCCAAAGGAAAACCAGTGAACTGATGAGTTTGAAGAAAAAATCCTGGAATTTTCCCAGACTGTGAAATAGCAAATGTCTTGAGTGTTGTGCTGGAAAAGCACAGCAGGGCAGGCAACATCGGAGGAGAACGATAATCTATGTTTGGGCCAAACGTCCTCCATTAGGAATGAGACTGTGAGGTGAGGGTCTTGAGAGACAAATGGGAACCGGTGGGGCTTGGGGCGAAGATAGTTAAGAGTGCAATAAGCAGATGGAATTGGCGGTATTGGTGACATGTTACAGAGGAGGGTGGAGAGGATTTTTAGCAAGTAAGATGGACATCCAGGCAGTGCTGAGTCGGAAGTTGGGAACGAGGATAAAGTGTGGGAGAGGAAATGAGGAAGCTGTAGTGGGAGGGTCCCAACGTTCTTCCTCCAAGAATTGGTTGGTTAGGGAGTGGGGATGGAGGAGGCCCAAGGCCTGCACACCCTCGGAAGAGTTGGATGGGGTGTTGAAATGTTTGGCTACGTGTCGGTGGGGTTGGTTGGTGCAGATGTCCCAATGATGTTCCCTGATACACGCTGCAACTCGGCATCTTGTCTTCCCAGTGGAATGGAGGCCACATCAAGAGCAATGGATAAAGTAAATGACGTTTGTGTGTGGGCAAGTAAAACTCTGATGGACGTGGAAGACTGTTTTGGGGCCTTCGATGAAGATCAGGAGGAAGTGTAGGCGCGGGTTATCCAAGTTCTGTGCGAGCAGCACAAGGTGCTGCGTGTTAAGGGTGCGTTTGTGGTGGGCAGCTACCTGACCTGCCAGTCACGGAGGGAGTGATAGGGGTACAAGGGAGATATATCTCTGTTTGTACGTTGCGGACCTGGCAGAGGATGATACAGTGTACATGTCGCTTGGTGGGGTGGAAGCTGACAATCGAGGTGTAGAGGGTTTCTGCCCTTGTTGCAGTTGTGGGGATAAGGTTCAAGGCGAAGCTCCGGGAAGTGGAAAATATGCGCTGGATGCTATCATCACCATGTAGAGTCGAAATTGCTGTCTTTGAAGAAGAAGGCCATCTGGTTCTTCTGTGGTTGGACTGGTCCAGATGCGATGAAGGTGGAGGATTTGGGAATGAGGGATAGCGTTTTTACAGTAGGCATGGTGGGAGGAGGTGCAGTCCAGGTAGCTGTTTGATGAGGTGGTTTTGTAAAAGATATCAGTGTTGAGACGGTCACCGTTGGTGGAGATGTACAGGTCCAAAAGACGAGGGAGTTGTCCGAGATGATCCAGGTGAACTTAAGATCCAGGTGGATTGCGTTGGTGAAGTTAATGAACAGTTTAACCTCCTCGTGCGAGTACGAGCTGGCGCAGATGCAATCACCAATTTAACAGAAAAGGAAGTGGGGATTGGTGCCGGTGTCACTGCAGAAGATACACTGTTCCCTGTAACCAACAAAGAGATAGGCATGGCTCGAGCCAATGCGGGTGTGCATGGCTATTCTTTTCATCTGGAGGAAGTGGGAGGATTCGAAGCAGACATTCTTGAGGGTGAGGACCAGTTCAGACAAACGTTTAAGCATGTCATTGGAAGAGTACCTGTATGGACACCAGGAGAGGAAGATGCGGAGGACTTGTCGGCCATTTGTCTCTTCACCTCGCCAGCTCACAGCGTTAGTTCTGATGAAGGTAATTTGCCTGAAAAGTCTATTCTTTTAATCCTCAGACGCTGCTTGATCTGTTGTGTTTTTGCCAAACCGCACTCGCGACTCTGATCTCTAGCATCTGCAGTCCACACTTTCTTCCTGTGCAGCAACAAAGTCCCACTGTTGCAAGCGACAGCACCAAGGTGGCTCAGTGGTTAGCACTGCTACCTCACATGGCAAGTTTGTTACCAGCCTCGGGCGATTGGCAGTGCAGCATGTACATGCTCTTCCCGTGTCTGTGTGGGTTTACTCCAGTTGCTTTGTTTTCTTCGCACAGTGCAAAGTTGTGCAGGTTAGGTGAATTGGCCATGCTCAATTTCCATAGTGTTCAGGAATGTGTAGATTACGTGTATTCGTCATGGGAAATGCTGAGTTGTAGGGGAAGGGGGGTGGGTGAGATGTACTTCGCTGGGTCAGTTGGACTTGTTCTTCAGACTGGCTTGTTTCCACTCTGTAGGGATTCTACGGTATATTTTTCTAACCTATGATATAGAAAGATGAAGGGGTTGAGGTTCAGTTAGCTGGGAGCTTGTTTGATGTAATGATGCAGGAAATTCCTGAACAGGTAGTAGGTCAGACTTCGGTATTTAATCCTGAAAGGGTAATGGACTGACAGCAAAATATATGTAATATTAGTACATGCTCAGATGAGAATTCAGAATGTAATTCCGAGTGTTATTATCTTTAGAAAAAAATGCGAATACGCGAAGGGAGACCACGACAAGTTATTGCATAACGATAACGGTTGAAATGCTTGTGTTGCCAAGAGAATACAGACAGGGTATAATATGAGTAGCACATGAATAACCAGTCGGAGGTCACCTTGTGTATTGAAGAATCAGGCGAAAGCACAAAAGCGCTTTGATTGGTCTGGACTCCGTAAGAATGTGATTGGATTTTGCTGCTCATGTCAAATGTGCCAAATAATAGCTTGCCAACAGGCAGTAATAAAACCAGCACATTTGTTGTCAATTCCCCGATTCGAAGAACCTTTCAAGCGGGTTATGATAGATTGTTTAGGATGTTTTCCAATAACTATTCGTCATAACCAGATTTGCAGACATTAATGGATGTGTCTGCCAGATTTCTGAAGGCAATTCCATAAAGGAGTATTAAAGCAAAATCGGTGTTGCAGGAAATAGTAGCTTTCTCTACCAGACATATAATACCCAATTAGATTGACTGTGACCAATTTTACCGATCAATAATTGAAGGAAATCATGGAGAGTTTAAGCATACAGAACTTGAAATCAAGTGCGAATAATCCTGAATGTCATGAAGTCTTGAGAAGATCGCATTAACCCTGAAGACCTTATTTAGAGTATTCTATCAGGATTAACCAAATGATTGGATAAAGGCATCCCGTTAATAGTATTTGCGACTTGGGATGTCCCAAACGAATCTGCTCAGTGTCCTCCGTTTGAAATCATATTTGGATATGTCGTGAGATTGTTTTCCAAACGAATTAAAGAAACATTCATCGGATTGAAGTCGGAGGTTAGGGAGTTGAATTAGCTCAACAGCACCAGAACGGGGCACAACATAAAATTAACCAGGTGAGAGAGATCAAACTCCAAAATTCGGATATTTTCACGAGGGAATGGCTTGCAAGTACTGTTCGCAGTGGTAAGACTTCCGTACAAAGCCAAGTTTAGTTAACTCTAACAAAGTAACCGACCTCGTAAAGCTGCTGGTTCGAACACAGTCTCGGGCATCATTCGGACGCTATTTGAAGATGTTACCTCGTATGGTGGAAACACGTCTGAAAATAAACCTTCCAGCTCAGCGAGCATACCTACATCCAGCACGGTCTCGGGCATGTCATGCAAATACAGCGAAACCTTGCCACAATAGAGACAAGGGAATGGATAAACAGATGTTAGTTACTGACCGCAGAGTGACAAATCAAATCCAGAGGGTGTGGATTCTGAAAATATGTTAAGTAATAATGAAGTACATCAGGAGAGGGATTGTTTGGTTAGCTAGCTGTCTCAGAAGCAAAGAAACCACTTGGACGTTTTGTTGGGAAGGTATGTGATTGTTATTTTAAAACTTACCTCTACGCCAACGGTCTTTTCGCATCAGAGAGCGGCGGGAGCGGGGCGGAAGTGAAGGAAGAGTGCAAAGACGGTCGGGAAAGTAAGTGATTGTTATTTGAATGGGTGTGTTCCAGCCAAAGTAGGGCCTCCCTCCCTCCCTCCCTCCTCCTCTAACCTAAATTAAAATTCCACAGACTTGCCCCAAAAAGTGGGACCAAGGAAGTTCCGGTGGATTGAAGAGTGAGGCTTTAGCTCAGAAGTCTTTGACAAGGAGGTTGAGTGAAGTGATTACGCCACAGTTGAAGAGGGTGAAGACATGACTGCCAAGCTGGTTCAGTGTGCTACGTGCTTGATGTGGGAGATCAACGACTCTGGTGTGTCTGGCTCGTATAAGTGTGGAAAGTGTGTGCACGTTCAGCTACTGACAGAGCATATTGCAGCACTGATGAAAGAACTCGAGGACCTTAGGCTCATTCGAGAGAATGAAATCTTTCTGGACAAGACCTTCAGCGAGGTTATTACACCAATCGTGCCAGAAGAGAGCAGAAGAGAGCAGACGATGAGGAAGGCAGAGAGGAGACAGGTGCAAGAGACCCCGGGAGAAGTATCTGTCAGGAACAAGTTGAATCTTTTGGAAACAGTAGAGACAGATGACACTGCCAGTCCGCGAGGCGGCCAGGTCTGTCAATTAAAAGTTGGCGTGGAGACAGAGCGGAAGAGTCGGACATCGCACAGAGCGGTGGTAATAGGGGACTCCATAGTGAGAGGAATTGACCGGGATTTTTGTGGCAGCAGACGGGACTTAAGGATGGTGTGTTGCCTTCTTGGTGCCAGGGTTAAAGACATTACAGATATAATGCAGGAAATCCTCAAGGACAAAGGTGAAGAGCCATAGGTGGTGGTACATGTCGGCACAAATGATGCCGGGAAGAAGAGGAAGAACATACTACAGCCGGACTTCGGAGAACTAGGAAGAAGGCTGAAAAGCAGGACGTCCAAGGTGGTTATCTCCGGTTTGCTTCCAGTTCCTCGGGCTGGTGAGGCCAGAAACAGGGAGATAATGGACTTGAACGTGTGGCTGGGGAACTGGTGCAGGGAGCAAGGATTTAAATTCTTGGATCACTGGGGTATGTTTTGTGGTAAGCATAAATTCTAAAGGGAGACGGTTTGCACCTTAATAGGTTAGGGACCAGCATTCTGGCAGGCAGGTTTGCTACTACAACACAGCCTCGTTTAAACTAAGTGGGGGGGGGGGGGGGGGGGGGGGCGGGGACAAACTGGATATTTAAGAAGGAAATTGGAGGGAATGTTAGAACAAGGGAAGTCAAGAAAGACAACTGTATCAATGAGGCAGAAAACTCAGAAAGGGATCATGCTGGAAGATTGAGTGAAATAGGAGTTGATGGAAAGGGTGAGGGCAGTAACAAATTAAAAAATACTACACATGAATGGACGAAGCATTAGAAATGAGATGGGTGAGCTTGAGGCTCTTTTGGAAATTGGCAGATACGATATTGTGGGGATAACTGAGACGTGGCTTCAAGTAGACAGGGCCTGGGAAATGAATATTCAAGGCTACACGTGCTATCGTAAGGACAGACTGACGGGCAGAGGGGGTGGGATGGCCATAATGGTAAGGAATGATGTTCAGTCCATTGTTCGGGGTGACCTAGAATCAGGGGATGTACAGTCAGTGTGGATAGAGCTGAGAAATGCTAAAGGTAAAAGACCTTCTTGTGAGTTATCGACATGCCCCCAAACATTAGTCGGAATGTCGGATGTAAGTTAAATCAGGAACTGAAATTGGCCAGTCGCAAAGATGTTAACAACAGTTGTTATGGGGGATTTCAACATGCAGGTAGACTGGGAGAATCAGGATGGTGTTGGACCTCAAGAAAGATACTTTGTGGAGTGTCTCAGAGATGGATTCTTAACTTCCCTCGTGAGCCACGGCCGCCCATGCCTCCTCCTAGGATATTTCTTCCTTTTTGGAATAAAATGATCCTGCAACTTCTGCATTATACACAGAAATATCCGCCATTGTTCCTCCACTGTCATCGCTGCTAAGGTATTGCCCCATTGAACTTTGGCCAGCTCCTCCCTCATATCTCCATAGTTCCCTTTATTCAACTGAAATCTTGTCACTTCCGATTGTACCCTCTCCCTCTCAAATTTCAGATTGAAGCTTATTGTATTATGGTCACTGCTACCCAATGGCTCCTTCACTTCGATTTCCCTGACCAATTCTGGTTCGTTGCACAATACCAGATCCAGAATTGCCTTCTCCCTGGTCGGCTCCAGCACCATCTGAAATTTGAGAGGGAGAGGGTACAATCGGAAGTGACAATATTTCAGTTGAATCAAGGGAACTATGGAGCTATGAGGGAGGAGCTGGCCAAAGGTCAATGGTGCAATACCTTAGCAACGATGTCAGTGGAGGAACAATGGCGGATATTTCTGTGTATAATGCAGAAGTTGCAGGATCATTTTATTCCAAAAAGGAAGAAATATCCTAGGAGGAGGCATGGGCGGCCGTGGCTCACGAGGGAAGTTAAGAAACATATAAAGTTAAAAGAGAAAAAGTATAACATAGCAAAGATAAGTGGGAAAACGGAGGACTGAGAAGCTTTTAAAGAACAACAGAGGATTACTAAGAAGGAAATACGCAGAGAAAAAATGAGGTACGAAGGTAAACTGGCCAATAATATAAAGGAGGATAGTAAAAGTTTCTTTAGGTATGTGAAAGGCAAAAAAATGGTTAAGACTAAAATTGGGCCCTTGAAGACAGAAACAGGGGGATATATTACGGGGAACAAAGAAATGGCAGATGAATTGAATTGGTACTTCAGATCTGTGTTCACTGCGGAAGACACAAGCAATCTCCCTGAGGTAACAGTCGCTGAAGGACCTGCACTTAAGGGAATTTATATCTGCCAGGAATTGGTGTTGGAGAGACTTTTAGGTTTGAAGGTTGATAAGTCCCCGGGGCCGGATGGTCTACATCCCAGGATACTGAAGGAGGTGCGTCGAGAAATCGTAGTTGCATTGGTGATTATTTTCCAGAGTTCGATAGATTCGGGATCAGTTCCTGCGGAGTGGAGTGTCGTTAATGTTATGCCACTTATTAAGAAAGGTGGGAGATAGAAAGCAAGAAATTATAGACCAGTTAGTCTGACCTCAGTGGTGGGAAAGATGCTGGAGTCTATTATAAAGGATGAAATTACGACACATCTGGATAGTAGTAACAGAATAGGTCAGAGTCAGCATGGAATTATGAAGGAGAAATCATGCTTGACTAATCTTCTGGAAGTTTTTGAGGATGTAACTCTGAAGATGGACAAGTGAGATCCAGTCGGGGTAGTGTACCTGGACTTTCAGAAAGCTTTTGATCAAGTCCCACATAGGAGGTTAGTGAGCAAAATTATTGCGCATGGTATTGGGGGCAAAGTACTAACTGTATTGAAATTTGGATGGCTGATAGGGAACAAAGAGTAGTGATAAATGGCTCCATTTCGGAATGGCAGGCAGTGACCAGTGGTGCACCACAGGGATCAGTACTGGGAACGCAGCTTTTTACAATATTTGTTAATGATATAGAAGATGGTATTAGTAATACCATTAGCAAATTTGTTGATGATACTAAGCTGGGTGGCTGGGTGAAATGTGATGAGGATGTTAGGAGATTACAGGGTGACCTGGACAGGTTAGGTGAGTGGTCAGATGCATGACAGATGCAGTTTAATGTGGATAAATGTATGGTTATCCACTTTGGTGGCAAGAACAGGAAGGCAGATTACTACCTAAATGGAATCAATTTAGGCAAAGGGGCAGTACAGAGAGATCTGGGTGTTCTTGTACACCAGTCAATGAAGGTAAGCATGCATGTACAGCAGGTAGTGAAGAAGGCTAATAGCATGCTGGCCTTCATAACAAGAGGCATTGAGTATAGAAGCAAAGAGGTTCTTCTGCAGCTGTACAGGGCCCTGGTGAGACCACACCTGGAGTACTGTGTGCAGTTCTGGTCTCCAAATTTGAGGAAAGACATTCTGGCTATTGAGGGAGTGCAGTGTAGGTTCACGAGGTCAATTCCTAGAATGGCGGGATTACCTTACACTGAAAGACTGGAGCGACTGGGCTTGTATATCCTTTACTTTAGAAGACTGAGAGGGGATATGATTGAGACATATAAGATTATGAAAGGATTAGACACTCTGGAGGCAGGAAGCATATTTCCGCTGATGGGTGAGTACCGAACTAGAGGACACAGATTAAAAATACAGGTTAGATCATTTAGGACAGAGATGAGGAGAAACTTTTCACCCAGAGAGTGGTGGCTGTGTGGAATGCTCTGCCCCAGAGGGCAGTGGAGGTCCAGTCTCTGGATTCATTTAAGAAAAAGTTGGATAGAGCACTCAAGGATAGTGGAATCAATGTTTATGGAGATAAGGCAGGAACAGGATACTGATTAAGGATGATCAGCCATGATCATATTCAATGGTGGTGCAGGCTCGAAGGGCAGAATGGCCTACTCCTGCACCAATTGTCTATTGTTGCACCACCACGAGGATACATACAGGAATAGAATAGGAAGGACTAATACTATGCTCTGAGTTGAAATCCGGAACGCTGCTTCGGTAAAACAATACCCCTACACTCTTCATCCTCACAAAATCACACAGGCCCAGAAGGAAGTGGATGCGATGCTCAACGAAGATATCTTTGAACTGGGTCAGAGTGAATGCAGTTTCTCGACTGTGGTAGTTTCAAAACCTGACGGTTCCAACAATTTTGAGTAGACTATCGGAAGTTCAACGCAATAACTAAATGAGAGTCCTAACCAGTACCGAGATTGGAGGAGCGTGTAGAAAAAGTTTGATAAGCCACTTCCAGAATTAAGTATGAATTGCCGCATGATTATGCTCAGTTAACCTTTTTCAGTGAAAGCATAGGAGGTTTCTGCTTGTAATTACAAATGGGCTACATCATTACAAAATGTTGCCTTTTGGAAAGAAAAACACACCAGCCACATTCCAAGGACATGAGCAGAGTTGCGGCTAGATTAAAGAATTGTGCATTTAACCACGTCGACGTCGTGATCTTTCCCCATTCATGAAAAGATCACATGGTACATTTGGAACAGCTGATAATAATTACAGAAAGCAAAACTGGTTGAAAAATGTTAAAGAACATTTCAATCGCAAAGGCAGGGGTGACGTTCTTTGGACATAACATTGGACGTGGCAGGCTGACCACAAGGACGGTGAAGAAGAAGGCCATCGAGGAATTTCCATGACCATACCCGAGGAAAGATGATCTTCGAATTTTGGAAAAGATCGAATTCTATGGAAATATTGCATCAAACCTCGGCAACGTGTTAGCACCGCTGAGGGGTTTACAACAGAAGGACACAAACTTTGATGGACAGAACAATGCCAGGAGACATTTGCGAATTTACAAGCCATATGAACCACCGTAACAGTTTTAGTTGAACCAAGTTTTTTGAAACCGTTCAAATTTAGAATCGACGCAAGCGATGCAGGAGTTGGAGTTGCACTGATGCCGGAAGAAATTGATGGAATTTGTGACGATGCTGCTTCTTTAACAATGCTCTATTGTCCTCGGTATTATTTTCAGACGGTTCACAAAGTTCGATGTTGCGAAAGTTGTGGGTTTACCTCTCAAGAATGTTTTAAAGTCTTTCCTTTAATACACATGTACATTGAAAGGGGTGTGGCTAGTTCCTCCAGTTCGCGTTTATTTTAATTTAGTTTAGTTAGGTGGAATTATTTTGACGTCAGCTTTTCAGGATATTGGTTAAAGAAACAGCTTCATGGTAATCGTCTCTCTCTCTCTCTCTCTCTCTCTCTCTCTCTCCCTCTCTTGTAAGCACCTTTGTAACATTTTACCTTTCTCACAGGATTTTTTTATGGAGATGTTACAAGTATTTGGAACATCATCATTCAGTTGCTGTAGTCTCGATTTGATTTTCAATAATTTACATTATAGTAAAGTAGACTTTGTTTTGTTGTCGTCGTGTGAAGTAAATTAAATTTTGATTCAAACTAAGTGGATGGGCAAGCTGCATCCCTCCTGGAATATCAAACGTACACCTCCCTCAAACAGCTAGAACATGTTATGGTCTGGACTACCTTCTAGGAATCTTTTGAGGGGGTCTAGCTTAATCCATAACATATTTGAAGTTCGTTGTGGGAGTCCTTCTCTAGTTCAGATTTGGGTTTGTGATTTCTGGATTCAAAGGCAGTGAGTGTGGGTTACCTTTCTTCCTGCAGTTGAGATCGATTGTTTTGAACAGTACTTGATGTATTAATTTCCCCTTGAGTTTGTTTTTGAGATGGAAGAACTGACTTTAAGGCTTCTACAAAAGACGAACGAGGAAAAGCTGCTGGAATTGGCAGTTAAGCGGAAGTTAGAGTTATTTTCGTTCGTAAGAAACGGAGATTAATTACAGTCGTAGCTAAGCATTTAACTTTGCTGGGAAGGTCAGCGGAATACTTCCAGAATGGCTAAACTTCAGTTGAGAATGAACGAGCTTAAGGGAAAGGCAAAGAAAAAGAAAGAGTAAAACAAATCAAATAGTTTAAATGTTGATTAAAACTGAATAGAAAGAGAAAAATGTATTGCGACGGCACAATAAAATGAAAGACAGAGGGAAGAAAGAGAAAAGGAGAGAGGTTTAACTTCTAAAAATGACTGTTAGTCAGGAGAGTCAGCTTAACTGTATGGAGAGGAAGGCTGAAGGTAAGCTTAGTGAGGAAGAGTCTGGGGATGAGCAAAGCTGTTACAGACAAAGGCCTGGTGTGGATATGCCTAAAAGGAGTAAAATGTTGCCTAATTTTGATGAGAAGGATGTAGAGGCCTTTTCCATCTCTTTCGAAAAGGAGGTTAAGGAAGTGCAATGACCATAGGCCACGAGTCCTTTGTGAATTCAAATAAAATTTATCTTTCGAGCTAGTGAAATATTTGCTCACTGTCACAGGAAGTAACAGGGCTTAAGAGGTGGTGAAGGATACCATCTTAAATGCGTGTAAACTTCTGCCCTAAAAATTACAGTCAAAATTTAGGGAATCAAAAGAGGGATCATGGTCATTCCTACATTGAATTCGAAAGAGTAAAACAAAGTAGCATTGATAGGTGGATAATGGCTTTTAAAATAGAGCAAACCGAGGATGCTCTCACTGAGAAGATTACTACCGATGAGTTCACAAATTCGCATCCTGAAATAGCGAGACGTCATTTGGAAGAGCAGAGAGTTAAAAGCACAAGATCAGCAGTTGAAATGGCTGACGACTATGGGTTGGCTCATGAATGAAAATTTGGCTTCCAACTTCAGTTTCAGTCTGCAAGGGGAGAAGTTGGGGAAATGAGAAATTCTGATGTGGGAAGGGAATGTTTGATATCAGTGAAGATCATAATGATGACTTGCCACAGATTTTAAAATGTAAACCCGTGAAGAGGGCATAGAATTTAAAAGGCTCCGTTGTTTTTACTCCAATAAAGTTGGCCACACGAAATGCAGTATTTATGAATTGATAAAAATATTGGAAAATATTGCGAAGCCAGACGTACGAAACCATAATATGCGAGTGAATATTGTTGGAGTGCTAATGCAATGGACAGTGGAGTCTAAAACGCTGCCCTGAATATCCAAAATGGTTAGGGGTTGGTTACTGAGGAAGAGTCAAACCGTTTTAAACGATACCCTTGAGAAAGTAAAGTTTGCAGTCATTCCAGGAGCAGCAAGTACAGAGGTGAAACTATTCACAATACTATAATATCCCTGTCGAAGTCGTGTCCTTCCTCATTCGTATGTAAGAATACGAGTGAGAGTGGGTCATGTCTCACCAAACCAAGGAAACCACAACACAGAAATAGAAAGCGGGCTTTGCTACCAGGGCATCAAACGGAGGCTCACTGATGGTGTTACCTAGCATGGTTACGAAACGTCTGAAAACGAACCTTCCAGGTCAGCGAGAGAACCTGAATCCACAACCTCTACCTGAGCTACAAGTCTTCTCAAAGCTCGCTCATTAAAGTAATTGTCAAAACAGCAACGAAAATGCATGTATCTTTAAACAGTAAACTGTTCAATAGATCTATTTTGGATCAGCTCGTCTCTCAGACTTTCCATTCGTGCAGCTGACCGTGCACTTTGAGTTTGCCTCGAAATCCAGAAAACCTCCTCCGTTTTATCTGAACATACATGTTTCTGAATTCCCAACATCTCGGCCTTAAGAAAAAAAGTGTACAATCGTAATGCAAACATATTTCATTTTTTCTCTCTGAATCTTAAAACCATTATTATGAAATATATATGACATTTATCTAAGTGATCTATTTCATATTAATTCGATGTACACAGAAAATATTGAATCGATATGGTTCGTAAGGAACAATGGAACAGATGCTCTATGTAATTCGGAAGAGGAACTCTATGAGAAAATAACTGACCAGGAAAATGTTTAAAGGGTTGCAGGCCCCATTACAAGGTTGAACATTTTGTTCAATCATTTGTGTGAATTGCACAACTTGGTATATTGTCATATAGGAATTAAACGATGTCCACTGTCAATTTTAGAACTATTGCGATGGTGTGAGTACATGCTCAAATTGATTGGGGAATTGGGGGATTGATTCCGAAACTATAACTTTGTAACTAAATGCGTGATATGCACATGAAGAACTGACAGCCCATTTCCAACTTACAGTATGTTTAATTGCTATCGCACAGAACAACTGGCGGAAATTTTCACAAAAACGTTGAAAATGGAAAGAAGAACTGAGGGAGAGAAAGAGAGAGTGAAACCGACAGTCTGCTTGATCTGCTCTCACTGGACCGAGTGTACATTTATTCATTCGTGGTGACATGTGGTGCTATGTCATCTTAGCTTTCTTTATGCCCAAGAACTCGAGATCCGGGAATGCTTTCATTGATGTCTGCATGTTGGAAATCCGTGATGATTTTAAAATGTTGTCTATACTTTTTTTTATTTTCGATCTTGCACAGTAAATGTCAATCCCCTTTGAGGGACTTTCTGTACTCATTAAAATCTATATCTGTCAGGAATTGTTCATTAAACAAAAACATTAGGTTGTAAAGGTTGATTAAATTTATCTTTTCGAACTTGAATTTATCACGTTTGGAATTTTATTTTCTGGACGTATTACATTTTCAAATGCTGTTTTAACATTTGAGCTCATGTTTTATTCCAGACACGAAAATTTTTTCATTGTATATGCACTTTGTGAGACTTGGAATTTTGGAAATGTAGGTTTTGACATCTCAGACAACTAATCAAGATGTGTGGATGATGTTGAATGATATTCAAGTCTTCAAGGAGATGCAAAAGCCCGTTTCCTTCTAAGTGCCATTGTGAACAGGTAAATGGACATATGAAATGACTGTCCTCTGCCCTCTCTGGAGATCAGGAAGTGAGGGACCTGTGATATGACCTCTTCTGAACACGCAGTGAACCGAATTTGGGAAAGAATTATGGGAAAAGTACTGAAATTCTCAATTAACGAATGAGAGGATAAAATAGATATCGAATGAACAGACACTTAATTGGTCAGTTGGAGGAATAACACATGTACTGGCGGGGGTCGGGTGGGGGGTGCACACGAATATAGAGCAGATAGCACTTCCAGAAGTTAGGTGATGTTAAAGTCTGAGTGCTGAGTGGTATACAGCAGGCGAAAAAGGAAACAAAGAAAACGTGAATTGATCAGTACTACTGGCCGTTCCCTTATTTAGAACTGCAATAGTCCCATCTTGCAAACCCAAACCCTACATTTCGGAAATACCTGAGGTTCCGTTTTGGGACTGGTCAACTTTTTCAAGCAGTGGCTTTCAAACGTTCCAACTCACGCTAAAAAGAACACTCCATATACCTCTTCGACAGTTGCCTTTAAGTTCCACCTCTCTAATTCGGCGAAACAACCATGTTTTGCCCTCAAAAACGCCTTGGCTGCAGCTCCAGCTCTCGGGCGTCCACTGTACGACAGAGCTTCTCAGTTGTATGTTAATGTCCAAGATAAACTGGCACTCCTGTTCTAACGCAGCAGCATGACGACCTTGGCCAATTATTCAAATAAGTTTCATCTAATGGCCAGTGGACTCCCTCCCTGCATCGAAATCCTTACTGCTGTCCATTTTAATGCAGGCACCTTCTAAGTTGACCTTCCACTCGCCCGTACAAGTATACACCTCACACTCTCTCTTGGTCTTTCTTACCTCTAAGCAGACCAAGTAACTTACCCAAACTCGTCTGAGCCTCCACGAGGTCTCGCTATTCCAGAACCCTTTTCATTCCTGCACAACTGTAAATGCTGCTACGTTCCTTGAGCAATCCCCTGACGATATCACTGATGTCCGCATGATCGTGAGCTGAGGAATCAATTCATTACAGCCGCTCACCCCAATTTGACGGGCTTCCAATTTGAGTAACTTACCCTCATATTTTATATTGATGGTTTTTCCTGTCTTTCACCGTACAGTTTCTGGCAGTAAGGCAATGCTATTATAACCGACACTGGAGTCGGCTGCTTTCCAGATCCCCACCTCGGCACAGAAACCCGAGCTGTTTGCCCATACTAGAGCTTTTTTTCGAGCCACTGATAAAATTGCCATTTTACACCGATTCCAGCAGGCAATGGTATTCTGCTTCCTCGTCAATCGGCTGTTATTAAAGGTACAGCTGACACAAAGGTGGGCACTCTGGTGCAATTAAAAAAATGTCTGTCCAGATTCAGCTACGAAGGAGGCATCCGCATCAGCCATTATAATTGTTCAAACGAAAGGAAATCTGGCTCCAAATCAAACACCTACTTTGGGGTCAAAGAGCGTGCTAGATCTAACTGTGATTCAATATTTACAGAGGGACGTTTCCGACTCTGAGCATGCACTTTGGAAGGCGGTGGCGTGCTCGCACCCCTCGACTCGACATCTCTGCTTAATACCGGTCGGTATATTTTGTCTTCCTGATTCTATGCTACCAGAGATTATTGATTACTTGCATTCCTGAACTCATCTTGACAATGCAACAATGCTGCAGCCACTTCTAAAACCCTGGTGAAACTCGGATTTGAATACTCCAGTTCAAAAGTGGCCTTATTCGTAGGATGAATAGCAAGGGTAAAGGAATTAAAAGCCCTTGCGGGACTACCCCCTGCCAGATGGTCCTTTTGCATGTTTGCAAATTGATTTTATTCAATTTTTAAGGTACAATGTTATAAATACTGTTTAGTAATGGTCGATGTATTTAGCAAATGAATCGAAGCCTTCCCCAGCATTAGTTGTACTGCACATATATTACTGAAAATATTGTGGACAGAACTTCAGCCCCACTTTGTGTGAAATAAAATGAAAAGCACAGACAATGAATCACATTATATGGCTCGAAACAAAGGTCAATTGTGTGACTCAGTATCAATTCAATGGCAACAGCATTGCTCTGACACCCGCAGGCAACAGGGATTGTGGAACAGTCCGAAGGTATTTTCAAAGAGAGATTATTAAACTTAGTTCAATAAATGTATTAAATTGATTCAATGTATTTCCGTTGGCACTATTTCACATGCGGGTTTCTCCATATTCGTGGACGGGACTGTCAGCTGCTGAGAAAGCTTATGGTCGGCCAAAAAGAACTCCGTGGGATAGTCATAATAAACGTCTTGAAGGAATGGACTTCCACGGATGGGTGAGCAAATTTCCCGGAAGTGTCGAATCATAGAAAAGAGGTCATAGAACATCCACGTGCAGGAAGAGCCCTTTGGCCCACGATGTTGCACCATCCAATTTAACTAATCTGAAGCACGTATCAACTACAATATTCCATTTTGATCCGTATGCCAATCTACTGACCATTTAAATGCCCTTACATTTATCGAGTCTACTGCTGTTGCAGGTAGGGTGGTCAACGCTCCTGTTACTCTCTGAGTAAAGAAACTACCACTTACATCCCTGCTATGTGTATCACCATTCAATTGGAAGCAATACCCCCTCGTGTTAATCATCACCATCAAAGGAAAAAGGCTATCACTGTCCATCCTCTGATTTTCTTAAACGTCCCAATTAAATCACCTCTCAAGCTTCTTCTGCCCAATGAAAAGAGCCTCAAGTCCCTCAGCTTTTCCTCGTAAGACCTTCCCTCCAAACCGGCCAATATCCTAAGAAATCTCCTCTGAACCCTTTCCAAAGCTTCCACACCCTTGGCATGATGGTTGCCCACAAACCCACCAACATATTAAAGCAGAAGCTAATCAGTTCAAAATCCCCATGTTGAGAACAAGCAAAACAAAACCGTCATTTACAAAATTACCTTTCAAGAACAATAACAAACACTGCTTAGGACAAACAGGCAGAAAACTCGCCAGGAAGATACGTGGCCATCAACTGGTCAGAAAAAGGCATGACCCACTATCACTAGTATTTTTACATACTGATGAGGGAGAATATATTTGACTTGGATAACACAGCCGAGGACAAGCCAAACAGAGACCCACGAGAATTCTAGAACCATAGCATTCCAACCGGAATGTTGTTAACACACACATGGAGTTGGACGCCATCTACACCCTCTGAGAAAAAGAACTGGAAACGACATCACCATCCGAAGGAAAACGAAACACATAAATAGAAGGTAGGGCATTAGGTCGTGGCTTCACTGGAGGCTGACTGATGACGTTATCAAGTTTTATGACAAAACATCATAAAATGTACCACTCAGCTCAGCGAGCAAACTTCCATCTAGTAGCTCAACCTGATCTAGAAATCTTCTCATAACTCGCTAACTGACTGGCCTTCAATTCCAAGGATTATCCTATTTCCTTTCTTGAACAAGAGAAGAACTTGTGGGACCCTCCAGCCTTCTGGAACTATTGGGCAGATGGATTTCAATTCAGGTAAAATGTGAGGTGATGCATTCAGGTAAGACTACTTTTGGAGCGACTTACATAATGAACGGAAGAGACTTGGGAAAAGTTGATAGGCAGAGTGATCTGGAAGTGCAATCCATTGTACCCTGAAGGTTGCTGCACATGGGTATAAAGTGGTCAAGAAGGCATATAATATGCTTGCCTACATTCTACGGGGTATTGAGTAGAAGAGCTGACAAGTCATGTAAACATTGTGCAGGACATTGGTTCAGCCGCATTTAGAATACTGTGTGCAGTTCAGATCACCACATCAGCAAGAGGATATGGACGCCTTGGAGTGGGTGCAGAGAAGGTTTATGAGGATGTTGCCTGCTATGGAAGTTGCTAGGTGTGAAGAAAGTTGAGTAGGTTAGTGTTATTTTCATGAGAAAAAAGGAGATGGGTGGGGGGGATCTGATTGAGGTTCATGAAACCATGAAGAATATAAAGGATGGATACAAACAAGCCCTTTTCCCATGGTGAAGCATTTAATAACGAGGGGGCACGATTTCAAGGTGAGAAATGAAAAGTTCAAGGTGTATCCAAGCGGCAAATACTACCACAGACTGCGGTGAGCGTTTGGAACGCGTTGCCAGCAGAGATGGTAGACAAGCACGATAGATTTATTTAAGATGCGTCTGGATAAATGCAGGAGTAGGTGGGGAGTAGAGGGATACAGATGCTCAGGAATTGATCGACAGGTCAAGGCAGTACATTTGGATTGGCTCAGGTTTGAAGGGCCGAAGGGCCTGTACCTGGGCTGTAAATTTTATTTGCTCTTTGTTTATCCAGTAGGCACTCAGAATGCAAAGATCACTGCCAAAGGCACACCAATCTCTTCCCTCAATTCCTCTAGTAACTGAGGGGATATCCCTTATGGCCCAGGCGATTTATCTGTCCGTATCTTTACCAAATTTTCAGCGCACCCTCCTTCCTCACGCCAAACGTTTTGACATATTAGTCTGTTTCAGCCTGTCCTCAGAAACATCAATGTTCCTTTCAATAGTGAACTCTGAAGCAAAGAATTCATTAAGATCTTCGCCTACTTCCTCCGTCACAATGCACACGTTCTTCCACCAACCCTGATCGGCCCGACCCTCACTCTGACCATCCACCTATTCCTCACGTAAATGTACACTGCCTCAGTATTTTCCTTAATCCTACCCGCTGAATCTTTTTCATACCAACTTCTTGATCTCCGAAGTCCTTTCTTCAGTTGCTTCCTGGCTACATGTTAACACTCGAAACCTTAACTTCTCAAACTTAAGTATCTTCCTTCGTCCTCTTGAATTGGTGTTCCATATCCTTTGTCACCCAGAGTTATTTCAAAATACCATCCCACCTGTGCCTCACTGGAACAAGCCTGTCCAGCACCATCAGCAAATGCTTCGAAAACAATCTCCAACAGTCTGTCGTGCGTTTCCATGAGCACATCTGTTCCAATTTCGGAGACCTAGTTCCAGAAGAATAGCATTGAAATCGCCCCTTCCTCAGTTAAATACTTTCCCATATAATCTGCTCTTCTCCCTCTCCATGAGTATAGCAAATATCAGAGAGTTGAGATAACTATCATTGAAATGCTGTTCCGCCGAGAGATTGACAACTAGCATGGTTCGCTGCCAAGCAGCAAATCCAATATGGCCTTCCCCCTACTCGAACTATCTGCATAATGCGTCAGGAACGCTGGAATATATATAGATTACACATGTTTTATAGAAATAAAAACTGGACAATATGATTTCCCTGGCATACCAGCAATAGCCAGGATTGGATAGTAAGACTATTGAATAATGTTATGTGCATATTTGATCCTCTTTGATAAATATAAGCGATCATAATAAGTAGAAAAATATCAGGCATTCTCAGCTATCACCGTGTATATCATTGGAACATTCCAGATAATGATCGCAGAGTCTGAACTATCCTTCCCCTCTCGCTGCAGCTGTTGATTCCAGCTCGTGCGATCGATGATGCTTCCGCTTATATTATGGCATAACACATTGAACGGAGCCTATTTTGCAGTGAACGATGGAAACACGACACTGCGATAATGACAATCCATGGAGACAGGCATTAATCAAAGCCACAGAACAAGCAGATTCAGTTAACCTGTTCCTCATATCACTTTTCATATGACAGGAAAAGAACAATTCCTCGCTTTGGATGGAATGTATGATGGTCGCTCACGCATGGACCAAATATCTTTCCATCTTTTAAATCTTTCTCCCGTATATGTGGGAACAGTGCCAGAAGACGGCAGCATTGTATATGTTCCCCAAACTTTCCAATAGGAGACAGCGAAAAAAAAAACAAACCGGCTGCCTGCAATGGCTGTTGGGTAACTTTCTGGAGAGCAGAATTCAGAATAAGCGCATTTATTGTTCATCGATCTTGTGTAATGTTACCCTCTTCTTAAGTGTTCCGTGATCAAGCCTTTCTTAATCTTGACACAGCATTCAGAACATTGAGACTATTGTTCAGAAACAGGGGGAAATAATTCAGTCCCCATTTACCTGTTACAGAGAGATCCGAAGAAGCCATTCAGTCTTCATTAGCTGAGTACCACTTGAATAGGTAAACAGCTGTAATATTGGCACATAGAGCAATGATTTTAGATTAGATTACTTACAGTGTGGAAACAGGCCCTTCGGCCGAACAAGTCCACACCAACCCGCCGAAGCGCAAACCACCCAGACCCATTCCTCGACATTTACCCCTTCACCTAACACTACGGGCAAATCAGCATGGCCAATTCACCTGACCTGCAAATTTTTGGACTATGGGAGGAAAACGGAGCATTTGGAGGAAACCCATGCCGACACAGGCAGATTGTGCAAACTCCACACAGAAGGTCATCCGTGGCTGGAATCGGATCCATGTTCCATGTGTTTGGAGGCAACAGTGCTAACCACTTGCTTGGTCAGCTTGCGTGTTTAATCACAGAGCAACGAAAAGCACAAACTCCATCAGTCAGATTTTGACAATGATTGACAAAAACAGCAGAAATGTTTTTAGTCAATAAATGATTACGAAAAGGCTATACAGTGCCTCAATTCTTCTTCACAAGAAAGGAATGACAACACTTGATTTTTTGGGGGGGTCTTCCAGTCAGTAGCAGTAAAAGAATTTATTTAGCCAAACCTGGGACTGAGAAATAGATGGCAGTTATTAAACCTCACTAGATTGTTACTCAGGAAATTCTAGAGATTCTGTTACCCAGAATGAGGAGGAGATGTGGCTATTACGGAGACATGGGTAGAACAGGGACAGGATTGGCTGTTGCAGGTTCCAGGGTTTAAATGTTTTAGTAGGGTCAGAGGTGGGGGTAAAAGAGGGGGAGGTGTGGCGTTGCTTGTCAAAGATAGTATTACAGCTGTGGAAAGGACGATGGATGAAGACTCGCCATCTGAGGTAGTTTGGGCTGAGGTTAGGAATAGAAAAGGTGAGCCTGTTAGGAGTTTTTTACAGGCCTCCTAACAGTCCTAGAAACGTAGAAGAAAGGATTGCGAGGATGATTCAAGAGAAGAGAGAAAGTAATAGGGTGGTTGTTATGGGGGACTTTAACTTTCCTGATATTGATTGGGAAAGCTATAGCTCAAGTTCGTTAGATGGGTCAGTGTTTGTCCAATGTGTGCAGGAGGGTTTCCTGACACAATATGTAGATAGGCCAACAAGAGGTGAGGCCATACTGGATTTGGTTCTGGGTAATGAACCAGGCCAGGTGTTAGAATTAGAGGTAGGTGAGCACTTTGGGGACAGTGACCACAATTCGGTGACTTTTACTCTAGTGATGGAGAGGGATAAGTGTGCACTACAGGGCAAGAGTTATAGCTGGGGGCAGGGAAATTATGATGCTGTGAGGCATGACTTAGGATGTGTGGCCTGGAAAAGTAAGCTTCAAGGCAAGGGTGTAATTGATATGTGGAGCGTGTTCAAGGAGTAACTATTGAGTGTCCTTGATAAGTATGTACCCGACAGGCAGCGAGGAAAGGGTCGTGTGAGGGAGCCGTGGTTTAATAAGGAATTGGAATCCCTTGTTAAATGGAAGAGGGCGGCCTATGTAAAGATGAGGCGTGAAGGTTCAATTGGGGCGATTGAGAGTTATAAGGTAGCCAGGAAGGACCTGAAGAGAGAGCTCAGAGCAGCAAGGAGGGGGCATGAAAGATCCTTAGTTGGTAGGATTAGGGAAAACACTAAGGCTTTCTATAGGTATGTTAGGAATAAAAGAATGACGAGTGTAGGAATAGGTCCAGTCAAGGATAGTAGTGGGAAGTTGCGTGTGGAGGCTGAAGAGATTGGGGAGACACTGAATGAATACTTTTCGACAGTATTCAATCAGGAACAGGACATTGTTGTCAATGTGAGTACTGAGTCACAATTAAGTAGAATGGATGACTTTGAGGTATGCAGAGAAGAGGTGTTGGAAATTCTGGAAAGGGTGAAAATAGATAAGTCCCCTGGGCCGGATGGCATTTATCCTAGGATTCTCTGGGAAGCAAGGGAGGAGATTGCAGAGCCATTGGCCTTGATTTCTATGTCCTCGTTGTCTACAGGAGTATTGCCAGAAGATTGGAGGCTAGCAAATGTGGTTCCCTTGTTCAAGAAGGGGAGTAGGGATAACCCTAGTAAATATAGGCCGGTGAGTCTCACTTTTGTTGTGGGCAAAATCTTAGAGAGGATGGTAAGGGATAGGATTTATGAACATCTGGATAGGAATAATGTGATCAAGGATAGTCAGCATGGTTTTGTGAAGGGCAGGTCGTGCCTCACAAACCTTATTGAATTCTTTGAGAAGGTGACTAAGGAGGTGGACGAGGGGAAAGCAGTAGATGTGGTGTATATGGATGTTAGTAAGGCGTTTGATAAGGTTCCCCATGGTAGACTACTGCAAAAAATACGGAGGTATGGCAGTGAGGGTGATTTGGAGGTTTGCATTAGGAGTTGGCTGGCTGGAAGAAGACAGAGGGTAGTAGTTGATGGCAAAGGTTCATCTTGGAGTGCCGACACTAGCGGTGTTCCGCAAGGATCTGTTTTGGGACCATTGCTGTTTGTCATTTTTATAAATGACCTGGAGGAGGGGTTAGAAGGTTGGGTGAGCAAGTTTGCGGATGATACGAAAGTCGGAGGAGTTGTAGACAGTGAGGAAGAATTTGGCAGGTTACAGATATAGATAAGCTGCAGAACTGGGCAGAAAGGTGGCAAATGGAGTTCAATGTAGCTAAGTGTGAGGTGATTCACTTTGGTAAGAGTAATAAAAAGTTGGGGTACTGGGCTAACGGTCGGATACTTGGTAGTGTGGATGAGCAGAGGGATCTTGGTGTCCATGTGCACAAATCTTTGAAAGTTGCCACCCAGGTAAATAGTACGGTGAAGAAGGCATATGGCGTACTGGCTTTTATTGGTAGAGGAATTGAGTTCCGGAGTACTGAGATCATGTTGCAGTTGTATAAGACTCTGGTGCGGCCGCATCTGGAGTATTGTGTGCAGTTTTGGTCGCCATGCGAAAGGAAGGATGTGGAGGCACTGGAACGGGTGCAGAGGAGGTTTACCAGGATGTTGCCTGGTATGGTAGAAAGATCGTATGAGGAAAGGCTGAGGCACTTGGGGTTGTTTTCATTGGAGAAAAGAAGGTTTAGGGGTGACTTGATAGAGGTGTATAAGATGATTAGGGGTTTCGATAGGGTTGACAGTGAGAATCTTTTTCCATGTATGGAGTCAGCTATTACAAGGGGGCATAGCTTTAAATTAAGGGGAGGTAGGTATAGGACAGATGTTCGGGGTAGGTTCTTTACTCAGCGAGTCGTGAGTTCATGGAATGCCCTGCCAGTAGCAGTGGTGGACTCTACATCATTATGGGCATTTAAGCGGGCATTGGATAGGCATATGGAGGATAGTGGGCTAGTGTAGGTTAGGTGGGCTTGGATCGGCGCAACATCGAGGGCCGAAGGGCCTGTACTGCGCTGTATTCTTCTATGTTCTATGTTCTATGAGATGACTCACACCCTATGAGTATGGTACACACGGAGAGAAAGACAATTAGTTTGTGGGTCAGCACAGCTTTCGACTTATTGAGCTGAATCTAACAATAATTGGATTCAGCATCATTTTCGTTGAGTGTGACAGAGGGAGCGTCTGCACAAGCCGATCTAGTTTTCTCGTGCTTGTTTATCGAACTCACCTCAGTAGCTACCTGCCCCACTCCTTTGTGTCGCTCTCAATTATTGCCAGCCTGATTTCGCCACCCTTCATGGCTGGACGTAGTCACGATCGATCAGGTGCCACTGGATATTATCCGATCACTGTTTCTTTTCCCATCTTGAAATGTTAATGGTGACATGGTTGAGCTTTCTCAGTTCAGAGCCGTTGCCTATAGCGAATTCGGAGAATGACAGTAAAGGCACAAATTCACCACGATTTAGCGACAGGGGTACGGAAGAGCTGATGTAAGAGCTAGTATAGAAGAGGGCCATTCTCTCCTCAATGGAGGCCAGACCACTAGACTCATCATGCATCGTCTGAGTTCACCAAGCATTTCAGTGAAGCATCTGCAGTCTGAAGAAATGTCCACCATCAATAACCTTCCTCAATTTGCAAGGATAAGTGTTACCACCATTTCCTTTCAGCTCCCTCATGCTCTCTGTATATCTATCAAAGCATCTACCCTGAACAAAGCTCATGTTCCATCACTATCACTTTTGCATGCAGGACCTTCCTCTCTCTCGCTCTGTCCCTCCAAGATAGCCCTGCACTAATGACGCTGCCTGGATTCAGAACTGGGTGCTGACGCCTTCCAGACAACTCACCATTTCTCCCCAACTATATCACTACATCGAATATAGAACATAAGCAAATCCTAAATGGACATATACCTTAATGGAAAGGCAGTGTAACTGAACAAAGTGGTCTTGGAATACAGGCTTATATCTCCTTGAAATTTGAGTCCCAGATAGATAGGATAGTGAAGAAGACGCTTGGTGTGCTTTCTTTTATTTGTCAGAGTATTGAGTGTAGTAGTTGGGAGGTCATGTGGAGGCTGTACATGCCATTAGTAGACCACCGTTAGAATATCGCGTGCACTTATTTTCTCCTTCCTATCGGAAAGATGTTCTGAAACTTAAAAAAGGTTCAGAAAATAATCATAAGGATGTTGCCAGGATTTGAGCTATAGCGAAAGGTTGAATACGCTCAGGCTATTTTACATGGAGCATCGGAGGCTGACGGATGGCCTCATCGAGGTTTATAAAATCATGAGGTGTGGGGGCATGGATAGGATAAACAGACAAAGTCTTTTCCCTGTGGTTGGGGAGTTCAGAACGAGAGGGCACAGTTTTAGGGTCAGAGGGGAAGGATGTAAAAGGGACCTACCGAGCAATGTTTACACACAGATCGTGGTACGTGCATGGAATGAACAAACAAAGAAAGTAGTGGAGGTTGGTGAAATTGCAACATTTAAACGGCATTTGGAGGTGTATATGAATAAGAAGAGGTTGATGGGATATGGGCCGGGTGCTGGCAATTGGGACTAGATTGGGTTGGCATATCTGGTCGACATGGATAAATTGGACCGAATGGTCTGTTTCCGTGCTGCACTTCTCTATGATTCTATGACTCTAATATCATAGCCCTTCAGCCCTTGATATTTTGCAAACCTATGGAATCATCCTGAAGCCCGTCTACCATACACTACTACATTTACGTCCATATGTTATCCAATGACCATTTAAATGCCATGAAAGTGGACGAGTCGACTCCCTACGACTGTCTGAGTAAATAATCTACCTATGACATCTACACTATATATATCCTCCTCAATTTAATGCTACTTCTCCTTGTGCGAGCCATCACCATCCGAGGAAAAAGGCACTCTAGTAACCCACTGACGATCTTATTTATCTCAATTAAGTCGCCTTTTCACCTTCTTCACTCGAAGGAAAACAGGCTCATGTCCCTCTTCCTTAAGACATTCAATATGAGAACCTACTTCCACAGTAGGCAACGTCCTAGGAAATCGGTGGACATTTTCCAAACGTCTTTAACCTTCCTATAATGAAGGGAGCAGAACTGCATTCCAAGTGAAACGGCGCCAGCGTTTTGGACACCTGCAATATGGCCTCATGCCTACGAAACTCAATCCTTCTACCAATACAAGTCAACACACCGTATGCCTTCTTAATAATCCTATCAACCTGGGTGGCAAATGTCAGGAATCTATGCACAGTACATGGTCACTGTGATCTCCCTATTCATCTACAGTACCAAGAATCTTACCATGAACCGAGTACACTTTCTTCCTTTTGCTTCTTCCAAAGCGAATCTTCTCACACTTCGCCGCATAATGTCTCACTGCCGCTCTTCACCCCAGCTCTGCAGCTTATCTAGGTCCCTGTGTAATCTGCAACATTCTTCAGCACTCTCGACAAATCCACCAACCTTGGTGCCCTGGACAAATTTACTTACTCATATTTCTCCACCTTCATCCAAGTCATTTATAGACATGACGAGTAGCAGAGGTCCCAAAACAGATCATTGTGGTACACCATTAGAAACTGAACTGCAGGGTGAACATTTCCCTGTTAAGTTGACAGTGTGTTGCTGGAAAACGACAGCAGGTCAGGCAGCATCTGAGGAGTGGGAAAATCGATGTTTAGTGCCGAAGTCCTTCACAGGAATCCGGATGAAGGGCTTTGGCCTGAAACGTTGATTTTCCTGCTACTCGGATGCTGCCTGACCTGCTGTGTTTTTCCAGCAAAACACTCTCAACGATAATCTCCAGTATCTGCAGACCACACTGTCTCCTCATTGATTTCCCATCAAACACCTTCTTCTAGCGAGCCAATTTCTGATCCAAACTTCTATGTCACCCACAATCGTATGTCTCCGTAATTTTGTGTAATAGTCTAGCGCGGGGAACCTTACCAAAGCTTTACTGAAATTCATACACACCACATCAACCGCCTTCTCCACATCCACCTGTTTGGTCACTTATCAGAGAACTCAATAAGTTTTGTAAGGCACGACCTACCCTTCCCAAAACCGTTTTGTCTTCTCCCTAATTAACTTATTCCTCTCTCGATGATTATTAATCATAGCTATTACAAACATTTATTGCAACTTACCCACAAACGATGTAAGGCTGACTTTTCTATTATTACCAGGGTTGTCCCTACTCCCTTTCTTCAACAAGAGGACAACGTTTGCTGTCATCCAGCCTTATGGCAATATTTCTGTAGTCAATGTGGACATAAAGACCAAATCGAAAGGATCAGTAAGTCTCCTCTCTCGATATACAGAGAATACGATCATAAATTCCATCTGGACCTGGGGAATTATCTTTTTTCACCCATTACACAATTACTGACACCTCCTCTTTGTAAATGTCAATCCCGTCGTGTCTGGTAGCTTTCCTCAGCATTCTCATGGGAAATATTTTTATAGTGTTCATATCGTCGAAAAATATTTATTCAGCGCCTTCCCTATCTCCTCATACTTTACGCACAACTTTCCATTATTATCCTTGATTGAGTCTAAACTTTCTCTTGCCATTGTTTTATTCCCAATATTACCCGTATATCCTACGTACTGTAATGCCAACTAACGGATACAAAATCTCCTTTTTGATACCCTTACAATATTTTCATAATCTTGAGCATCCCAACATGTTCACATTTCCATCATTTATGATCCAGGCTGAATCAGGCCAACCACTCTCATTCTTCCATTATCTAACCGTTTAATTCCAGGTATAATTCCAATCATTGATATTATTACTCGTATTTTTCAACAAAGTAATTTTTGTATGTGCCTGCATGCGTGTCTATGCGAAGGGTCCTCTGTAATTGTACTGAAATGAAAAGAGATGTAAAAAAAAAACTCTTTCGTTCGTAGATTGCAAAGATGAAAAAGATGACGTTAATGGATTGATAAAGAAATAATTGGGCATTTCGGATAAACAAATGTTTAAATATTTTAAAAGAATTCAAGTTGAGATTTTTTCAACTCTGTAGTGTGCAGATTTTGTCTCAGTAAACAATCATAACTGTTGACAAAATGAGAAATTACTGGAAAAGCTCAGTAAGCCTGGCAAAATCAGTGCTGATAAAGCAGATTTGACATTTCCTCAGAAGCAGGATCACTGGTGGCAGGGTCAAGGATGTTTCTGCCCATGCCACGAGATGCCAAGGGGGAGTGTGGACAGCAAGAAGCGGTGGTGCACATTGATACGAATGACACAGGTGCGTAAAGTGAGAAGGTCCTCCAAAGAGAGTTCATGGTGCTGAGTTTAAAAACAGTAGCTTCGTGATTTTAAAGTCAAGATTACTCCCTGTGCCACGTGGACGTGAGGCAGGAATACAAAAATAGTTTTGCTTAAAATGTGGCTATATACCTGGTGCAGGGCGAGCGGTTAATATTTTTGTAACAATGTGATCAATTTCAGGACAGAAGAGACGTGTAATAAAAGGAGTTGCATCTCAACTGAAGGTGCAGCAACATCCTGGCAGACGGGTTTAATAGTGCACCATAATGGATTTAAACTCATAATGGAGGAGGCTGGGAACCAAAGCAGCAGGTCAGAAAGTGAGCAGATGGTAAAGATGACTTGGATAAAGAGTCAAAGGCAGACTAATGAAGATGGTGAGGGAGGAAATCATTAATGTCCAAATATCAGTTGTAATTTGGAGTACATGACAGAGATGAGGCTCATTATTATCACGGATTAATAAATACGAATGGCGAGTGTGGAAACCGTAGTGCAGAAGAAAATATTAAAAGAGAAATCAAATCAATAGATATTATTGAAAAGCCTTCTTCAAATTTTCAAGCAGTATTTGAAATAAAATTGAGAAGTTGACAACACAAACAGCGACAACAAGTGATCCAACTTGCGTGGAGATCAGGACTGGGGAGATAAATGTCCAAAGTTCTCAGTATTCTGAATGGATAGCCAAGAAGTAGCAGGCGGTGCAGCTTCTCATAGAATCAAAGAATGGATTCCCTACAGGGTTGAAACGGTCCATTTGGCCTAACACGTCCACGTTTCTAACATGTCATGGAACAACCGGAGAACTGGCTGCTTTTGGTTTGGTATTACATAGTGAGGAAGAACTGATAAATGGTCTTGTATTTAATTACCATCTTGCAATGAATGATCACAACATGCTAGAGCTTCAACTTCAGATGGAAAGACTGAAGACAGAGTTACTTACACGAGATTTGCTTTCGAGCAACGATAATGATTCTGGCCTGAGGAAGGATATAGCACTGGAATGCGCTGGGAAACATGATTTAAAGGGCAGGGCATTTGGAGTACAGTGGCAAATACTTGGGTGACGCTAAATCCCTCTCAAACAAAGTATATTCCTGAGAGGAAGAGAAATTGTAACAAACTAAAAGGTCATTCATTTTCGAGAATTGAATTGAACTGAATTCAATTGAATCGAATTGAATTGAACTGAATTCAATTTATTTTCACTTGTAAATAGTTAAAAGCTTTGTCTTGCAAGCAATTCAGGCAAATATCGAGGTTAGGTAGCATAGTTTAGGAAGTAATAGGTTAACATGGTCAAAAAAAAGCAGAAATGCAGTTACAGGCGAATGTTAAGAGTTTATGAGTCCTTTCAGTTTACGAACAACAGTGGGGTAGAAGCTATTGTGAAACCGGATGTGTGCGTGTTCAGGCTTCTGTACATTCTCCCCGACGGTAGAGGTTGTAGAAAAACATTGCCAGGTGGTTTTGATCTCTGAGAATGCTGGCGGCCTTTCCCTGTCAGCAGGCCTGGTAATTGGATTGTATGGATGGGGGGGTTCGCTTTTGTGATTGTCCGGGCCGAGTTCACTACTTTCTGTAACCGTCTCCAATCTTGAATGGTACTTTTGCCAGACCAGATTGTGATACATCCAGACAGAATGCTCTTGATGGCGCACCGATAAAGGATGGCAAGTGTAGTCGCTGCCATGCCACCTTTTCTCAGCTGCCTGGAGAAGAAAATGCGTTGATGGGCCTTTGTAACCAGTACGTCCACATGAAGAGACCAAGTAAACTTGTTATGACTGACCACTCTCAGAACCCTGACAATCTCCACTCGTTACACCTCTGTGCTGTTAGTGTGTGGGGGGTGGGGCATGAGTACCTTTCCGCCAAAAGTCAATCATGATTTCCTTGATTTTTCTGATATAGGGAGTTAGATTGTACTTAGTGCACCAGGTTTCCAGGTCTTCCACCTGTATTCTGTTTCGTCGCTAACTGAGATTCGACCGATGATGTTACTGTCATTAGCGAACTTGCAAATGTCATAAGTCTGGTATTTGGCGATACAGTCATGGGTATACGATGAGTGCACTGTGGGCTGAATTCGCACCACTGGTCGGGATGGGGGGGAGGGGACTGCAGTTTTGAGTACTTCTGAGGATGACACTTTGTCCCCAATGTTCACTGATTGTGGACTGTGGGTCAGGAAATTAAGACCAAGCTGCTGAGAGATGGGCTTAGTCCAAGATCACCAACTTTAGTAATGAGTCTCGAGGGGATAATAATATTGAAGGCTGATTTGTAGTCAATGAGCAGGATTTCTACGTAGCTGTTCTTGTTGTCAAGATGTTCTAAGGAGGAGTGAAACGTAAGTGATACGACATCTGATGTGGATCTGTTGATCCGATAGGCAAGTTTGAGTGGGTCAAGAGTAGTGGGGAGAGTGGAGTTGATTAATGCCATAACCAGATTGTCAAAGCACTTCATGACCACCGAACTAAGGACCACTGGGCAGTAGTCATTGAGACATGCTGCATGAGCCTTCTTCTTCATAGGGATGATGTTGGCTCACTTGAACCTGGCACAGTGGCTTGCTGCAGGGAGAGTTTGAGGATGTCCGAGAAGACCTCTACCAGTTGATCTGAGAACGATCTGAGTGCACGTCCGAGAGCTCTATCTCATCCCATCACTTCCCTTGGAATCATACGAAGGAAACCTGATCTGATTTCTCATGTAGTGAGTGTTGAATTAGATTTGTAAGGACTTGTCGGAAGAGGTGTTGCCTGTCCCTCGAAATTCTGCGCAAAGCGAGCATAGAGGCGTTGCAACTATCTGGGAGATATATGCCATCGTCTGTTATTTGCACTGTCTCTTTTCAGAACCTGTGATATAATTAGTCCTTGCCATAGTCAGCAGCTGTCTGTCTTGGTCTCTGGATTGGATTGGTATTTGTCCTTGGCTTAATGGCTCTGCGAAGGTAATTCCTTATTTTTGAGTGGGTCTCCCGATCCGAAGGCCTCCCAACTTGTTTTTATTAGGTTCTGTATGTCCTGTTTCTTTCAGAATTTCCTTTTAGGGAACACCCGGATTGACTTCCTTGGTATGTAGTCCTCCACACACTTGCTGATAAAGACTGTGATAGTAGTGGTGTACTCATCCAAGGTACCTGCGGACTGTTTGAACATGGCTCAATCAACCGATTCCAGACAGCACTGGAGTTGACCCTCTGCCTCCTCCGACCATCACTGGACCTACATCCATGAAGGGGTCTACTGCTTGAGCTTTTGCCAGTAAGCCGAGGAAAGCAACATGGCATTGTGTTGAGATTTCCCGAAATGAAGGCAGTGGATGGAGTAATAAGCATCCCTCACAGTAGTTTAGCAGTGGTCTAAAATGTTCCGGCCCTCGTGGGGCAGGTAATGTTCTGGTTGTGCTTGGACAACATCTTCCTTCGATTGGCTCGATTTAAGCCGCCAGTTACAATAAACTGAACCTCGGGGTGTTCCGTCTCCAGGGTGTACGTAGTGAGTACAGCAGACCCAGAACTTCGTCAACATTTGCTTGTGGAGGAACGTACACAACAGTTAGTACAGAAGCAGTAAATTCCCTTGGTAGATAGAGGTGCGGCATTTGATGGTGAAGAATTCAAGGTTTGGCGAGCAATGGCTGCCCAGAATTGCAATGTCCATGCACCGCTAGTGGTTGATTAAAAAGCAAACAACCCCATACTTTTTCACAATGATGTCTTCGATAACATGAGGGTAAAATTGGGACGTTTCCTACTGCACAAGATAGTTGCACTTTGTGGGATTTGGAGAAGGGCTGATCTCGTCATATTGATGCTCAGTTGATAATCGAGAGACAAATAGTGTTCTGATGACCTGGGATTGAATCCTCCCACGGCAGATACTGTAGTTTGAATTCACATCTTGAATTCAGGTACTGATTGTGACCATGACTGGATTGTCAGGAAAACCAATTTAGTTCGTTCATGTAATTTAGGGAAGGAAACTGCTATCCTGAACTGCTCTGCCCGACATGTGACTCAAAACAAAAAGCAAGGTGGTTGACTCTTGATTGATATTCAAAGAGTTTGGAAAACAGGCAGCGATGAGGAGATAGAGTTCACAGATAAATTTCCATACGCTAAGACAATGGGGAAGAACTTGACAGGTGAAGTTTGATTTGGCTCAGTGCGGGTTGTCGATTTTGGTCAAAACATAAAATGCCAAATCACGATTTAAATAGGAAGCAGATTCACAATGCGTCAACAATAACTGATTTTGCCGTCTTTCTGCATTAATCTCAGAAAGTAGGTATTCAGATGCAGCAGTTAATTAGAAAGGCATATGAAACCCGGACATTTATTACAGGAGAACTGGATTAGAAAAGGAAAGAAGCATTGTTACAATTACGTAAGGCTTTAGTTCCAAACCTGAAAGATTGTGTCGAGTTTTAGTCTCTTGCGAAATGATGTGGAGGCACTAGAGGCTGTTCAGTGTAGTTTCACGCAGTTGATTCCAGGCAACATTGAGCTGCAGTCGAGGAAGTAATTGAGCAGCTTGATTTTGTACGTTCTCGCGTACAGACGAATGGGGGAGATATCGGATTGAGGTGCCTAACATGCTGAAGGGGATTGCTCAGGTGGGTGTTTGACCTTTTGAGACAGGCTGGTATAAAAGCTAATTGGTCGAGAATCAGATGAGTTAAGTTCAAAATTGAGATCTGGAAGAAGTACATCTCTTCAAGGATTTTGAATCTGTTGACCTCACTGCCCATCGGCTCACTGTTGAACTTCTACGTAGGAAGAATAGATCAATAGATTTAAAAAAGAAGCAGACATTCTTCTGGCAGAGCTGACTCGAAGAGTCGAACTACCGCTCCTAATTCCGACATTCCTCTCTTGTTCCCATTTGCAATTCTTTGGTTTTCAGACACCGTTGATGAATGGGGTGTCCAATGTCCGGGGGTTTATTTGAGGGAGTACAGGCTTGCACCGCTTCTGGAGAATAAGAAAACGTTTAAAAATCACACAACACGCGGATGTAGTCCAAAAGAACATAATTTCTGAACGCTGCTGCCTCCCAACGAATGCCACTGACTTGTGCTTCAGAATATATCAGCGCTGCCCTAGCAGCCACCACGTTGAATCACGCATTAGAGAAGAGTCCAAGCCAGTCTGATGGGCCAAGTGCTCATCCAACTGCTATCGAAAGTTTTCAAAGTTACCTGCCTCAACTGCCCTCCTACGCAGTGCATTCCAGTAAAAATGCCAATGTGTAGGTTCAGAACAATTTCTACATATCCCCCCTCAACCTCTTAACTTTCATTACGCAAGTATTTCCTCTTGTTCTTGACCCTTCAACTAAGGGGAACAACTGCTGTGTCTTAACCTTGTCTATTTCCCGAATGTTCTTATCCACTTGAAGAGGTTCCCCCTCAACTTGTTTTGTTCCAAAGAAAAACCTGAGCAAACAAATCCTTCTTCATTGATTGAGTAGTCTATTGTCTTGTAACATTTGAAGTGCTTTCCCTCACGTTTATGAGTGGTAAATTTCATTTACCACTGATTGGTCCATCTGACCAATAAGTTTATGCCCCCTGAAAGCTAACACTTTCCTCCACATGGTCAACCTCCTGGTTTTACTTTGTATCATCCGCAAAATTAGTCACTGTTACCCCCACCCCAACCCGTAATATTACTTTCAGCATCATTAAAAATCCACTTCTTATGCTAGACATTTCGAGTAATTCGAATATTTTTTTAAAAAAAGAACTTGTATTGTTCTGCCTGAATTTATTATTTTTAGAAATCTGCAGCGAATATTCACGTATCTTCACCTCGGTATCCTGGACCAATAATGGCACTATGAGCAGTGGCATTGTAGACTTATATAAGGGCACGTGACAATAAAGCTGATTATAATTCTAATTTATGAATATCACAAACAAACCTCAATTTTCTTCCTGTACTCCAGACGTTATTTCCTGAAGAAGAATTTAGAATTCCAGTCTCTTGTTTTTCTTATTTTGGTGAATTAACAGTGTGATGCAGTTGAGATAATTTTTATGACAGAACCACAAATAATACTTTGGACATGAAGATGAATTCTCGTTTTGTACTTTGTCCCATCTGCATGCTTTGTTCATAACGCTTATATGTCATTAATACTGGATTAGGTTTTGGCATTTGGCATTTTACTTGAACTGGAGGATGTTGTTTGCAAAATTCCCAGCAATAGTCAGAGATTAAGGAAGTTTTCATCTGCAGGATGGACATGGACTCATTCATTAAGTTTGTTTGCATGAGAGAGAGAGAAGAATAAATATTCAAAATAATTATACATTATAGCTACACTGTAGGAGGTCAAATTAAAATCTAATGCATACTTCGAGTTGGGAGCAAATTGTTAGAAAAATTGACCAATGTTGTTCATATTGAAAAGAAGTGAAAAAAGTGTTTGTTGCAATCGTTTCGTCCCCTGTCTAGGTGACATCCTCAGTGCTTGGGAGCCTCCTGTGAAGCGCTTCTGTTGTGTTTCCTCCGGCATTTACAGTGGCCTGTCCCTGCCGCTTCCGGTTGTCAGTTTCAGCTGTCCGCTGTCGTGGCCGGTATATTGGGTCCAGCTCGATGTGTTTGTTGATGGAGTTTGTGGATGAGTGCCATGCTTCTAGGAATTCCCTGGCTGTTCTTTGTTTGGCTTGCCCTATAATGGTAGTGTTGTCCCAGTCGAATTCATGTTGCTTGTCGTCTGCATGTGTGGCTACTAGGGATAGCTGGTCGTGTCGTTTCGTGGCTAGTTGATGTTCGTGGTTGCGGATCGTTAGCTGTCTTCCTGTCTTCCTGGCACAAAACACTATATAGGGCAAACAGGAAGACAGCTAACGATCCGCATCCACGAACATTATCTAGCCACGAAACGACACGACCAGCTATCCCTCGTAGCCTCACACGCAGACGACAAGCAACATGAATTCGACTGGGACAACACTACCATTATAGGGCAAGCCAAACAAAGAACAGCCAGGGAATTCCTAGAAGCATGGCACTCATCCACAAACTCCATCAACAAACACATCGAGCTGGACCCAATATACCGGCCACTACAGCGGACAGCTGAAACTGACAACCGGAAGCGGCAGGGACAGGCCACTGTAAATGCCGGAGGAAACACAACAGAAGCGCTTCACAGGAGGCTCCCAAGCACTGAGGATGTCACCTAGACAGTGGACGAAACGTTTGCAACAAAAACTTCCAGCTCGGCGAACAGAACCACAGCAACGAGCACCCGAGCTACAAATCGTCTCACAAACTTAGAAGTGAAAGAAAATTGACACCATGCATTTAAGTGGCGAAACATTGGCAACTGCAGTTGATGGAGACGCAGAACGACTTTGATGTTTGATCACCTGGCAATCACTCTTCTCCAAGTACTCTCGTTTCCCTGTCACTCACACTCCAATTGTCAATCCTCCTCCTTCTTCCTACTTCCTGCACTCCTATTTCCCTTGCACTGTCACTTCTGCTGCTACAAAACCTTCTATTGACCATCTCCCTTCACACTCCTCATCTTCCATTCCCACTGTATCTCACATCACTCCCCCGTTGCTCCACTTCTCCTGTTCCTCCATTTCTCTTTTTAGTCTCAAACTGGGATGATGGATGCTGCTGATTTGAATGTCGTTATTGGTCATCAGTGAATGAAGAGATTGGAATGATCAGTGTCCATTAGGAACAGGCAATAGTGTGTATTTGCCACTGTTCGATACACTGTGAACAGAATTGTATTGTTCCCAATAGTACAGAGTGAAACTTCTTTCTGTCCCTTTGCCACTGTGCTTAAATACACATCCTCATTATAAGTAGGACAAACGTCTCCTTGACGGAATCAGAAATCATGCATCATTTTTCTTCTGAATGCGTGAGAGCAGTGAGCGCATTCTTCGAACAATTCATGATCTGTCATTTTGCTTTTCCTTGTTTCAGCTGAGAATCCACTGTCAATTGAGGTGAGTTCAGAACGACTTCCCTTGTCACCTTGTACTTGGCTGATAGTGGCATCAAGGATCCTGAGCACAACTGCCATCAATGGGAGTAGATGACAATCTGCACTGGTAATGTCCTCGAAACAAACATGATTGATCCAATCTCTGCAAGTGTTCTTCCACGTCTGCTGCCTGACTAGGGACTACTTTGTTTTATTTTCCGTATCACTTCTTCATAATTTTGGAATCCCCTTGCAATCAGGTCTGCGTATGTGTGTGTGCACCATGTCGATAAAAAGCAGTTCAAGAAAGCAGCTTTCTGTCACCTAATGCATAGCTATTGGGGATAACAAATAAACTCGGCGCTTAGCAGTGGCTCTAAAACCCATGAATGAATATGTCCTGTTAAAAGTTCCAAGTTCGTTCATGTTTTCACATGTTTATGAAAGTCTAAGAAAGGTAAGACCTTGCTGCATGAATGGAGCCACAACAACATCAGAAGCTGACTTCACATTGAGGGAGCATTCCCCATGGTTGTCATAGCAAGTTAAAAACGACAATATATAGACCATTTCTGAAGAAAATTTGCAATTTATCATTTTGTGTTCATTACCAATTACTTGAGGTTCAACTAAAACACTAGCTTCTTTGTTCCTTTTAAGATCAGACAACTTAAAAATAAATAGAACCTAAAAGGTCGAACGGAAATCAGTACAGCACAGTGCAGGTCCTTCAGACCAATATGCTGTGCCGAACATTAATCTTAATCTGAGTTCAAATTCACCTACACACACCTCGTCTTACTGCCGTGCTGGTGCTATTGCAGCAGTCGCTTAACTGTCCAAAATGTAACTGACTTTATGCCTACCTCTGGCTGTACATGCCACGCACCCACCACTCTCTGTGCAAAGAATCTTCTTCTTATATCTCCCCTAATATTTCTCCAGTCACATTAAAGCTATGACACCTCGTTGCAGCAATTTGTGCCCTCGGGAAAAGTCTCTGCCTACCTACTCTAACTATGCCTGTCATTAATTTGTGCAGCTCTATGAATTCACGTCTCTTCCTTCTTCTCTCCAGTGTTTACAGCCTGTGCTTTCTCAGGAAGAAGCTCAGGCAGCATTCTGATAAAACTGTGCACCCTTGCGAAAGCATACACATCATCTACGTCCTTCCAATAATGAGGAGCCCAGAACTGACACAATATTCCAACTGTGGTCTTCCCACAGTTTTGTAGAACTGCAGCGAAATCGCACGCCTTTTAAACGTATTCCCCCTCTTAAGGAAACCCAATACACCATTCGCCGACATAACAACCCGAATAACTTGATTAGCAATGGTGAGGGATCTATGTACATATACCCCATGATCAGCTGTTCCTTCACACGGCCGATAATCCTGTCTTTAACCCTGATGGAGGTCATCCAGGTTGAACTACATCAGCCACTTCTCCGCCCAGCTCTGCATCCTGTCAATGCCTGCAACAGTCCTTGACACTATTTACAGCACCACTGACGTTCGTGTCATCCGCTAACTAACTAAACAATACTTCCACTTTTTCGTCCAATAAATCTGTAAAAACTACAAAGAACCGAGGCTCAAGAACAGATCCCTGCTGGACATCACTGTTCACAGATCTCCATGTGGAATACATTCCATCCACTACCACTCGATGTCTTCGTTCGGCAAGACAATTCTGTAACCAAGCAGAGAAAATTTCCTGTATTCCAAATCTCCTAATATCATGCATGGGCCTATCTTCGAAAACCTAATCTCATGCCTTACTGAAATCCATATACACCACATCCAATGCTTGATGTTCATCAACTTGTCTCGTTACGTTCTCAAGGAACTTGATGAGGCTCATGAGGCATGAACTACCCAACACACAGCCATGTTGACTATCTTTAAGCAAGCTATTTTATTCCAAGTCGTCATCATTGCTATCTGTCAGAATCCTTGCTTGCCACTGAAGTAAGACTGACAAATGTGTAATTCGCAGGGATTTCCCTGTTCCCTTTCTTGGACAGTAAAAGAACATTCACCTCCGCGCAATCATTCGGTTATACTCCCATGGAGAGTGCAGAAGCAAATATCATGCCGGAGGAGCAAAAATCTCAATCGTCGCTTTCCGTAGTAAACTTAGATACGGATGGGCCAGCCTTCTTTCTTTTTGCTTCCATTATTTTCCAGCATATCAGTTTCCTTAATATAAATCTACTCATGCCAATTAACCTGTTCCACAGTATTCTTACTGACAACAAGGTATGTCTTTCGAGTGAATACTAAACCAAACAATCATTTAGATCCTACCCTACCTCTCCCGCCCACAGGCACAAGTTCCCTCCACTGTCCATAATTGGCCCTACTCTCTCGTTAGTCATTCTCTTATTTCTGGTGTAAATGTAGAACGTCTTGGGTTTTCCCAAATTCACCCCACCAAGGCTTGTTATTGCCCCTTCTAAGCTCTCCTCAATCCATTTTGAGTTCTTTCTGAGCTACATTGGAATTCTCTCAAGCTGTAGCAGAACTTTGCGTTCTCAACCTTTAACAAGCTTCCTTCTTAGTCTTGTCGAGAAGACCCTCTTCTCTTGTCATGCTAGGTTTCTGCACCTTTCCATTGCTTACCTGTCTCAGTGGAACAAAATTATCCAACCACTCACACCAAGTGTTCCTGAAGTAGTCTCCACATTTGTGTTGTGGTCTTTCTGAAGAGTAATTGCTCACAATTTATATTCCACTGCTCCTGTCTCAAAGCAGTCTGATTTCCCCTCCCTCAATTAAGTATCTCTCATACTGTCCGCTCCTATCCCTTACTATGGCTATGGCAAAGATGAAGTCGTTGTGGTCATTGTTATGAAAACGTTCTCCCACCGAGAAGTATAACACTTCGCCTGCTCGTTACTTAACATCAAATATATATGGCCTCATCCCTTGTCGGTCTATCTACATATTGAGTCAAAAATCCCTCCTGGCTACACCTGACACAGTCGGCTCCATCAAGACCATCTGCACTAAGGATTGTCCCATTAAATAATACGTAAGTTGAAGTCACCTATAACAGCCCGGTTTCATCTGCACCTTTCCAAGATCTGCTGTCCAAACTGTTTTTCCATCTCTTTGCTGCAATTGGCGGTTCTATGGAAAACGCACCTGTAGATACTGCTCTTTTCCTGTTACTGACTTCGACCCACAATGACTCAGTTGACAAAACCTCCACAACAACCCTCCTTTTCAGTAGCTGTGAAGCACTCTCCAATAAACAATGCTACTCTCCTCCTCTTTTAACTCTCTCACTATGCTTTTTTGAAAGTTATAATCCCTGGGACATCCAGCAACGATTCATGCTTTGAAATACATGTCTCCATTATGGCTACAATATTATAGTTCGAAGAACTTATCCATGTTCTGTGTTCATCGCTGTATTTCCTGACAGTCCGTGCATTGAAACAGAAATGCTTGGACCCATCCCTTTGCCCTGTCCACTATGTATCCTTCCTTGAAAGACAGTCTGCATTCTATATCTGCCCATTCAACAGCTAACTTGTCTGATCCGTATCTCTGCTTCCCGCTGTCAAAGGAGACTTGATCCTCCCGAAGTTCTTCAGCAATTCTCCTTCCCAGGATATTGGTGCGCGTTCAGTTTAAGGGCAACCCATATTCATGTTCAGGTCTCACTTTCTGCAGGAATTTCGCCAATGATCTATGTACCTGAAGCCCTCCGTCCTGCACAAGGTTTGTCGCATTGTGTTGAGCTACACTGGGTTCCTATTCCTCGCATCACTCGCACGTGGCACCAGTAGTGATGCTGAGATTACTATTCCTCTCCTCTTGCTTTCAGCATTCACCCTGATAACATTATTAGATCCTCAGGCTTTTTCCTATGTATGACTTTGGTGCCAATATGCACAACGAATTCTGACTGCTCATTCTCCCATTCAGAACCTTGTAGAGTCGATCAGAAACATCATATACCCTGGCACATGGGTGGCAGCATACATCCCGGGACTCCTGTTCTGGACCAAAGCATCTTCTTTCATTTCTTCTAATTATTGAAATGCAAAGTGCTGGAGAGAATCTCTACACGTCTGGTAGGTTCTGAACAGAGAGGAAGAATATTAACTTTTAAGTCCAATATAATCTTTTCAGAACATATTAACAATAAGACTGTATACTAACTCGAAATTGTTTCCAGCTTTACGCTTACCCCCTGTTTTTCTCTAACATTTTGTGTTTTCATTTCAGATTTCCATTGTCCCCAACATTTTCTTTGTCTTGACAAGTTTTGATGTTGAATTTGCACATAATTACACAATATTGTGTATTCGTGTTCCCATAAGAGCTGTTGCGAACTTGCAATGAAATCTGTTTCTTCTTCAAGTTCCAAAAACAAATCATTTTGCAATATCTCCTTAAGTGCGTAAATCTCACGAAATCGATTTTCTTTAAAAAGGTATTTTAGAGGCAACTGCATTTCATGAAACAACAATTTGTGAATAGTATATTGATGATGGCAAATTCTGTCCTTCACTTAAAAGGTTCATCTTTTATGGCTCTGAAACGTTTTAATCCATACTATAGAAAAAATTACAGCAATGATGACGACCACTTAGTTCATCGTCTCTGCACCAGCATGGAAATATTTATATTTCTGCCGTTATTATATCGTAATGTCCAAGCATTCCTACACATGAAGGTAGCTGCGTGTAATTTTGAATTTGAATATCCTGTCCAGATACGAACCTTCTTATCTCGCTGCATACCTGTAATTATAGTGTAAATATAAACACAATACGCTACATCACGCTTAAAATTAATATGTTTCCTTGCTGCGCATTATATTTCATTTTGTCCATCACAGTGAATATCAAATATTGATAATTGAGGCTTTTTCTGAATTTTCCTCCTGTCTCCGGAGCTACTGACCCTATTCCTTTCTGTTCATACCATATATCGTATTCATTCTGTATCTGGCTCATTAATCCATGTTTTTTGATGAGCAAGTTCATTGTTCCTGACATGATTCGCTTCAGACAGAAGCTAAAAAGTAAACGTTACCACTTTGAAGTCAATAAACTGCAATAAGATTTGCCTTACTAGAGCAATGAGAGGGAGGTCCAGTCAAATCCATACTTCCTGTCTGTAGTTAAGGCAAGTCTGCACAGTGACAGTCTATTGTTTGACGTGTTCTAATGTAGGAGAGATCAGCAAACGAACAATATCTTCATTGCCTGTGCTTCTTTGGGTTGGGTGTGGGGGAGATTGCACATTGAACATCAAAAATACAGCAAAATCATTTGGCCTGCGAAAATAAATGATCCATCATTGTCCCTTTACCGACTTCGTTCGAGAAATTGGTGATCGGAGATGAGTGGGTTTGTGGGTTTGTGAGTCAGTGGGTTTGCAGAAAATGTCAGTGTTGAGACGGTCCATGTTGAATGAGATGGAGAGGTCCAGGAAGGGGCGTGATTTGTCAGAGATGGTCCAAGTGAATTTAGCTCGGGGTGGAAAGTGTTGTTGAAGTTGATGAAGTGCTCAACTTCCTTTACGGAGCACATGGTGACGCCAAAGCAGTCATCAATCTCGTGGATGAAAATGTGGGAGTGGTGCCGGTGTCACTCCGGAAGGTAGAAACTGGTTCATAGCAGACCAAGGGACAGGCATAGCTGGGGCCCATGCGGGTGCCCATGGCTTCCTATTTAGTCTGGAGAAGGTGAGAGGATTCTCAGGAGAAATTCTTGAGGGTGTGGACCAGTTTAGCCAAACCATTAAAAGTGTTAGTGGAATGGCACTGTATGGACGTCGGAGAGGAGGAAACAGACCGATTGAAGGCCATGGTCATGGAGGATGGAGGTGTGGAGCGACTCGATGTCCATGGTGAAAATGAGGCGATTGGGACAAGGAAACGGAGAACTTGGAGGAGAAGGAGAGCATGGGTAATGTCCTGATCGTACATGGGGAGTTCCTAGAGCGGGGGGATATGACAGTATCGAGGTAGGTGGAGATAAATTCGGTGGGGCAGAAGCAGGCTGAGAGAATTGGTCAGCCAGAGTAGTTCAGTCTTGTGGATCTTGGGAAGGAGGTCGAATCTGGAGGTGCGGGATATCCGAACAATGATGTTAGAAGCTGTGTGTTGTAGTTCCCCTGAGGTATGGTCTGGGAAATTATGGTTTGGGGATGATGGTTTGGAGAGGCCGTGGTCAAGGAGCCGGGTTGACACCTGGCGTTGTAGAGGACAGTACGCCAAAGTAACATTGCCCCTCCCCCCTCTTTGTCCATGGTTTTGAAGATGAGTTTGCGGGTTAGAACAGAGGGAGTGGAGGTGTGCGCGTTGTGAGAGAGAAAGGTTGGAATGAGGGAGTATTTTGGACTGGTTGAGGCGGTTAATGTCTCAGTGGGTTGTTGGAAAAAAGAGTTCTAGCATGGATAATAGACAGGCACGGGGTGTCCTGGAGGATGGGTTTGTTGGATGTGGGTGAAGAGGGCCTCGGAAGGTAAGCAGGAATCTTGATTGAAAAAGCAAACTCGGAAGTGGAGGCAGCAGAATGTTCGACTTCACAATGTGTATTGCATTCGTTGATGCGTGGGTGGAGGGGGATGAAGATAAGACCGCTGCTGAGGACAGATCGCTTGTCCTCAGTGAAGTGGAGGTCGAGAGGGAAGTGAAAACTCGGCTGGGCTGTGTGCTCGGAATTGGTATGGGACTGGATCCGGGAGTGAGAGACTGTGACTGGAGGAGGCATTGTCGTGGGTGGAATGGGTGTGACGTCATTTTCGGAAGTGATGCTCACCTCGGGGTTCTGAAGAAGCGGGAGTGGTGACAGTAGGACATGTAGTTCAAGGCTATTTTATCCTTCCAACACCGCACAAACTCCCATATACCAAATTATACCATCTTTGCTGAAGTTTTCTGCTCTAACCTCCTCTGTCTCTGTCCCAATGCAGTCTCTCCGTGTCCAATGATTTGACTACCTTGGTGAATGACCGAATTTGAGTTCCACTCCAATCAGTCCCCTTATCCATAAAAATTAGATAGAATGTAAATAGTTGATCTCACATTGTATCCTGAGACACGCGCCCAAGTTCCAGCTTTCCAACCCGAAAATATTCGTTTCTCCCTGTTGTCTATTTCAGATTAGCGAAACAGTACTCCCCTGTTGCTACGTAGCAGCCTACAATGGTTTGATTGCTCGTCCTGTGCTGTGTATTTGCACAAAGTGCTGAATAGCTGATTCTATTTCTGCATAACTCCTGAGTGGGGTAGATGGTCTTGTTCCATCATATGGTAACAATCTTGACTGGATGAATGTAATCTTCCTGTCCCTCTGTAACTGCATCATGGTTAGGGGTTGGAGAGTAACACATGGGACAGGAGCAGTAGCTGGGCATTCGACCTCTCCACTCTGCATCATTCAGAATTCTAATTTTAATGTGACTGTGGCTGAACATGCTGTTTGTTCCCAATAACCACGGATTTTCTTCTTCTGTAAAATTCTAGCTTGAATATTTTCAGTCTTCACTGCTATTTGTGGATGGGAACAGCAAAGATTGCACAAGCCAAAAGAGAAACCAATCGTGCTGAATGTTATTCTGCCTATGAAGTGATTTTGCCCAAATAAGCTGCTTACAGTGCTGTTTCCTCATGGTATTTTGCTGATTCCCTTTACTTAAAGCAGTGGAAAGATTCCATTGACTCCTCAACAAGAATCCTCAACGAGCGGTAAATCAAAAGAGAAAGGAACATCCTTCACAGTCTGCAATGGGAATGGCCATGTTCTCTCCAATGTGTTCCCTGCAAATCAATCTTCACACTTTTGAGGCACAAGCCAAAAACAATCAGGAACAGAGATAGACCAAGACTCAAGGTTAGAGTGGTGCTAGAAAAGCACAGCCTGTTAGGAAGCATACGAGTAATGGGAAAATCAATGTGTCGGGCCCGAAAAATCGATTTTCCTGCTCCTCAGATGCTGCTGACCTGCTGTGCTTTTCCAGCACCACTTTAATCTTGACTCTGATCTCCAGAATCTGCAGTCCTCACTTTCGCCTGCAGATATAGACCATTCAGACTCTCAAACCTGTCCACATTTCCATTAACCCTCGACTATCAAATATTTATCCAATTCAGTCTCCACTGAACGTACCTGAAAACCACTCCAGATACCATTTTTCGCAAGAGCCAAAGAAATGGAGCAGATTTAGCCCATTCAGCCCATCGAGTCTGCGATGCCGTTTGATTACGGCTGAAATGTTTCTATTCTTGAGCCTTCTCTAATTGACTAATCATCCCCTATTAATGAAAAACATTACTACATCTGTCTGAAATGCTGGATTGTGTCTATGTATGTGGGTGTGTGCGTGCATGTGTCTTCATAGGTGTGTGCATAATTCTGCATGTATGTGTTGTGTGTATTAGTCTGCTTATCTATATTTATATGTATCTCTGTCTGCATTGTTGTGTAATCAGTTCCTGCTGTTTTCCATGTAAATTGACTGAAATCAGGGTTAAAGTCCCTCTCTCTCCCTCTCTCCAGCTATCCTTGTCGCAATAAGATCTATCCGCCACCTCCAAACAGACCCCAGCACCAAGGATATATTTCCCTCCCCTCCCCTATCAGCTTTCCGTGGAGACCACTCACTCCGCAACTCCCTTGTCAGATCCACACCCCCCACCGACCCAACCTCCACTCCCGACGCCTTCCCTTGCAACCGCAGGAGGTGCAACACTTGCGCCCACACCTCCCCCCTCACTTCTCTCCAAGGCCCCAAAGGAAACTTCCATATCCGCCACAGATTCACCTGCACCTCCACCCACATCATCTACTGCATCCGCTGCAGCCGGTGTGGCCTCCTCTATATTGGGGAGACAGGCCGCCTACTTGCGGAGCGATTCAGAGAGCACCTCTGGGCCACCCGGACGAACCAACCCAACCACCCTGGAGCACAGCATTTCAACTCCCCCTCCCACTCCACCGAGGATATGCAGGTCATTGGACTCATCCACCGCCAAACCACAACAACGCGACGGTCGGAGGAGGAGCGTCTTATCTTCCGACTGGGAACCCTCCAACCACAGGGGATGAACTTGGACTTCACCAGTTTCTTCATCCTCCCTCCCCCCACCTTGTCTCAGCCGAATCCCTCCAGCCCGGCACCGCCTTCCTGACCTGCAATCTTCTTCTTGACCTCTCCGCCTCCATCCTACTCCGACCTATCACCCTCACCTTGACCTCTTTCCACCTATCACATTTCCAACGCCCCTCCTCCAAGTCCCTCCTCCCTATCTTTTATCTTCTCCTGCTGAACACTCTCTGCTCATTCCTGAAGAAGGGCCTGTGCCCGAAACGTCGAATCTCCTGTTCCTTGGATGCTGCCTGACCTGCTGTGCTGTTCCAGCAATAAAGTTTCAACAGCAATAAGATCTATACAATGCCACCCTCCACTGGCCGCCCCCACCGCTGCACAAGTGGTAAATATTATTTTTTGAAACGACATCAAGTACTTTGACATATTTCATCCGTTTAATTCTTTAAATAATGTCTTTGTAGCTACAGGGCAGCTTCATCCGATGCGTAGCGATGTTGTTCCTGAAATATTACCGCACATAAGGGGTATGTTTCTGGACATTTCAATCCTTTCTCAAATTTGAAAGAGTGCATTACAAACGTTGCAAGTTGAAGAACGTGAAACAAAATTCATCTCCATCTCCTGCAAAATGGTTCACCTGGATACAACTGCAGTGGAAATACCCTTTAATGTCAGGAATAACTGGATTAGATTTTTTATGTTAGATTTCCTACAGTGAGTAAACAGGACATTCGGCCCAACAAATCTACACCGACCCTCTGAAGAATAATCCACCCAGAAACATTCACTAGCTCCTTCTAACGCGCTTACCACTACGGCAATTTAGCATGGCCAATTCACCTGACCCGCACATCTTTGGACGGCGTGAGGAAGCGGGAGCAACGTCACGCATACATACAGAGAGAATGTAGAAAATCCACGCAGACATTTGCCCGAGGCTGGAATCGAACCCCACTCCCTATCGCTGCGAGGTAGCAGTGGTAACCACTGAGTCACTGTGCCGCCAAAGACCAGTCAGTTCCACATTGCAGAGGGAACACACACATTTATTAACATTTATTTTTTCCAATCTGACTGGCAGCAGTAGAATTACAATCCTCGAGCCTAGTACGTGTAGGTGTGTGTGTGTGTGTGTGTGTGTGTGTGTGTGTGTGTGTGTGTGTGTGTGTGTGTGTGTGTGTGTGTGTGTGTGTGTGTGTGTGTCTGTGTGTGTGTGTGTGTGTGTGTGTGTGTGTGTGTGTGTGTGTGTCTGGTGATGCTGTGAGCGTGCAGATAGACAATGACAAATACAGCCACAGAGAGACAAATACAAACATACGGTTGTACACAGAGACAGATGTAGACGTAGATTCATCCAGATAAATGGACAGACATCAGATAGATCCAGACAAATCCACACACATGCACATAGAGAAAAGGAAAGGAGCACGGATACACACAGAGACAGATATAAACAGAGACAGAAACACACACACACACATACAACAGGTAAATATAGACACAGAAACAAATACACACACACACACACATAGATACACAGGCATGAATGCAGATACACAGGTAAGCGCACTGACATACTGTCTTTTTATGCAGACGTAAGGAACCTGACAGTACTTAATTTGCTCTGTGGTGACAGAGTCATAGAAATGTACAACATGGTAACAGACCATTCGGTCCAACCTGTCCATGCCGACCAGATATCCCATCCAAATCTAGTCCTTCCCGCCAGCACCTGGCCCATAAGCCTCCAAACCATTCCTATTCATATACACGTCCAATTGCCTCTTAAGTGTTGCAATTGTACCAGTCTCCAACAGGTCATCTGGCCGCTCATTCCATATCCATACCACCCTCTGCGTGAAAAAGGTGCCCCTTAGGTCTCTCTTATATCTTTCCTCTCTCACCCTAAACCTATGCCCTCTCGTTTTGGACTCCCCGATCCCAGGGAAAAGACTTTGTCTCTTTGTCCTATCCATGCCCCTCATAATTTTGCAAACCTCTATAAGGTCACCCCTCAGCCTCCGACGGTCCAGGGAAAACAGTCCCAGCCTGTTCAGCCTCTCCCAAGAGCTCAAATCCTCCAACCCTGGCAACATCCTTGTAAATCTTTTCTGAACCCTTTTCAGTTTCACAACATCTTTCCGATAGGAAGGAGACCAGAATTGCACTCAATATTCCAACAGTGGCCTAACCAATGTCCTGTACAGCCGTAATATGACTTCCCAACTGCTGTACTCAATTATCTGACCAATAAATGAAAGCATACCAAACGCCTTCTTCACTATCTTATCTACCTGCGTCTCCACATTTAAGGAACTTTGAACGTGCACTCCAAGGTCTCCTTGTTCAGCAACACACCCTAGGACCTTACCATTAAGTGTATAAGTCCTGCCAAGATTTTCTGTCCCAAAAGTGCAGCACCTCGCATTTAGCTGAATTAAACTCCATCTGCCACTTCTCAGCCCATTGACCCAACTGGTCAAGATCCGGTTGTAATCTGAGGTAACCCACTTCGCTGTCCACTACATCCCCAATTTTGGTGTCATCTGCAAATTTACTAATAGTACCTCTTATGCTCGCATCCAAATCATTTTGTAAATGACAAAAGGTAGAGGTCACAGCACCGATCCTCTCTGACATCTCCCCAAAACCTTCCTCCAATTAATGTAAAATTATGCCACTTCATGATAGCCATTTCCACCATGTGAAACAGTCTCTGGTTATCCACAGTACCTACGCCTCTCAACATCTTTTACACTTCTAACAAGTCACATCTCACCCTTCTTCACTGCAACAAGAAAAACCGTTGTTTCCTCAAACTTTCTTCCTGGTAAATATCCTGTGCACTTGCTCTAAAGATTCTGAATTTATCCTACAATGAGGCGACCAGAACTGAACGCAGTATTCCAAGTTTGGTGCAACTTCACGGCTCTGAAATTCAATCCCCTGCAAATGAAAACCAACAGAACACATGACTTCTTAGCAACTCTGTGAACCTGGGTGGCAATTTTGATGTATCTATGAACATGGACACCAATATCCCTCTGATTCTCCGCAATGCAAACAATCCTGCTTATAACACTGTATTCCACATTCAAATTTATCCTTCCAAAGTGAATAACTTTACAATTTTCGATTTTGAACTGTATCTGCCACTTCTCAGCCCAGTTCTGCATCCTGTCAGTGTTGCGTTGCAACGTACAGCAGACTTTCAAACTGTCCACAACTCCACCAACTTCGTGTCATCGACAAAATGACTAGCCCATTCTTCCACTTCTTAATTTTTCAAAGTAATCATAAATCCTGTCTCTCGGTATCCTCTCCAAAACGTTGCCCACCAGTGACGTTAGACTCACTGATCGGCAATTCCCATGATTATACGTATTCCCTTTCTTGAACACAAGAATAACGTTTTCAAACCTCCAATCATTGGCACTACTCAGGTGTAGGGAGAGGACGGAAATACCAGTGCCAAAGACGCAGGAACCTCTTCCCACGCTTCCTGTAGTAACATTGGGTGTATCCTGTCTGCCCAGGGCATTAACGTATCTTCGTGTTTTTCAAACTTTCAGCACATCCTCCTTCGTAGCATTAACCTGTTCTGGCATATCAGCCTGTTTCACATTGCCCTCACAAACAACGAGGTCCCCCCACAGTAGTAAATATTGAAGCAAAATATTCATCAAGGACCTCTCCGACCTCTTCTGACTTGGGCGCAAGTCCCCTCCAATGTATCTCATTGGCCCTACTCTCACTTTGGTCATTTTCATGTTGCTCATATGAGTGTAGAACGTATTTGAGTTTTCCTTTCCCTCCTCTCTTTTTTCTTGCGTCCTTCACGCTCTGCTATTCCATTCTTCTGTTCCTTCCTTGTAACCCTGTAAAGCTCTCGATGATGATTGCCTCCTCCCGTGTATGTCAGCTTCCTTATTCCTCTTGGCAACATGTGCCACGTCCTTTGGCACAATGGAGATACAGCCCTGTAAATACATGGGAGCCGGATATCCTGTCACTTTCAACATGTGCTGCAAGTTTCCACACACTAGCAGAGTGTTACAAAACAATACACTGGCTGGTTAACGTACTTCTCCATGGTGGGGGAAACCTCTCTGAGTTTTACAAGAACAGCTTCACAAACTACACTTAACCGCGGAGCAGAGTGTAATGGGTCTCTGATTGAACAAGGAGCTTGACACAGAGCGGTGTCACCTCCTTCAATATGACCTGCAGCTTCACACCAGGGGGCGGACAGCGCTGCCAGTGGCGGTTAGGGTCACAGTTTCATTCAGCTTCAATGGAACCGGAACTTTCCAGGACGGAGCGGGTGACATATCCATCATATACCAGTGTGACGACTACAACGTCACTATTCGTTGATGGCCGATATATATGATGGAGAAGTGAATGCAATGCTTTCTCCCTCATCAAGGAGCTGCGGGTACATCCTTGTTTTCCCAGTGTAGCGTGATGCCTGTTGGTGGATATTGCTCTATGTTAATCGGGAGAGGACGATGAAGTTAAGGAACACTCACCTCATTCATGTTGCAATGTGGCCATGCACAGAACACCATTTTGGTGAATACACACTGTCCTGCCAGCAGCCACAGCTTCTTGTTTCGGAAGCAGTCAGCCATTCCCATCTTCTTCGGGTCTCCACTTCGAACGAAAGTATGGCATCTCTCATAAAGGTTGGCCTCTTGACACAAGTTTCAAAACATCCTCGCTCTCATCACTCCCTACTGGCAACCGACCAAATCAAAATATCCCGTGTGTCCTGAGAGTAATTGGGTCACGAGGAGCATCAGGGAGTAAAGCATCAGGGCGAGGCCAGAACACTTCCGATGCCAAAATGGGTCGGAATACGCAGTGTACCATTCTGTCCTGTCATCTCTCTCCAATTATATATTGCCGTTTATTCTTCCTGAAAAAGAGATTCACAGGTTCACAGTTACCCACGTTATATTCCTGCTGTCACGATATTGTGTATTGATTTCCAATATGAGGTTCTCCACTTATTCTTGCTAAGTTAACTTCCTGCATATCTTAGTAAGAAGGTATTTGTTTCACTTATACAAACCGGTGATATTGGCTGCAGATAGTTGTGGACCGAACACTGGTCACTGTGCCACTATAGTCGTCAATTTGTGTTGAACTGATAAAGACGGATTTATCCCACATTTCTACCTGCTCACGTCTCAGTAACCAGTCCTCCCCGTATTCCTGTGCAGCAGATTTCAAGGGCTGAATATTCACTTCCATTTCCTGTGTATCAGTCATGAGAGACGAAAACATTTGCTCAAGTTTCTGAGTAGAATTCTCGAATGGCTGAATGGCCTCTTTCTGTTCGTGTTTAAAACTCTTGATGGGCGGCATAGGCTGCTTCAGTACGGGTGTTGTTGTGAATGGTGCTGAACATTTAGTACCATTAGTGACAGCGCGCTTCTAACTTAATGATGGAGGGAAGTCCATTGATGCTGCATTTGCTGATTGCCAACAGTGACTCATGGATGCCCGGTTTCCATTTTCTCGATCCTTTAGAAATATGTCAGATTTCACAGGAGGTAGTGCTGGAGAGCACAGTGGGCAGTACCTTCAATATGAGAGTTAGAATTTCCCTCTGACAAGACTGTGTGCCAGCTGCTCCTGGAGATAATTTTAGGGTCAGATCCATCAGTGAGAAGGAGTTTGGTGAAAATGTTTCCCTCTTGTTGGTTCCCCCATCATTTCCCACAGTCTGGCTGCTGTGTATCTGATGCCTAGCTGGTCAGTCAGTGGTGGGCATGTGGACACACTCTTTGTGATAGACTATGAAGTCCCAAACCAAGAGTACATTGTGTGTACTTGTTAGCCTCAGTGCTTACTCTGATTTTTTTTCAACATTTTGGGGAACTGAGTTTTCACCGAGGCGTAGTGTGGAGGGGAGTAGATGTCTATCATCAGGTGGTTTCCTTGACCATCCGTGACCTGTTACTATTAGATTTCCAGGGTTCTAGAATCAATGTTAGGGAATTCCAAGGATAACTAATTTCCTGACTGTATCCCACGATGCTGCCATCACTGGCGGGTCTGTCCTGCAGGTGGAACATATCCAGACGTGGTGATGGAGTTTCATGAAACATTACCAATAAGGCCTGAATCTATGAGTATGACTGTGTCAAGCTGTTTCCTAACCGGGTCAATATGAGGGATAAAGGTGAATATGGGCAGGGACTCTTAGGTTAAAAAGGTGAATGAAAGGCACCCTATCAGAATGTGTATTTTACTCTGAAAACAAGCTGAGGAGATCAATGCGTACATTGAGGGAAATGGATATGATTTAATGCCATTAATATGACATGAGTACAGGGTGACAGATATTTGCAACTGAATATGCAGGAATTTTACAACTGTGTTTGTCAGATCAAACTGAAAAGGGAGTTCGGAGGAAATAGCTGATTAATGGATGACAACTACATTGTTATTAAAGAGGATCTTAAATCAACATTTTGAGCTATTACCTTTGTCTTATTCATTTTGTGTACAAAGTTCCAGTTCAGTTGAGTTGAGTTTGGGGAGAGATTCCCACAGTGAGGCTGATTGGGTCCAACCTAACCTCAGAGGGCGAAAGTTCCTTTGTGATATGGGTCTTTATGTCTCCATCATACACTGCACCCAACATTCCCCGGAACATTCCATTACCGACATTCCCGGGAACCCTCTTTATCAGACATTCTCTGGAACATTCTATCCCTGACATTTGTGAACGGCCGTCCGTCAGTAATTTGAACAATCGACAAGATCCCGAGGAAGGAGATCACGTTCCAGGGAGAAGGAGACACAATTCCGAAGATCCCTCAGGCGTTCAGGGGAGTGAATATGTTTTCCCTGCGTATACTTTTCTTCACGATGTAGGATTAGCCATACTTTAGTCTGAAAGACAGAAATTTCCAGACTCTGCTTGTGGGAAAGAATCCTTCAGAACAGAAGCATTTTCACCCTTCGTTTGAGGAATTGGAAAGACGTTACCTGTGTCTGTTCTCAAGTGATCTCTGATGGGAAATGTTCGAGAAACCATCTATTCTTACGGATGTTTCTCTGTGTGTTTGAGGAGGGACGCTTCCTTGTGTTTTATGACAATTATTTTCAATAATTCAGAGTTTCCCATTTGTTATTTCAGCTTCAATTATTTAAATAAATCTCTGAATACAGTGACACATTTGAAAATCTCACCGTGTCCTCAATCAAACTGGTCACTTTGCCTCCAGACTGATGCATAATGTGTTTGTTTACCTTTTCACAGTTAACTTGGTGACAATCTTCAAGATTGTGGATTGTCTCCATGTGTCAGACGTTACCTGGGGGCCATGGCACTGGCGGTTCTACTGGTCATTACCTTCGACCTGATATGGAGACAGACTCCCATTGTTTATCACAATCAGTTTAATTTCCTGAGGTCAATCCCCGTGCGTAATATCCACGCCATCCTGCTTTATGCAGCCACTGACTGTTCTGACTGGTTCACTGTCACTTTTAAATTTGATCGATTTGTGACCATTTGTTGCCAAAAGCTGAAAAGTAAATATTGTAGTGAGAAAGCGGCAGTTGTGGTTCTGGTAACAGTGACGGTGCTGAACGGTTTAAATAACATTTCCTGGTGTTTTATGCTCACAACGCATTATCAGCTGGGGAACGACCCCTGGTTTTGTTGGTAACAAACCTTGTTCAATTTTCCCGTGTCTGGGGCACAACCGAGTTCCTCCACCACATTGTGACCCCCTATTTTCCTTTTCTCCTGATTCTTCTGCTCAATGTATTCACCGTCAGACACGTTTTAATTACCAGCAGAGCCCGCAGGAGACTCCACGCTCACAACAAGGGGGACGTTCAGTCTGACACAGAAATGAGATATCGAAAAAAGTCTATCATTTTACTGCGTGTGATCTCGGCCAATTCCATCCTGTTATGGTCAACATTAATGGTATTTTCTATGTGGAGACGGCCGTGGTATATTGTGGATAACATTGCGTCTTTAGATTTCTTTTTGCGGGAACTTGGCTTTCTGCTGCAGCTCCTCAGTTGCCGCACAAACATCGAGATTTATGCCGAGACCCAGACTAAGTTCAGACAGCAGCTGAAGAATGTACTGAAATATCCCTTTATCCAAATTCAATCAATCAAATTCATTCATTCATCAAACCATTCGGGATTTTCACATTTCACTTCACTGTTTCAGCAACGAAATAACCTGGCAACATGAGGGTAGTACTGTTTTTTTCCTGAGCTTATCCAACAGAGGGTTACAGGGAGACATTTTAATGTTTCTGTCAAGTCAGGGCCGGTCCCTTAAGGCACCCTCCCACTGACTGGATCGAATAGATTTATTTGTAAACAATAAAAATGTTCACTAAAAAGCACTGAGCAGTGGAGTGAACGATGTTGCTTATCTTTGTTTTGAAGAAGCTCAGCTGGTGAGAGACAGATTCAGTCCCACGTCCTGGTCCTCAGGGAAGGGGAGGAGACCTGTGCCTGAGCTCATGAGTTCAGTTTATGTCACTCTGTCCTTGCTTTCGCCACTGGGACTTCCACTTCGAATTGGCATTTGGCAAAGTTCATTTCTACAGCCCGTTCATCCCATCTCCACTCAACTGCATACGTCTTCCTCTCTCTCTCTATCTCTCTCTCCATCACACGCTCTCTCGCCTCCAACCTCAGCACCTCACTTGCACTCTCTCCCCCTCTTTCTCCTCTTTTCACTCCTTCCCTCCATCCCCATTCTCTCTTTCTCTCCTCGTCTCCTTTTCACTTGCTCTCTTCCCAAATCTCTCTCTATCTCTCAACACCTGTCACTCCAACTGCCACCACTCTTCTTTCACACCCTAACTTTCTCTCTCACTCTCCTGATATCGCTGTCTCTCTCAGGTCTTTTTATCTCTCCACCAACCCGACCACATCTGCCTATCCTGCACTCCACTCCCCAACATCTCAACCCACCCCCATCAATGGGTCAGAGGGAGAGGTTAGGAGGAGCAAAAGAGAGTGTGTCAGAAAGACATTCGGTGGGGGGGGGGAGGGATGGAATGAGATTCAGTCAGACGAAAAGGAAGGATGAGAGAGAGAGTGGCCTTGGAGAGTAATGTGGGAAGAGATACTGGGGTATAGAAAGAGCGAGTGGAGGAGAGACAGAGAGTGCGTAGAGATAGACAGTATCGGAGGGTGTAGCGAGAAAGAGAAGTACAGCTGGAATAGGGTAGAGAGATAGAGTGGGAACGGGTAGATATATCGAGTGGTTAGGGCGTAGAAAGAGTGTAGAGGGCGTGGAGTGAGAATGGGAGGGGAGAGAGGAGACAGAATGTGGGTAAGAGAGAGATTCGGAGGGATAGACTGACAGTTGGAGGTGGATGCAGACGGAGAGGGAAGTAGACCAGACAGTAGGAGGGGAAGGGAGAGACAGAGAGAGATGGACAGTGGGATGGAAGCAGAGAGAGAGAATGTTGGAGGGGGCATGGGGAGAGGGAGAGATTGTGGGAGGAGTGTTGAGAGAGTAAGGGAGGAATAAAACACAGCATGAGAGAAAGAGTGGGGTTAGAGAGAGAAAATGGGAGAGGGGAGAAATATATCGAGAGAAATAGGGAGTGGAGAGTGTGAGAGGTGTGTAGAGAGAGTGATGTGGGGATATAGAGTGACAGAAAGTGATGTTAAGAGAGTGAGAGAGGGAGGAAGAGAGAGAGAGGGGGAATGAGGTAGAGACAGCGGGCGAACGGGACGGAGAAGACAGAGAGAGAGAAAAAGAGGGTGAACGGGTTAGAGCGAGAGAGAGTGTGGGATGGTGGTACTGAGAAAGACAGAGAGAGGGAGTGGGGTAGGGAGAGGGGGAGAGCCAGATGGGTGCAGACAGGGAGAGGGAGATGTTTGGAGAAAGAGAGAGAGTGGGAGAGAGTAGAGAGACAGAGTAAGGGGGTAGAGCGAGAGCGAGAGGAGTGAGTTGCAGAGAGAGAGTTAAAGAGGTAGAGGGTAGGAGAGTGTGGGAGGGCAGTAAAGATAAAAAAAATGAGAGCAGGGTAGAGGGAGAGAGACAGAGTGTGTGGGAGGGGGTAGACATGGAGAGTATGGGTGGGGAAGAGAGAGAGAGGGTGGTGTGTACATGAAGAGAAAGAGAGTGACGGATGGTTTTGGAGAGATAGAGAGTTGAAGCGGGTAGAGAATAAGGGAGAGTCGGACAGGTGTGGAAAAAGAGATACCAAGAGAGTGGTGGGAGTAGAGAAGAGAGAGGTTTTGGGGTAGAGAGAGTGGAAGAGGGGCAGAGATGTTGGGAGAGGGATATAGAGCGAGAGAGAGAAGGGATAGAGAGAGGCGGACGCGGGAGAGTGTGTCGGATGGAGAGAGAAAGTGGGAGGGTTCTAAGAGTGAGCGAGTGGGATTATGGTAGAGAGTGGGAGAGAGGTAGAGAGAGAGGGAGGAGTGAAAGACAGAAAGGATGGGAGTGGAAAGAAAAAGAATGGGAGTGTTTAGAGAGGAGAGAGTGGGAGAAGGATAGAGTGTGACTGATAGGGCGATCTAGAGAAAGAAAGACAGACAGCGACAGAGAGTGGAAGGGGTTTGCAAAGAGAGACAGAGAGAGAGTGGGAGGCAGTAGAGAGAGCGAGAAACAGTGATAACGAGCGGGAGAGAGTGGTGAGGGTGCAGAGAGAAAGATAGCGAGAGTGGGAGTGGAGTAGAGAGTGTCACAGTGAGAATGCGAATGGTGTAGACAGTGGTAGGGGTGTAGAGAGAGAGAAATAGAGAGGACGGTGTGTACAGCGCGAGGGGGAGGAAGTCGAGACAGAGAGTGAGAAGGGGTAGATAGAGAGAGAAGGAGAGGATGACAGAGAGTGTGGGGGAGGGAGAGACAAAAAGAGAGACAGACCGAGAGAACAAGAGAGAGAGAGAGTGCAAGCGGTTTGCAAAGCGAGAGACCGAGAGAGAGAGTGGGAGGGAGTAGAATGAGCGAGAGACCGAGAGAGACAGAGAGTGGTTCAGGTTTAGAGAGAAAGAGAGAAGGAGGAGATAGAGGCAGGACGAGGAAGAGCAGGAGTTGAGTAAAGAGACAGAGTGGGAGAAGAGAGAGAGGGAGGGGTAGAAAGAGAGCGCAATTGACAGCGAGGGAGTAGAGAAAGGCAGTGGGAGGAGAGAAGAGAGGGAGAGTGGGATGGAAGAGAGATAGTGTGAGGCTGAGAGAGAGAAAGTGGGAGGTGAGAGAGAGTGGGACGGTTTAGAGGGAGAGAGTGGGAGGGGGTAGAGAGAATGGGTGTAAAGAAAGTATGGTAGGGGTGTATAGAATGTGAGAGTGAGAGGGTATAAACGGAGAGACAGACCAAGTGAGAGAGACTGGGAGAACGTTGAGCGAAATACAGAGAGTGAGAAGGGAGTAAAGAGAGACTGTGAGAGGTTGGAGGGAGGCAGGGAGGGGGAATGAATGAGAAGGAGGGTTAGTGAGATGTGGGAGGGTGGTAGACAGGGAGTGGGATGGAAAGAGAGCGAGAGTAGCAGGGAACGAGAGATAGAGAATGGAAGGGGAGAAAAGTACGGAGTTGGAGGGCGGAAAGAGAGAGTAAGTGGGTGGAGAGAGTAGGGGTTAGAGACAGAGCGGAATGTGTGTACAGAAAGTGAGAGCGGGAGGGTGTTAGAATGAGAGTGTGGGACTGTGTAGAAATAGAGGGCTGGAGAGAGCGAGAGAGACTGGGAGGGGGTAGACAGAAAGACCGAGAGTTCGAAGGGATCAGAGAGAGAGTGTGGGAAAGAAAAGAAAAATCAACATAATCCAACTATTCCAGGAAGATACCGTATTTCCAGCAGCTTATGTGAGCACAATAACTTCAGCAGCACAATAATATTGGAGACAATCTCATTTTTCTTTTGTTATGAAATCAACTGCCATTGGGAAAATAAGCTCTTTCGAATTAATATTCTGCAGTGTTTTTATTTTTTCATTTGTGTTCGTGTGTGTGTGTGTGTGTGTGTCTGTGTGTATGTGTCTTCGTTTCTGTGTGTGTGTTGGTCTGTTAGTGTCTGTGTGTGTGCATTTTTCAACATGTCTCCGTTTGTAAAGAAAGATAAATATTGATTCATCTATTTGTATTGTGTAAACTCTTTGTCATTTACCTTTCCATCCTGGCTGGAGAAAGTTTGCTTTGACTTTAGATACTTTTTAGCAAATTTAAGATATCTACCTGACTTGTCCCTCACACCGCACCGAACCCAATCTAAGACCGATGTTATGGAGTCGGCTACTTACCCTCATAATATTTTATGGTAGTAGCCAAGATTTTAACTTTTTTCATGTTTAAAAGGCAGATGGAAAGTAGATAATCTCAGTGCAATGTAGTTGGTCAAACCACTGGCTTGAAGGAAAACACCTTTTTTAAAAAAACACTGCATTTGAAACACGAAAAAGAAAACAGAATTTAGAAGAACTTAACGATTTAAAAACACTACCGCCAGTCAGGAATCATCTGCTGAAGAATGGAGCCTTTTTTCCACTGCAGCAACTTCTGTTACACGTGCCAGTTTCTCTGCTACAACTAAAGTAAACCAGATAAACATTCTAACTGGGAGAACTGGTCACTCCACTGCTATTGTTAAACTAGGCTTTTCCGAGACACTTCTGCACATCTGCCTTTACAAACTCTTTTGAAAAAAAGGACCCACGAACAAAATAATCTTGTCAAAGCGGGCGTAGAAAATGAAACCATCACCCTGGACCCTTTGTCGAAACAACGATAAAGATGGATTCTCAAACAGTAATTTAAGTGCGAATTCCCTTCCCCACAAGTTTGTGGGGTCTGCGTGTTTGCATTAATTCAAAGTTGTCTTACTCAGATATTTGACAGAAATGTGATTTAAACACCATAAACTACAGTTTATAAAATGTGGCTGAGACGTTAATCAAATCAGCCACGATCTGAGTGCCTGGTGTCGAACGCTCAAATTGTCAAATGACCCACTCCTGGTCCTTCGCACTTTCTTGCTTTGTTATTCAGTCCCAGGAATCTTCTAGACAGGAGCAGTTAGGGGCCACTTTCTCCTCGTACATGAAGCACAGAAACAGCTGACACCATTCAGCCCCTCAGGCCTGGCACACTCAGTTTTGTACGGGTTGTAAAACTTTTCTTCGGTAAAAGAAATGGATATCGATGCGAAACAACTGGGTCGTCTCTCCATTCACAAGTTCCGATGTCTCCATTTGAAATTCTTGTTGTGGACCCAGATTTTCTGTGAATATAGCGTGTGCACCCCCACTCTCCCGGCTCCCATATCTCACCCAGAAATCACTCACACAATCCTCTGGTCTGTCTGAATGCAGCATTCCTCAGCAGATTTTCCAGGAAAATAACAACCACTAACTTTCCAGTAAGATGATGAGAAAACGCCAGAAACAGGAATTGGTCATTCGCCCCCCTCTCCATAAAACAGCCTTGCCCTACAGTAAGACCATGGATGATCTGCTCTCGGCCTCAACTTATCTTTCATGCCCAATTCCTTGTAGCCCTTAACTCCCTGACACGTCAAAAATCCAATGACCACAACCCATGGTAAATATATCAGTGACCTGGTTCCCCAATTCACTGGAATAGAGGTGTCTCGCCAGTTCCTCCCTTCTGTTAGAAGGAAACAGTCCGCACATAAACGGTGTGTCCTACTGAATTGGAAGGAAGAGGAAGTTATGAATGCAAGTTAAGCGTGACTGGTCCGAATTCCAAGGCAGTAACTTGACTGACTGTTCCGGCGCTGACGTCGAAACCATCTGCTAATTAAATTAAACACCTCAGAAAAGCTTGCCTCACCTCGGAATGAGTGAATGAAAACCGATGATTTCCACTGTGTAAAGAAATGAAATAACAATTTATTATGCTATTTGTGGTAGTGAACATGAAACAAAACGATCAACAAACCTAATCGCCTTTCTCTTAAATAATCACTCTCTTACCCCAAACGACATCAAAGTGCTACTCCAATAACATAATTACTAAATATTGAAATAGCACAATCACCCAAACGCCATACAGGGTCCTAAGTTGTCTACTTCCGTTCACCCAATTCTGCTATTTCCTTCTCGCTTCTGATTAAGCTGGCTTCTCCTTGGAGCGACTTCTTACTTTTACTGAGTATTTGTAGCATTCTCACATTTTTGGAAATATTAGAATACAAAAAGTCGACACTATTTCGATGAAGTCTTACGTTAGAGGATTCTAATTTGCAAACGGTCCATATCGCAGATCGAAGAAATAATGTTGCAGATGCGTTGATCCTCGGGCTAAAAATGAAATTAATACAATTAACGTAGAACTCGAACGGTCCAAACTTATCGTATATGCACGCAGAATCGTAAGGAGTGCATAACTTTAGATTACTTATTTTTGTATTTTGCAAAAATGTAATTAGGTTTTAGAGAAAGAAAAGAAAAAATGAAGCCATCTTTTAATTATGACAGTTCATCTTCTTTAACAGCGAGGTGTCTTTCTGAGCTTAAAGATTCTGAGGGCATGTGTGTGACAAGTTGGCAAGTGCAGAGAATACTGCAAATTTATAATATGTAACAATTAGCGTGACATTGGGTTTTGATTTTAATGCAACCGGATTTGAATGTAACCAATTCATTTAAGTTATGTTCAGTACCACAAAAACCAATGGAATTTAAATTTGATTGTATTGAAACCATTTGGTTGAAACCATTTGGAAACTAAACAAAGAACGGCATTTTGAAACTTACCCAGAGCTAGCTGCCCACCGAGAGCATGTGTAATCTGCAAGGACTCTCAAAACTGTCAATGACAAGTATCAGAATGTGCCATCTTTTAAAACATCAGAGAAGCAATTTATCACTAAAAATACTCACAGTAAAAAGAATGAAGGCCGCCCATAAGAAGACAGCAGAAGCAGAAGGACAGAAGAAATCAGCAGAATGTGAAGCACACAGGGAAGATAGGAGATTCTGAAAACAGCAAGGAAGAGAGCATAAAATACTGCTTGGATTTTGAGAAATTAAGGTCATTCAATGTTTATGAATCATGTTATTAAAAGGAGTATTTTTAATAGAGTTTGGTCAGACTGTGAGTAATTAAGAAAGAAGGGGGTCGAGTTTGTTATCAGCTTTGCTTCGTTTTCAGTGTTTTCGCAACATGAATTACTTTATTTCCATAAACTTTGGAATGGCAGGGTTTTTTTTTCTCACTGACGCTTTTAGCAGATTCCGTGGCGAGACGAGGTTTTGTGGGGTGTTTAATTTAATTTGCAGACGGTTTCGAAAACAATGCTGACAAGAAATGTATTAAGATTTTTCTCACAACTGGCATCAAGCGATCCACTCCTTTTTTTTCTCTGTTTTCGCTCTCCATCCTGTTTGAAATATTCGCTGTCACAATCGCTGCTTTGACATCTGCGGGATCCTCTCAGGAATCTAAAGAGTATTGAAGAACTTTGATCTGCCTCAATAGTTCAGAATGCGGCTCGTAGAACCAAGGAATTTACGGGAGAAAAATCCAGCAAGCTCAATCTTCTAACTGCATGTGTATCACCTCTAAATTCACCATTCACCTGGTGCAGTGTCGAACCACTCTTCAACGCAATGATTTTTTTCTAGTAATTCCTCTTAAAGAATTCTAATTTCTTTAAGCTTGTCAATGTCCTTGGTCACCCAGTTTCCTGATATTTATGGAAAATTTTCCGTTAAATCATCTGTGGAGACAATGCCAATGTATTCATGTCACTGAGCAGATAGATAGCCTCTGTTACCCGCTAAATACATCAGAGGACGACGCTGGAGATAACAGAGACAAGGAGGTGAGTGCAGGCTGCAGTTTACTGAAATCAGGAGGGGTTAAAAGACATGAGGAGTTTACAAAGGTAGAATAGTCTGAAGTCTGTATGAACTTATATAGATCAGAAGGTTTTACTAGCAGAACGATGTTGGAGAAAATAAAGATGCGAGTTCATACTGGAGCAGGTAACAGCGACGGAGGCGTTAGAGCAACTGACAAAGATAAATGAGGTGATGCTGGAAACTGTGACTGGGTAGGGAGTGGGTGCAGGTGCTGGAAAATGTTACAGGTGTAGGGAGTGGGTGCAGGTGCTTGAGGATATAACAGGGATAGCGATTGGGTGTAGGTGCTGGAAAATGTTACATGATTAGGAGGTGGGTGCAGATGATGGAGAATGTTACAGGGATAAGTGGCTGTAGGTGCTGAAGAAAGTTACAGAGAGGGAGGTGTGTAGTTTCTGGAGAATGATACCGGGATAGGGAATCTGTGTAGGTGCTGGGGTATGTTTAAGGTGAAGGGAGTCGGTGTTGTTGCTGCAGGATGTTGCAGCGATAGAGAGCGTCTGGAGGTGATGGAGAATTTTACAGGGATATGGGTGAGTGCAGGTGCTTGAGAATGTACAGGGATTTGGAGCGGATAGTAGCTGGAGAATGTAACAGGGATAGGAAATGGGACCAGTAGCTGGAGAATGTTACAGTGATAGCGAGTGGCTGTGGTTTATAGAGATAGAGAACGTTGAAGCAGGCGGAGGAGGCACAAAGTGGAGAGGAAGCTGGATGGAATTTACTCAGAGAGTGAAAGGAAAGCGAAGGAGGTGATTACAGAGTTTTGGAGAAATGCTCGTGGAGGTGCATGTTGCAGAAATAGGGAAGATTGAAATCTCGAGAAGATAACATTAGCTTTACGGCCTGGATGCTGAAACAAATAGGAAACCAAGGCTGGAGACATCTCAGGTATATGAAAGCAAGGCTAGAGACCGTATAGAAATAGCAAAACAAGTATGGAGTTGCTACACAAGTAGGAAAGCAAGGCTGGAGAAGTGAAAGTCATCAAGGCTGGAGATGTCACATAGATCGGATAGTACGGCTGAAGATGTTACAGAGACAGGAAAGCAAGGCTGGAGATTTTACACAGATTTGAAAACAAGACTGGAGATGTTACAGAGATAGGAAATGAAGGCAGAGATGTCACACAGTTAGGAAAACAAAGATGGAGATGTTACTGGGATTGGAAGTATTGGCAGAATATGTTGCAGATATAGGAAAGCAAGTCTGGAGATGTTACAGAGACAGGAAAACACCGCTGGAGATTTGACACAGATATGAAAGCGAGGCTGGAGAACGTTGCAGAGACAGGAAAGCAAGGCTGGAGATTTGACATAGATACGAAAGCAAGGCTGGAGATGTTGCAGAGAGAGCAAAGCAAGGCTGGAGATGACACACGGATTGGATAGCAAGACTGGAGGTGTTACAGAGAGAGGAAATCAAGCCTGGAGATGTTTATGAGACAGCAAAGCAAGTCTGGAAATTTATAGCGATATGAAAGCAGGGCTGGAGTTATTACATAGTTAGGGAACAAGGCTGGAGATGTCACCGTAAAGGAAAGCAAGGCTGGATATGTTATGGAGATAGGAAAGCAAGGCTGGGGATGTTATAAAATTAGTAATGCAAGGCTGGAGGAGTTATAGAGATAAAATTGCAAGGCTTGAGGTGTTGCATACGGAGGAGAGCTTGGCTGGAAGTGTTATAGACATAGCAGGTCGGGCGGGAGACGTTATAAAGATAGGGAAGTAATGGTAGAGAAGTCCCAGAGATAGGCAAGTAAGGCTGGCGATGTTACAGCGATAGGAAAGCAAAGTCTGAGACATTACAGAAAGAGGAAAGCAGGGCTGGAGATGTTGCAGAGATTGCAAAGCAATGCTGGAGACGTTATACACATAGGAAAACAAGGTTGAAGATGTTTTTGTGTTTGAAAAACATGACGTGAGATGTTTTGGTGGTAGGAAATCAAAGCAGTTGATCTTATAGTGATAGGAAATGAAGTCTGGTGATGTTACAGAGTTAGCATTGCAACTCTGGAGTTGATACAGCACGGCCAGAGATGTTAGGAAACATGAAAGTAATGCGGAAGTTGTTTGGATATAGGAGAGCAAGGCTAGAGATTTTACAGAGATAGAAAAGGAAGGCTGTAGACGTTACAAGGATAGATATGCAATGCTGGGGATTTTACAGTGAAAGGATTGCAAGACTGGGGATATTATAGAGATGGGAAAACAAGGCTGGAAATGATACAGGATAGGAAAGTAAGGCTGGTGATGCTACCTCGATAGGAAAGCCGCTCTGGAGCTGTTACTCAGATATGAAACAAGGCTGGGGATATTACACGGACATGAAAGCAAGGCTGGAGATGTCAGAGAGAAATGAAAGCAGGGCTGAAGACGTTACACGGATTAAAAAGCAACGCTGGAGATGTTACACAGATAGGAAAACAACGTTTGATATGTTACAGAGAGAGAAATGCATGGCTTGAGATGTTACATGGATAGAAAAACAAGGTTGGAGATGTTATTGAGATAGAAAGGCCGGGCTGCAGATGTGACATGGATAGGAACGCATCGCTGGAGATGTTATAGAGATGGGAAAGCAAGACTGGTGATATTACAGGGATAGAAAAACAAGATGGAGATGTTACTTACATAGGAAAGCAATTCTGGAGATGTTACATGGACAGGAAAGCAAGGTGGGAGATGTTACAGAAATAGGAAACCAAGGCTGGAGATGATGCAGAGATAGGAAAGCAAAGCTGGACATTATACATAGAGAGTAAAGCAAGGTTGGAGACATTACAGCGATAGGAAAACAAGGATGGAGATGTTACATAGATACGATAGTATGGCCGGAGATGTTACAGAGATAGGATTTCGGGCTGGAGATATTATTGAGATAGGGAAGGAAGGTTGGAGATGTTACAGGGATCGAAAAACAAGGATGGAGATGTTACAAAGATAGGAAAGCTAGTTTGCAGACTGCACCGAGATAGGAAAGCAAGGCTGGTGATGTCACATAGATAGGAATGTAACACTAGAGATAGGAGATACATGCTGCAGACGTTATAAACTGAAAAGCAAAATTGCAGATTTTGCAGAGATAGTAACACAAAGCTGGAAGTGTTACATCGATAGGAATGCAATGTTAGACGTCTTACAGAGATAGGAAATCATGTATGGAGATATTTTTCAAAAAGGAAAGCAAAGCTGGAGATGTTACACAAATAGGAAAGCGATGCCTCAGATTTTATAGAGATAGGAAAGCAAGGCTGTAGATAATGCAGAGGTACGGAAGGAAGGCTGTAGACAATAAATAGACCTGAAAAGAAGGCTAGAAGTATTAAGCAGATCAGGACACAAGCTTGGAGTTGTTACAGAGTTCGAAAAGCAAGGCTGGGGATGGCCCACATACAGAAACGCAAAGCTGGAGATGTAGCAGAGATAGGAAAGCATGGCTGGAGACTTTACATAGACAGGAAAGCAAGGCTGGGGATTTTACAGTGACAGGGAAACAAGGCTGGTGATGTTACTCAGTCAGCAAAGCAAGGCCAGAGATCAGGTAGCTGGGCTGCAACTTTTACAGACATAGAAAAGCAACGCTAGAGACGTTACATAGTAACGCAAGCGAGACTGGAGCTTTTACAGGGAGAGTAAAGGACGAATGGAGATGTGACACAGGTCGGAAAAAGTGTTTAGAGATGTTACAGAGAGAGGAAACCAAGACTGGAGATGATGTAGACATAGAAAAACAATGCTGGATATGTTACAGAGAGAGGAAAGCAAGGCTGGAGATATTACAGAAATTGTAAAACAATTCTGGTGATTGTTACAAAAGTAGGAGAGCAAGGCTGCAGATGTTATGGATATAGGAAACCTAGTGGAGATGTCACATAGAAAGGAAAACAACGCTGAAAATATTAAAGAGACAGGAAAGCCACGCTGTAGATGTTACAGAGACAGGAAAGCAATGCTGTAGATGTTACAGGCATAGGAAAGAACAGCGAGTTTTGAAAATATTTGTTGCTCAGATTGAGGTTGTGGATGTCGCCTTGCTCGCTGATCTGGACTGTTCGTTTTCAGACGTTACGCCACCATACTAGATAACATCGGCAGTGAGCCTCCGGATGTTGTGCTGGTGGCAGGGCAGATTTTCGATTTATATGTTTAGGTTTCCTCGGGTTGCTGATGTCATTTCACCACAGGAATAGACGTAATAAAACAAGGCTGGAGATATTACAAAGATAGGAAATCAAGTTTGGAGATGCTAAACAGACACGAATGCAATGCTGTAGATGTTACAGAGATAGGAATGCATGTCAGGAGATATTCTCGAGAGAGGAATGCATGGCATCAAATGTTGCAGAGAATGTAAAAGAAGACTGGAGGGATATTAGAATATAAGAATGCAATGATGTAGATTTATAGACACAGGGAAAACAAAGCAGGACATTCTACAGAGATAGCAATGTCTGTGCATGCCAGAGCAGGCTCATGAGAACTTTTAATCCATTCGCAGGATAATGTGTGTTGTGTGACAACTGAAGTTTAGAGAGATGGGAGGGGTGAGAAGGCTGAAGGTGATTACAGGGATAAGAAGTCATGGAGCGGCTGGAGATACGTACAGACAAAGGGAGAGGTGTGGGGCATGGAGGTGATTTGAGAGAAATGGGAGAAGTTTGGGGCTGGAAGTGGTTAGAGAAAAGGGATGGTGTATGCTCTAGAGGATGTTAGAGAAACAGGGAGACATGTAGGAGATAAAGGAGTTTAGAAAGATAGAAGGGTTGTAGGGACAGGAGATGGTTGGAAAGTTAGGAGGGGTAAAGGAGCTGGAAGTTGTTAGCGAGAAATGACACAGTGTAGGATGCAGATGTGGTTAGAAAGATCAGGAGGGATGAAGTTGCTGGACAAGTGTGGAGAGATAGGAAGGGTGAAGGGTCTGGAGGAAGTTAGAGATGTTAATTGGGAGGGATTTAGAAGTTGGAGAAGGTTGGAGATACAGGGATGTTCCAAGATTTAGAAGAGATGAGAGAAAGGCGGAGTGGTTCGGGGTTTGGAAGAGGTTCGATAAATAGGGAGGGGTGTAGAGTTTGGAGGACGTTAGAGCAATAGGAAGTGGCGTGCGGTATGGAGGAGGACAGTAAGACAGGAAGGAGTGTTCGACCTGGAGGAGATTATCGAGATATGGGTGATGTTGAAGCTGGGGGAGTTTAGAGAAATTGGTAGGGGTGTATTTTTGTGGAGCTTAGAGAAATAGGAAAGGATGCAGATTTGTGGAGGTTTCTAAAAGAGCAATATGTGTAAGATTAGATGGAGGTTTGTGAAAGAGGGAGAAGTGACCGGGTTGGAGGACATTACAGAAACAGCGACGCTGTACGGTTTGTAGGAGGTTTGAGAGATCTGGAGGGGTGTTCAGAAAGTAAGGGAGTGAATGGCATGTAGCGTTTGAAGAAGGTTTGACAAATGGGGAGGGTTGTCGTGTTTGGAGAAGGCTTAGGGTTAATTGGATATTAAAGGGACAGGGTGGGGTGTGTGGCTTACATGAGTTGATAGCAATGATGTATAGTACAGATTCTATCGAAATTTACAGTTGAACGTCGGTCGATGAAGGTTATGGCGATAAGGTGGTCACTGAGATCGAGATTAATCTAGAGTCTGGAGGCGATAACAGGGAAGGTTGAGAGGGACAGGTGAGCAGTTTCAAAACAGAATTGTACAATGACTTAATGTAAGACAACCGCTGTAGAAACCTGTTTAATAGACAAAGCGTTATGAGAAACTGAAGGAGTGAGATATTGTTGCGTGCAATCACAAAAGAGAGAATCAGTGTCATATACCAGAGGAGAGGGCTTTCGGTTGACAACAACACAAATAAGAAGATGTGTAGATGTGTAGACTCTGCAAACTCCTCCATTCTAAATCATGACATCTCAAGGTGTCGGATTAAATATTGACATGGAAAACCCCTGCTGACTCCACTCCCTCAACCTCATGATGTAAGATGAAACATTGACACGGAAACCTCTGGCTGACTCCCCTCCCTCAGTTGATAGATCACTGACCGTCCACATTGAACAAAACTTGGCGGAAGCGTTGAGAGTGTTACAAAGATGGAGAATGTGCCACCAACAATAGCGGCTCGGCAGAAGCATGAGTTTGTTGGGTATAAAAGGACATAGCTGCCAGACTGGGCCTGCACCAGGCTAAGACGACTGAGAGGGAGAAATATACTTGACCTCATCGATGACCGTATTTATACCAGTGACACCCGCACACAGCATTTTTGGAGACAAAGTCCCAAATATACATTGTGAATCCCCACTTCTGTGTGTGTGTAAAACACCATCACTGGGCTCAACAGGACACATTTTGAATAGATCTATTATCTCAATACTGGGATGTGTGAAGTGATTCAGCTCTTTTCTAACAGCAGCAGGATTGTATTCCAGCGCAATTTGTCTATCACTCCCTGGCATATGCTCCACTTTACCCTGACCAACAAGCCAGGAGATAAACCCTTGGTCAATGAAGAGCACAGGAGGGCCTGCCAAGAGCAGCACAATGTACATCTAAAAATAAGGTGAATTTACCAACCAGGATCACTTACCAAATAAAGTAAGCTGCAAGTAAGATACATATCTATACAACAAATCAGAATTAATCTCTGCAATCTTGTCACATGCAGATTGGTGAATGGTGGTGGACAATCAAACAACTCACTGGAGGAGACGGCTCCACACATGTCACCTTCCTCAATGATTGAAGAGTCCAGCACAAAAATACAAAAGAGAAGGCTCAAACATTCACAACAATATGCAGTTTGAAGTGTCAATGGATTGATATGTTTTAGTCTCCTACAGAATGGAGTCTTCAACTAATTCGATTTTTTTCTGATGGCATCCAAAACTGACTGGCGGGATTGGAGAATCCAAAGTTTGTGGATCCTGATAACATTCCATTCAAGTTGTTCCTGTTGGGCTACAGCCCTGGCATCAATCTGACAATATGGGACAGTCTCCGAGTATGTCCTGGACACACTCAGCCAAAACATCAGACATTCAATGAATGCCCCACTCTTCTCATCCATTTCACTCATAAAGTTCTGAAAGATTTCATTTTCAGTGGTATCAAATAGTACTTGCTCAGCACTAACATGCTCACTGAAGCTCAGCCTGCGCTTTGCCATGGCCACTCATCCAGTGATGTGATTGAAACCTTGGTTCAAAGATGAACAACAAGAAAGCACACACCTGTATTCTCGCGGTGAGACGAGATTGACTGCAATTAACATAATCATAACTGCATTTTACCAAGTGTAGCATCAAGGAGTAATAGCAAAACTGTAGAAAATGGGAACCACAGAAACCCCTGCACTGGTTGAAGTTAGACCTGATACAACGCAAGATGATTGTGGTTAGTTGACAACAGCCACCTCAGCTCCAGAACAGCTCTGCAAAATTTCCCAAGTGGAGGTGTTTCCAAATACGCCTGTAGATCAGAAATGGTAAGGTAAAGCAACATCCTCCTACGGAGAGATAACGTTGCTCTCTCGTTCACTGAGACGACTGTGGGTAAATTAATTGGACAGTCATTATACCTTAAATAAGGGTGAGATTGAGAAGGACAGATCTTTGCAATCATCTCAGTCAGTGCAGAAACTGACCCCACACTGTTTGCATTACACTGCATTACAAACAACGAGGACTTATTAACCAAGTGTGGACGTGTTTCACGTAATGAGCTGTCAAAATTATCGAGATAACCAAGTCCTCACGCAGGACCTTAGGTTAGATATTTTAATAGTATTCTGTCAGATAAGTTGTGACATACCTCTGGAATTTGCAGCAAGCGTCGTAGCTCTGAGGGAGGGACAATGTAGGTGAGTTATAGAAGTGTTCTTTGTCCTAGGCCCAGCAGTCTTCAGCTGCCTCATAAATAGCCATGCCTACAACGTAACGACACAAATGGGGTATTTGTCAATGATGGGATAATGTTCACCACCATTCGTGATGACTAAGATATGCAAACTATGCAGACGTGTGCTTTAACTTGACAAGTTACATTTGCATTACGCACATGCCTGACAATGATCACCTCTAACAATACACAATTGAATCACAATCGATAACATTCAATGCCATGATCATCACCGAACGTCCAAAATATCCATATCCTCAGGATTAACGTCAAACAGAACTGGACTGAACATACAGATTCATTACCATTCCTGTGAAAGGCTACCGCTGGAAACGTCAACTCTTCGGCACCTCAGATATTGCCTGTCCTGTTGTGCTTTTCCAGAGCCCCACTTTTCGATTCATATGTATTCATTAGCGAGAAAAGTATGTCAGGATCTGGGAATCCTGCAGAAATAGCTACGCTCATGATTTCTGAAAGTCTGTCCATCATCTGTAATACACACGTTTAATGTGCATGTGATGAAATACTCCACATTAGCCTGGAAGAGTGCGGTTTCACCTCTCGTCCACTGACAAAGTAGTGTCATTGACACAGTGCTTTGCAGAAATTTACCAAGGCTCCTCAGAAAGTGTCTCTGAAACCACGACCATCAAAAAGCACAAGGGAAGCAGATACACGGGACCACCACCATGTTTATGTTCCATTCCGAGCCATCCCCCATCCTGATTTGGAAACATATTGCTGTTCCTTCTGTGTCACAGTTTCAAATTGCCTCCTTCATGGCAATGTAAGTCTACCGACGGCACATGAACTGCAACGGTTCAAAGTGGCAGTTCTCCAGCATCCTCTCGACGGCAAAAGGGGATGAACAATATACATTGGGTCAATCACATTGCATGAATAAATTAGAATGAAACATGTCGCCCAAATATGCCTATTACCGGACACAGAGTTTTGGGTTTTGTGACCGCAGGCTAGTTGGGTCCAGTCAGTACCTTGTTTGGTATGAACATCTGAAGGGACATGTTGTTTTTAAAAATATGTCAATCTTTCAGAGGCATGGCCTACATACCTAGCATGACACAGACACTGATAGTCATTTATAATATTAATGAGCTGTAAGATAGACATAAGCAATTGAAAATGTACTCATATTTGACTGCAGAATGTTTAGACATACAGCAATATTGTTGCGATGAAACTGATGTGGGAATATTAGCAGGGAGAAAGTGAGGACTGCAGATTCTGGAGATCAAAGCCAAAAAGTGAAAATGACTGTTTCTTCCCACAAGAGCTGCGCAGTAACCGCGGTTTCCGTTATATTATGCAGGGGGTCTCTGCATCAGGCAAAGCATCAGGCAAAGCAAAGTCGGTCAGGCAATATCCGACGAGCAGGAGAGTCGACTCGTAGCACACAATACTAGGACAAAGGAAAAAAATTGTGTATGTACAAATTCCTTGCACTTTATAATAACTTGTTCTTGGGTGTGGTGACAAAACTCGTCATTTCAATGTTATTTGCGCACTTTTCTCAACACATTGTTGTTATAAAGGTGTACTGAGTAAATGGATAAATTTTCTGCTTATTTGACAATCGGAAAGTCTGTATTAACAAATGATGTTGGACCTTCAGTAAAGGGACTTTGTTGTCAATTGTCGGAACAATGCTGAAAACAATTCTACCTCAAGTCATACACAAGAATGTTTTTTCGGGATCACGCTGACCAACAATGTAACTGCATAATTCTGATTGGATACTGACGTTGTGAAGCTGACATGCACTGGATATGGTTTATGAACGATTCAATGTAAGGAATCTTGTGGTCAGGAGTCCAGCACTTATATAAAAGCTTCAGTCGGGTTCGGTCCAAGGGACTGAATTACAAAGTTTAGGAGACTCATCAGATGAGATAAAGTTGCAAGACATGCTTGTTGTCAGGTGATTTTATTTAATATAAATGATGAACTGCGTTTAGATCGTCACTGAGCCCTGTGCTGGTGCATTGGCCACACTGCCCCACACATTTCCCTGTCGTTCATGTATATCTCTCACTGGTTTGTTGTGAGGGATTCTGTGTATAACGGTCCAGCTCTAGTTTGGAAGCTGTCTGGACAGATTTTGCAGATGGCCAATGTTTTGGAGTAGTGGTGAGGTGCAGTCGCACTGCGGCTGAATTCACATATTTTGGCATTCATTTTCAACAGCTTTGCTGACTGCAAGATGGCGTGTTCACTGATCTGAGCGTGAATCAGATGTTTACTGTAGCATTGAATTGTGTAATAGTTGCCTGCGTCCTCTGGGAATTTCGTTATGATTCACTTCACTTATTTTCAACTGAAAAACAATGAAAATTTGTTTATTTTAAAATATGTAATAAATAGGGGTATTAACTCTTCATTGTACAAAATGCACAACAAGTAAAAGTAACCTGCCATATATTTCCCACAGACTAATCAACAAACAGTAAAACATTGGCTATAAATCAGAATTCTGTAAACAGTAACATGTCCAGGCAACATCATGATGATCTCAGATAGGTTCTGCCCCACTGGTAGAACCTAGGGCAGCTACTTGGTATATTGTCAATATGGCACTTAGCATTAATGGTGGATCCTACGGCTGCTAGTCAACTCTGCGGCAGGTTATGAGGGAGTTATTAAAAGGAAAATATTTAATTGCCTGATGCAGAGACCCCCTGCATAATATAACGGAACACGCGGTTACTGCGCAGTTCTTGTGGGAAGAAACAGTCATTTTCACATTTTGTAGAACCTCCGCCATGTTATGTAGCAACGCATGTGCTGAATGCGATAGACGTTAATAGATTGAGCAGCTAACGCCTAGGCATCCATGAGGTGAAAAGGGCCATGCGAAACAGTGGAATTATACTCTGTAAAACTCAAGCAGTCTGCAACCTCACGGCCCGGCATTTCTCTTATTCTACACGAGTCATCAAGCCAAGGCTCCACCATGATTCAATGAAGAGTGCAGAAGGATATCATGGGAACTGCACCAACCAGGTCTAGATAAGAGGGGACAGCCTGGAGAAGCTCTTATTGTCTTCACCGACATAACAGGACTACTTACATCTGAAACAGCACAAGCAACAAGTGATGGACAAAGCTCAGTGATCCCACAATCGATGATTCACCTCTATCTCTGCAGCACTGCCACATGTAGACATAAAAGTTAGTGGACAATGAAAGAGGCCATTGAAGGAGCAGGCTATTCCCCAACAATGAAATTCCCAGTTAGGGGCGAGAACAGTACATCAGAAAAAAAGTAAAGCTGATGCATTTCTAACAGTTTTCAGCCAGAGATGCTGAGTGAATAATCCAATTCCGCCGCCTTTAGTGGGCCCCAACATCAGAAAACACTAACTTCAGACAATTCAATACAATGCATACAATATTCAGAAATGCCTGGAGACACTGAGAACTGTGGTTTCACTGCAGAGTTTGCCAAATATCGAGCCAAGCTCGTCCATTCCAGCAAGAACATTGACATCAACCAACAATGTGATAAATTGCCCAAGTGTGTCCTATAAACAGAAAGCAGGGCACTTGCATTGCAGACAGTCACTGACCCATCGATATTCGGTCTACCATTGGAATGTGAATCAAGGTGTCATAAATAATGTGATCAATAGGCATTAACTTACTCAGGGACGTTCAGTTAGTGTCCTGTGAGGCTCACTTCGATCATGATCCCACACTGGAGTTTGAGCTGTACTCCTAAAGGAAGATGCAGAAGGGATTGAACTGCCAGTTGGTCACTTTTCGAAGAAAAACGACATCCACCAGAGGAAATATCCAACATCGAAAATGAACCATTGAGTTTGGTACTGGCCTGACAATATTTTCATGTGTGTGTCACGAACAATATGTCGGAGACGGTTGTACACACTGACCACAATCCGCTTACAGTCTTAGAACGTTTTAAAGATGAAAACATAGGACTATATGATTCGAGTCTTATGTTACAGACTTTTAATTTAAAAATCGTACATACAGCTGGTCAGAAGAATGCAATTGCACATGCGTTATCGATGATTTAACTGATAGAGTACAGATGAGATTTGTCTTTATTTAATTTTATGTATTATATATTACACACACACACACACACACACACACACACACACACACACACACACACACACACACACACACACACACACACACACACACACACACACACACACACACACACACACACACACACACACACACACACACACACACACACACACACACACACACACTCTCCCTCTCTCTAACACATTGCCTGGAGACAAAAAAATGGAATTCGGCCGATCAGTCTAAATTATACTCCGAGAAATACCAAGCTCCAATCGCATTTGAATTGAATATGCTGATAATCTTAAAAGTCAATTACACAATCCGATGTTTTGTGGGTATGAGACTGGGGGTAATTGAACAGTTGACGGGAGAAGTGCCAATCCCAGCATGTGAACAGAGTGCTTGAAAAATAGGTAACTGAAAGGTACCTTTTCGATCAGTAACTGGTGTCGCAGTAATCTCTAAGAAGAGGAAAGGAAACACAGAAAGAGCCAAACTGAAGAACTGAAAGCTGCCTGGTTTTGAGATAAGAAATGTTGTTTTGTAAATCTTAATGTGGAGTTTTATCGGACTAGTATTAGCGAAGAGATGGTAAAATATGAGGTCGAGTCAGGACTTGCACCGAGTTGTTCTGTATTATTCTCTGTTCTACTTTAAAAATCAAAGTTGTTAATTTTTACTTTAAATACTTCTTGGCCACACGAATTTTTACAGTTGACTGCACAGGTAAAATCTTTTCTGTGTTGCAGGTTTTAAATTAAGAAGAAGAGTTTAACCCTTGTCATAACAATGGTGTTCAAGTCATTGACTCATATGCGAGGGGCACAGAATAGCAATCTGTTGATATTTCATGAAGGAAATTGGTAGAAATGAAATGCAACAATGATCATTGGTTATAAAAATACCTATTTGCTTGCCTCATTCCATTAAGAAAAGGCATGAAACAAGCAAATAGGTATTTTTGTGGTCAGATCTCCACGTGTCTGCAGACCCACAACAATGTGTTGGTTAGCTTTACTTCCCTGCGTAACAGCTGATCCAGCCAGTCAGTTCAAGATATATATAACATGCTGGCCTGATGAGGGCTGCATACATGACATGAAAGAAAAGCAAAAGTGAAGATACCTCAGTTCCGCTGCCTGTTTTCCATAATCCTACAGCTGATTTCAATTCAGGTAGGTGGTCATTCTCTACTTCAAGTCATTAATTCTCACGGAGTCACTGCCCGCGAGTATTGTACATCTCGATAGGCACCTCTGGTGCTGAATGTATTGAAACTGGATCACAGATGCAAGGAAATTTAAAATTCCACATTCTTCACAGAGTGTAGAGAAGGAATAAGTTTGTACGTCACAAAAAATGAACGGAGACGGCTAAGTGAGGAAATAGAATTGTTGTGATCAAAACTGAGAGTGTTCTTGAGGCAATATTCGGGTATTCCGGGCAGATTTTCTCTCCTTTACACGGAATGATTGTCATGTCATAGAGAGAGTGCAAAGGGGTTTCCCCAAACTAATCCATGGGCAGATGATACCATGAGGCGTGAGTGAAGATTAATCTGTCGCGCTGTGAGGGAATAAGAGATGACTGCAGTGAAATTTGTGAATGATGGCGACTCACTCATCATGTTTTAAGCAGAAACTGATGTACCGGGACTGAGGGGATTGATAACCACCAACCACAACCATCTTTCTCTGTGCTCTGAATGATCACAACTAGGGGAGATATTACACCTGATTCCTATTCATTTCAATTTGGTCGGTGCTCTTTGATACCATCCTCAGGCAAATACTGCCTTGATATCAGGGTCAATCACTCTTACCCGAGCTCTTTTGTTCACCTCTTTTGTGAATGTTAATTTGGCATGGAGTAGGTGAAGGGAGTGTTGCCTTCTTACAGGCGGTACTGAATGTCAGGAATTATCTAGTTCAGTGAGAGCGGAGCACGATTTCAACAAGTATTTAAAGAGGGAGCAGATGGGTTTTTGTGCTGTCAGAGAGTTGAGGGGTGTGACGAATTGAGCATTAAATAGGTGTTGATAGCAACCGTGAATCCGCATAGTCTTATTCAATGGCAAGGCAGGCTTGACCGTCCGAATTACCAACTCGTCTGCCTTATGCTCTTAAATGCTCTGCCCCAGAGGGCAGTGGAGGCCCAGTCTCTGGATTCACTTAAGAAAGAGTTGAATAGGGCTCTCAAGGATAGAGGAATCAAAGTTTATGGAGATAAGGCAAGAACAGGATACTGATTAAAGATGATCAGCCATGATCATATTGAATGATGGTGCAGGCTCGAAGGGCAGAATTGCCTGTTCCTGCACCTATTGTATATTGTCTATTGTCTAAATTCTGTAATTAGAATGTTAATAGTTGTAATTTTCGTGACGTTGCGTTATTGAATTCTGCAGTCAGAGATATTAAAGCATTTTGTGAGCCATCTCTGGGTGATGTGTGCGACTTCATTCACAGTTAATCTGGTTCTATAATTTGGCCAACAAAGGAAGCACAATTTGCAGACAGGGGACAATCTGTAAAGAGAGGAGAGGCCTCCTTCGTAGCCATTCTGGATTTACCAAGAACATTTTCCAACCCACACCAAACCGTATGTGACCGTTTTAAGAGCTTGAACCGTATCCAGTGTTCGTGTGGATCATCACGTGGCTTCCAATTGCTCCTGTTTAGATGGTTTGAGGAACTGAATGGAACATAGGACTGAGGTTCTGGAGTGGGTCGTTCTGCACTTTGTCACGGCTCCACTAGGCATGAAGGTTGTCACTGATCTGATTGTGGTCTCTGGAGGACTTTTCTGTCTGCACATCATTTCTGATTCATTCACTTGTTTGTCAAATATTTAATGAACTCAACTTAGAATAACTACAAACACCGAGAGATCGCAAATGTCTGTGTAAGAGAATACCCACTGGAATGGACTGTTGAGAATTTCTCATTCGGGTACCGACAAATGTTAGCGAGTCACTGTTTCATTTTACAGCCCCACTTCTGCACTGGTGACAACAAATGTTTAATGTAAACACTTTAGTCAAATGGCCAGTGATAGCGATCTCAGACTGGGTCATTTTTTAGAAACAAAATGAGTCACAGAGACACATGCATGCAGACGCGCAAGCAAACCGACACAGTCAGAGGATGTTGGGAGAAGCGTGTTTTTGTGACTGGAAACGAGTGTCGGCTGGCGTATCATAGGGATCAGGGCTTTGTTCCTATTGTTTGTTGGATTCACAAATTATGTAGATGCGGATGTGGAGTGGGTTGAGTGAAAGGGTGGGAGGCGGGGTGTGAGTGGGAGTCTGCTAAGTAAGTTTCTGTTTGACACAAAGATTAGCAGGGTGGTTGGCGGTGAGGAGGAAGCACTTATTATGCAGGAAGATATCAGAGGATGGTCATATGGCAGAGCAATGGCAGATGGAATGCAATCCTGAAAACCATGAGGTGATGCACTTTATTAGAACTAAACAGACAGGGGAGGACACAGATCAAAAGGCAACACGTTTGTTGTCACAGTTAACTTCAACTTCATCAATATTGTTGGAACCTCCATAGTGCAGGTGTACTGGATGTGGCCATTTTTTCCGGTGTGCCCAGGAAGACTCTTGACTCAATGTGTATATAGATTTACTAGGGAAGAGACCATATTGACTTTGGTGCGAGGCAACGAGCCAGGCAGGTGTCAGATATCTCAGTGGGAGAGCATTTTGATAATACTGACCACAACTGCCTCACCTTTACCAAAGCCGTGCAGAGGGACAGTTGCAAACAATATGTGAAAGTATATAATTCAGCAACGGGAAATTATACTGCTATTAGACAGGAGATGTGGAGTATAAACAGGGAACAATTGTTCTACAAGAAATGCACACCGCAATGTGGAGGCTGTTTAAGGAGAACTTGTTGCTAGTGTTGTATAAATTTGTCCCATTGAGCCAGGGAAGAAATAGTAAGGTGAAGGAGTCTTGGATGACAACAGATGAGGAGCTGCTCGTCAATATGAAGAAGGAAGCTGTCTTAAGATTGAGGGAGCGACGATCTGGCAGAACTTTAGAACATTACAAGGTAGCTAGAAAACTTCTGAAAGATGGACTGCGAGGAGCTCTGAGGGGCAAGAAAAGGCATTGGCAGGAAGGATTAGGGAAACCCCAAAGCGTTCGACAGGAACGTGAGGACGACGAAAATGATCAGAGACAGGGGAGGGACGATACAGATAGTAGAGGGAACTTGTGTCTGGGGTCTGAAGAGGTTGGGGAAGGCTTCGATTAGTTTTTTGCTTCAGTACTCATGGCAGAGTGAGGGACCTTGTTGACAGTGGACCAGGTAAATAGGCTTGCACATATTGCTATTAAGTCGATGTGCTGGAAATTCTGAGAAGTATCAAGTTAGATAACTCTCTCCAGGGCTGGACTAGACATACACGTGTTTACCGTTGGAAGTGAGGAATGAGATTGTTACGCCTCTGACGATGATCTTTGCATCCTCACTATCCATAACAGTAGTACCGACTGATTGGAGGGAGGTGAGTGTTGATCGTCGATACTATAAGGGGAATAGGGAAATCCCTCGGAATAATAGAACAGTCAGTCTTAGGTCTGTGGTAAGCAAGGTACTGGAAAAGGATCCTGAGAGATAGGATTTCAGACTATTTGGGAAAAAAATGTTTGATTAACGATAGTCAGTATGGCTTTGTGAGGGGCACATCATATCTCGCGAGCCTTATTGAATTCTATCAGAATGTGAGGAGAAGACACGTTGACGAAAGTGGAGCATTGAATATGGTGTCTATGGATTTCAATAAGTAATTTGATAATGTACCCCATTGTCTGCTCATTCGAAAAGTGAGGAGCTAAAGGATACAGGGAAATTCGACTGTGGGTACAGAATTGGCTGGCCAAAAGAAGACAGTGAGTGGCAGTATGGAAAGTATTCTGCCTGGAGGTCGGTGACCAGTGGTGTCCCACAGGGATCTCTTTTTGGCCCTCTGCTCTTTGTAATTTCTGGCTGAAGAAGTGGAAATTTGGGTTAGTGATTTTGCCAATGGCAAAACAGTCAGTGTTGTTGTAGATAGTTTCGAGGGCTGTTGCAGGCTACAACATGACATTGAGAGGATGCAGAGTTGGACTGAGAAGTGGCAGGTGGAGTTCAAACTGCTTAATTGCAAAGTGATTAATTTTGGAAGTTCGAATTTGAATGCTGAATACTGGTTAAAGTCAAGGTTCTTGTCAGTGTGGAGGAACAGTGGGATTTTGGGATACACGTACAAAGATCCCTCAAATTTGCCAACCAAGTTGAAAGGGTTTTGAACAAGGCAGATGATGTTTTTGCTTCAATGAACAAGGGAATTCAGTTTAGGAGCCGCGAGATTTTTCTGCATTGTGATCCAGTTCAGTCGCCTCATAGTAGGAATGATGTGGAAGCTTTGAAGAGAATGTAGTGGAGATTTACACGATTCTGCTTTGATTGGTGGGCTTATCTTCGGAAAAGAGGCTGACTGAGCTTGGACTTTTCAAACTGGAGAGAAGAAGGAAGAAAAGTGATTTGATCATGGTGTACAAGGTAACGGTAGGCACAGATAGAACACATAGACAGAGAATGTGCCCCAGGACATAAATGGCTGTCGTGAGGGCTTCTACTTTAGAGGTGATTTGAGTAAGATATCGGGTCGATGTCGCAGGTAGATTGTTTACGCAGAGAGTGCTGAGTGCGTGGAAGGCATTGTTTGCACCGATAGTAGAGCCAGAGACATGAGTTCCATTTAAGCGACTTCAGGACAAGCACATGTACTGCAGTAAATTGAGTGGTGTTTAGGTTAGGTTGATCATCGATTAAGATGAATGGTTCGCTCAACATCATGGGCTGAAGTGCCTGCATGGTGATGTTCTTTCCCGTTGTCTATGTTCTAAGATGGACTGTGAAACACTTGAGCAGATTAATATTTTATGTGAGCAAAGGTTGGCGGCCTTACTTGCGACAAAATTGAACAATTCTCCAGGTCTGGATGAGTTGGATCTCAGACTGCTGAGCCCGAACCCAAACGTTTAGGTCGAATCTGACCAGAGGGTCAGTGCGTGAAGATGGGAGAACACCTAATGTGGTCCCACTTCACAGGAAGTGTAATGGAGATAAACGTGGGAATATGGAAAAACAAAGAACATGAAAGCATGGGAAGGGTTAAAGCATGAAGACCACTGGCAATCTGTGGTCTGTGGAAGGCAGGATGGGATAACCATAGTGGAACAATCTTACACCAATTAGCAGAGTATTGTTAAGGCTGAAAGATCACTATGGCGAGATGAGATAACACAAGTAATAAAGCAAGTTTCTCTGTTAAGTGCTATTATGACAGGATTCGGACCATAAATATTTGGGACATGACATTAAAATATCTAATTAATAGTTAGTAGAGGCCACTTGAGACAAGAGACTATTGTAATAGATGAAACAGCAAAATATCTATCATGACAGGTTAGTTTGGAATGGAACGATCACTGTAGCAGAGTTAGCAATAAATATCTAACCGTGGCATTAGAATAACATTAAGTAGAATGTTCAATTAAAGAGATAATGGGGACCATCATCATTGGTTTATTGTGTAGCTAGAATGAGTTATTTTGATTAATATAACTGTACATGCTGATAAGCTAACAGACACATGATAAAATAAATATAAACATCCACGCATCCTGACGTTCGTGGGCATTCGAGAATCTGCTTTCTCAGTGTCACGGTTTTTTGCTTGCAGATGAAAGGCCTGCTTCTTCAATAACTCTCTGCGTCTCCTGGTGATTCTCTATATTTTCTCCACAACAAATTTGGCGCTGCGAGCAGGGTCGTGCAGAGACCCACCTGGACAGAGGGCAGTAGTAACAGGGCGTTTCTTGGTCCACCAGGGGCACTCCCGAGACTAACAGAATAAGGGTACCCAACAAAAAATAGTTAGCATTTTTGCTGTGAATTCGGACTATATTCTGTTGACTTCGCGTGGCCCTGGGGACTCAGAGATGCGGGAACCTGCCTGAGGGTCTCTCCAATCCAAGATCCAAAGGCGAGAGGTAAATTGCTGCTGAAGGAGACGTGGAGATTTGGTCAAGAACAAAATGCGCAGTGGGGTAAGGGAAGAATAAGAATAGAAAGTAGCAATTGTTGAGTAAAAATTCCACGTGGTGTATATTAGATCCTATGGATAGATAGCGCAGAAATATGAGACCCTATGAATAGATAGGGCAGAAATATAAGTCCCTATAGACATATAGGGCAGAAACATAAGACCCTGTAACGAGATAGGGCAGAAATATAAGACCCTATAGATAGACACTGCCGAATAAATAAGGGGAAATTGTTTTATAAGACCCTATAGAACATAGAACAGAGAACAATACAGCACAGAACAGGCCCTTCGTCCCGCGATGTTGTGCCGAACATTTATCCTAGCTTAAGCACCCATCCATGTACCTATCCATTTGCCGCTATCGATAGATGAGGCAGAAGAAAGAAGGGGAAATTGTTCCATAGGACCTTATAGGTGGATAGGGCAGAATAAGAAGGGGGAATTGTTTAGTGGAAGTGCTGACAGACCTGTTTAGAAAGCAGGCAGATTGGTATTGGATGATTAAAAGTAAAATAGCAGAGAATAGTCATAATGTTATAGTGTTACTAGACTGTTAAGTGTTTCAGATAAGGCCTGTAGGATGATCGGATTTTTGGATATGAAAAAGGGCCTTTTTTAAGTAAGGCTTTGGCTGACAGCAATTCATTTACAGCAGACTTCTTGGCTGTTAGCAGCAAAGCTCTCTGTGTGTGTAAAAGAGAGAGAGAGAGAGCGAGAGCAGCTGCAGCGTGCAGAATGTTTGTGTGGAAGAGAGAGAGTTTATAGTTTAATCATTGTGATCTGATTTGTATGGATAATTGTTTGTGGTGGGTAAATGTTTATGTTTTATTTCCCTGGAGTGCGAGATCCAGGCGTATTTTGATTTTATTTTGCACTGTAAGAAGTTAAGGTAGTTTTTTTGTTGAAAGAGAAATTCCTCAAGAAACCATTAGCAATTGATGCATTTTGAAGGTTCGGTGTTAGGTTGATTTCGGTTGAATGAATGAGAATAGGTTGTTTGTATTAACGAGTTGCAATTGAGGACTTTTAGAAATTGATAGATTGGTAAGGGACAATCGCAAATTATAAAGTGAGGGATTTCTTATACTATTGACCAAAGCACGACCGGACTTGAATGGCATGAGTAAGTGATTTATGAGAGAAAAGATAATACATTAATTTGACTGAAATACATCGTAGGATGGATAAAGGCACTGCAGTTGAGATACTGAGTAAGAAATTTCCAGTGGCAAGAAATGATATTGAAAAAATTCTGAGAAATGGCAAAAAGAATTAAGGATTTATTGACTAAATGGCCAAAAGAAGGCACATTTATTATACATATGTGCAATGAAATGGAATGATTAATTAAGAACTATAAGCCAAAAGAAAAATCTAAAAATAGAAACCAAAAAAGGGATCAGGTGATGGAAATATTGAAACTTTTCAGGAACTGAATGTAGCTTGTGAGGCACCTTTGGTGACTAGGAAAGCTGCAAAAGAACAAGCTGAGCAGCTACAGGAAACATGAAAGCAGGAATCAGCACCTTCTCTATACCCGGATGTGGAGGAGTTGAATAGACCTCCTCCCTACTCGAATGAAAAGGCATTGAAGCAGTGCCCAGTAATAAAGGGAACAGTAGAAATAGAGGGACAGTTTGTATGGGATGGAAGTGCTGAAGACAAAAATGAACTTTGGGAAAGAAATGAAAGAGAAAACAGGGACAGGCAGGAGCAAATAGAAGCTGTACAATGAGAGCAAGAAAAGCTGAAGCATGAGGTTAGTGTATTGCGTGGGCTAAGGGAACAAAAAGCAATTGTGGAATACTCATTGCAATACGAAAGAAGGGCTGAGGCGAACAGCAGTGAAAGTGAGGCAGAGCATGCAGAAAGAAATGATGAGAGACAAGGAAAGAAAAAGGCCCCAGTATCTAAAGAATGGGAGGAATTAGAAATAGCATACTATTGAGAAGTAGTGTCAACAAAGAGAAAAAGGGCCAAAAAGGAAGGATGCTGCCGCTCTCTATAAAAGATGGGAGAAAGCCACAATACATTCCTTGGGGAACTCAAAATCACGATGAGCTGAAGAATGCGCTGCCCAGTTTCCATGAGGGTGCGGGAAATTGGATCACTGCTTTTCAACATGAAACCACAGGGCTTTTGCTGGCTTTAGGACACTTGAAGGCACTGCTGGTGAGTTTGGTAGGGCTTCCGAAGTTAATGGTAATAATGGTCCGAGCCCGTTTGGAACATGCAGCAGACAATCCAATGATTGATGGGGTCGGATTTGATCGAGTGAGACAGAATGTATGGCAGGCTTGAAGAGACTGTTACCACCCAAAATGGACCCCCAGGCTCTGAGAGGGGATCCAATGGGAGAAAGTGAAACCCGGTTGCCTACTTGGAAAAACCGTTAACGAAGTGGAGGCTGGAAACAGAGCAAGACATACAGACTAATCAGTTGATGACCACCATGTTCTGAAATTCCATCATTGAGGCAATGCCCTCCCAAGTCAGGTCAAGGTGCTTGAGGAGGTGCTGGGTCTGACACCATCAATGAGCCACGAGGAATTTAGAGATCATGTAGCTCATGCAGTTGAAAGTTTTCGAAAAGACAAAGAGAAACTGTCTGAAAAGCAGGAGGAGGTGCAAAGGAAGCTGGCGCAAATGCAGGTCGAAGTGCTAAAAAGGAAGAAAAAGTGAAGGCTAAAAGGTTCTTGCCAGTAAGAACCGACACAGTAATCAACCCTGGCGTGAACCAAGAGCCGGCGCAAAGGGGTCCTATCAGGTAGCCAGACGGGGGTCATAAAGTCCCATGCTAGCAATGGAGTTTTTTAGAGATGTTTCCCCACAGGTGACATATCTGGGGCAGGACAGATTTAAACAACAGCCCAAACAGAACTGGAGTCCCCAAGGGCAAGGACGTAGGAAGGGGGGATTAAGATAAATGATAAACAATCAGGCTCAAGGTGTTCCAGGTATAATGAGCTGGGGATACCATCAACCAGGCCACCTTAAGAGGAGTTGCCCTTATTGGACCGAGCCCTCTCTGCACCACAGCGAGCCGGGACGGCGGGAATCCCCAATGAGCACTTTCCAGATACTTACAGCCCAGCAGGACGTTTTAACCCATATAGGATGTGTTCGGGATGCCCTGAGAACCTGGGTGGAAGGGGCATGTAGCCCTGAAGTAGCATGGTAGGCTGATCAAGAACCAGTAATACAAGTTAATATTGAAGGGCTGCAGACACCGGAGATGCGAGATACTGTAGCTACATGCACTTGTGTTCAGCTGCGGTATGCCTCTCACCTTCCCATATGAAGTAAATTTGTTATAACTGTGGGCTTCTCAGGGAAGTCACTGTTAACTCGATTTGCAGCTCCAGTAAGATTCGAAATGGAAGGTAGGGAGATAGTTCTGCCAATATTAGTGTCTAAAGAGACGCCAATTAACTTGTTAAGTAGAGATGCTTTATTAAAGTTAGAGGTAACATTGGAGTGCACACAGCAGGGCTTGGTCGAAGAAAAGGCCAATACACAATTTGTGATGCAATAAGTTAAAGATGTTAATGTTTATTGGATTGGGGATATAGCAAGTGATACTAAAGACATTTGGGGGATGTGGGAAGCAGACGTGTTGACGATGTTGCCGAAAGCAAGACCATCTAAGTCTAAGCTGCACTGTACAGTGATATGTGATGAGTCTCAGGATGTGTTAGAGAGGCAGTGGCAGCAGGAAGTCACCGCTCCACAACATTTGAGAAGTGAATCAATAGTATTAGGGGAGCAGGGAGTGATCCTGCAATTACAGAGAACTACGTTCCTGGAAAAGTGGTATAGAATACCAGGCGCCGCACCACATGTAACGTTAGTGGCAAATAAGGAAAATCAATCTAAATTCTTAGGACCTATGGCCAGGCAAGTAGAAAGGTTTAGGGAATGGCATATGCTCAGGACGGGGTTTGGGAATCCACGAATGGCAGCTATATTAAAATCCTAGCATGCTGCAACTTGACAGGGAATCCGAAGGAAGTCAAGTTAATACCCCAGTGGAGGACGCAAGTGACAGTGGAGGAAGATGATCTATGTGGTAATGTGCGATTGGAAGCTTTGTGTTCACAGCATGATACAGATCTGGAAGAGTGAAATCAGCCAGCCCAGTGGAAATAAGGATGAAACCAGGAGCTGGGACAGGAGTGAAATTGCTGACGAATGAAGTTATCCCAATGTTTGGTATACCATCACAAATTAGTTCAGACAATGGGTCTGCCTTCATTCAAAAAGTATTTAAGTTTGTGCCGCAGTCTTTGAGAATCAAACAGAGGTTTGGGTGAGTGTATCATCTCCAGTCACAGGGTATGGTGGAAAGATTTAATGGGACATTGAAAGCCAAATTCAACAAGATCTGCGCAAGCACCAACCTTAACTGGGTTGATGCGCTGCCGCTAGCGCTAATGAGTTATCACATGCAGACTAATCGCATGACCAACTTAACACCGCATGAGATGTTCACAGGTAGACATATGTCAGTGCCCAGGTGGGGAGGCCCATCCGAAGGGCCTACCTTGGAGCGGTTAAGCTTGGAACTTAAGCAATATAAGCAGCAGCGAACTATGATACATGAAACTCTCCACCTGCGAGAAACACAAAGGGAACCGACACCTCTCAATGAGGAAGGACGTATTAAACCCGGAGATTGGGTGTACGTTTTGTTTTTTCGAAGATGCTGGAATGAGCTGAGGAGAGAGGGACAATTCATGGCGACTAAGGCATCACCTACTGACATCCAATTGGAAGGACGACACATATGGTACCACCTTAATGATTGCGCTATAACACCCCTACAAGCACAAACTGACTTTAACACTGATGTAAGTGGAGGTAAAAACAATGACTGCAGATGCTGGAAACCAGATTCTGGATCAGTGGTTCTGGAAGAGCACAGCAGTTCAGGCAGCATCCAAAGAGCAGCGAAATCGACGTTTCGGGCAAAAGCCCTTCATCAGGAATAATGGCAGTGAGCCTGAAGCGTGGAGAGATAAGCTAGAGGTGGGTGGAGGTGGGGAGAAAGTAACATAGAGTACAATAGGTGAGTGGGGGAGGGGATGAAGGTGATAGGTCAGGGAGGAGAGGTTGGAGTGGAAAAGGAGATAGGCAGGTCGGGGACATGTCCGGACATGTCATGGGGACAGTGCTGAGCTGGAAGTTTGGAACTAGGGTGAGTTGGGGGAAGGGGAAATGAGGAAACTGTTGAAGTCCACGTTGATGCCCTGGGGTTGAAGTGTTCCGAGGCGGAAGATGAGGCGTTCTTCCTCCAGGCGTCTGGTGGTGAGGGAACGGCGGTGAAGGAGGCCAGGACCCCCATGTCCTCGGAAGAGTGGGAGGGGGAGTTGAAATGTTGGGCCACGGGGCCGTGTGGTTGATTGGTGCGGGTGTCCCGGAGATGTTCCCTAAAGCGCTCTGCTAGGAGGCGCCCAGTCTCCCCAATGTAGAGGAGACTGCATCGGGAGCAACGGATATAATAAATGATATTAGTGGATGTGCAAGTAAAAGTTTGATGGATGTGGAAGGCTCCTTTAGGGCCTTGGATAGAGGTGAGGGAGCCTTTCGGGCCTTGGAAAATAGAATGGAATTAAACTACTAAATAAAGATGTGGCGAAATTATTTGGACTGAAAGTAATGGGCACAGACAATGACAACATAGATTTATGAAATGAAATTCATATTTGAGAATGTGAGAAACATTATGGAGATGCAATGGATCAAATGCCTTTGTGTTTAGAGAAATGGGTTTTGATAATGTGCCAAGAAAGTGTGCAAAATCAACTTTTGTAATTGTGGCTAATATATGGTCATGGTTTTAGAATGGGAGAGAAAATCGGAAACAATGAGTAGGATTGAAAGATCCTTTCTTCAAATGGAAGGCTCATGGGGTATCGCAGGGATCGATGCTTTAGCCCCAGCTATTCCCAGTAAATATCAAACTTTCGAATGTTGAAATCAAATGTAAGTTTTCCAATTCTGTTAAGGGCACAAAGCTGGGACTGCGAATAGGTGAGGATGTTGAAAGAAGAGTTCCAAGGTGATTAAGACAAGTGGAGTGAGTGGGCAAAAACATGGCAGATCACGAGAAATGTGGATAGAGGTGACGTTGTGCAACAATGGCAAGAAAAATAGAAAGGCAGTCGACCATTTAGAAGGCAATTGTTTGAGAAATCTTTATATATAATGGGATTTTTGCTCTTTTTTGTTGTTTCCTTCTGTGCAGTTCCTCACAGTACATGTAGAGTAGTGAGTTATGAACACAGGAGTCAATATTTGGAATGGCATTGGCACGTGACAAGTGTACATAGACCCACCAAGGTGGGAGCTGTATCATTGAAAAGGATCTGGATCTCCTTGTACATCGATCACTGAAACTAATATTGCAGGAACAGAAAGCAGTTAGTAACATAAATCATGTGTTTTCCTGCATTACCTGGGGGATTTGAGTACAGGTGTAAGGGGAGCCTGACTGCAGCTGTACACGGCCTGAGTGAGACCTTACCTCGAAAGTTATGCAGTATTGTATACAATTTTCCTCTCCTTAGACCACCAATGACAAACCTGAGGGACTGCAGCGGAGGATCATTTCTGGGACGACAAACCTATTGTGGGAGCAGAGTTTAGTTAGAATGGGATTATATTCAATGGCATTTCGGAAAATGAGTGGAGATCAGCAAGAAATACATGAAACCCTGACAGGGCGATAGAGATTGGAAGCAGGGATAATAATTCCACTAACTGGGACGGTAAAAGCAGGGGGCCACAGTATAATGTAGAGGCAGGCCAGGTTGCATTGAGATGAGAAGTAATGCTTGCACTCAGGCACCGGTGAACCAGGGAACTTTTCTCCTACATAAGTCAGTGGAAGCCAAGGCACTGAATATATGTAAGGATATCTCGACACGAAAGGAATGGAATAGGAAATCAGCCATCATTATTTTGAATGGAGGAGCATAATCGTTGGACCGAAGTGACTACCGCAGTTCTTAAATGATATTTTTTCTGAGTCGTGCTCACATTAAGCGATATGTACATTATGTGGGAAAAGTGTATTGAGGAGGTGTTCAGCCATGAAAGAGAATGGGGGTGGTTCAATGTGTTGAATGGCCTACGTCTTTCCTGGTGTTTCTGTACAGTCTGTGGGAAACATCCGTATATGTTGTCACAAGCTCTCAGATGTCAGGAAGGAAGCCTGTACAGAATCAACAGGACTGTGTTTCCCGTTCGCATTTCCATTACCGAGGCTGGCGCCAGGTGCTCTGTACAGTCTTATCCTTTAAGACCTCGGAGCAGTTTGATACAATTGAGTGTCTTGCTTGGCCGTTTCAGAGACCATCGAAGTATTCGGTCACATGTACGTGTTTCTGGGGTCATTTTCACGCCAGAACAGGAAATCACAGAGAGATGCTTCATGCAAATGCTTTGCTGAAGCGAATTGGTGTTTTCAATCAACATTGGCTTCAATATCAATATTACTGACACCAGATTGGACAGCAGGATATATTATTTAGTGTTTTTAACTTCCACCAATGTCAGAACGTTTGCCATAAATTTCCAGTGAAATTTCCTCAACAGCACCATCTCCACATGGGGACCCATCGGAAAACACACGGAACAGGTTATTTCTGTCCTGCTTTGGCAGATCTGTCAGAATTAAATTCCACCAACTTGACTATCGTGATTAGACTGAGTTTGCGCTATTGGATCAGATTGTAATTATTCTCCTCTTAGGGGACTGGACATTGTTGAATAATTCTTTATATTTTCAGGGAAATGTCAGAGTTCGAGAAAAAATGAAAGCTACCCCAGGGGCATGGCTTGTTTTGCAGGACCAGTCTTCAGTCCTGTTGCAGGAATGATTTTAGAGCCCATTTCCATTGGCCTATCTACTGTATTCAGTTGTTTCTTCATGTCACGTGCAGTGAAACGAATTGTTTGAAGACTGGCAACTGTGATTCTGAAGGCATCATGACAAGAGTGAAGAAGATCATTCACTTAACACTTCTGACTGAAGATGGTGCAAATACCACATCCTTGTCTTTACACTGGTGTGCAGGACTGTTCCATTATTCAGGATGGAACTATTTGTGGAGTCCTCTAATCCAATGATCTGTTTCGTAGTCCATCACCATTGTGGAAGCACTGCAGAGCTTGGGATCATTTCACCCTCGATATCGGATGTTAGTTCTTCTGTTGGATTGGAAGCAGTCAAGTGCGGTAACTTAATAGGTTGCTGTCAGTTTTAGTTACACACGGTATTGTCCATGTTCATCCTCACTCGTCACTGAACCACAGATCGGCTTGATGATAAGGGTAGACTAAGAGATTATCCTAGCGAAAAAGATTTAGATTGTAGTTGAATATAATCCTGTTCTGCTGTTGTTGTGCACTCCATTAATAACAGGAAATATGTACTTAAGAAAGATCGGAGATCAAGAACACTGAAAATATTACAGAGGGTTTTTGACCTGGAAATGAATGTAGGGCAATGAAGAATTGGTGATGGCACAGCAGTTCTCGTGTCATAGACCTTCAGAGTTATACAATATGCAAACAGTCCTTTCAGCCCAACTTACCCATACTCACTAGATTTCCAAACTGTACTAGTCCTACATTCCCGTATTTGGCATATACCCCTCTAAGATTTTCCTATACAAGTACTCATGCAGTTATCTTTTAAATGCTGCAGTTGAACTCTCCTCCACCACTTCCTCTGACAGCTCGTTACATATATGGACCACCCTCTGTTAGAAACAGTTGCCTCTTAGATCCCTTTCAAATCATTCCCCTCTCACCTTAAACCTATGTCTTCTGGTTTTGGACACATCTACTTTGGGGAAAACGACCTTGGATATTCACCTTATCCATGTCCTTCATGATTTTATAAACCTCTATGAGGTAACCCTTTAGTCTCCTACGCAAAGTGGAAGTGAATCCCAGCCTACCCAGTCCATCAATATATCTCAAAACCTCCAGTCTCTGTCACATCATTTTAATTATTTTGTCCCCTTTCCAGTTTATAACATACTTAATATGGCAGGGTCATAAGAATTGTTCTCAATACTCCAATTGTGGCCTTACCGGTGTTTATTTCAGGCACAGCATGGGGTCCCACCTCCTGTACTCAACGCTCTTACCTTTGAAGGCAAGCATGATTAATGCCTTCTATACTGCTCTGTCGAGCTGCGATTCCACTTGCAAGGAACTATGCACCTGTACCCCTACGTCTCTCTGTTCGATTATGCCCTCTAGGGCCCTACCGTTTATTACGTAAATCCTGCCCTGTGTTTGTCTAACAAAATGAAACGCCTGACATTTATCTGCATGAAGCTCAATCTGCCATTTCTCGGCACACTGTCCCTATTGATGAAGATCTCCTTGTCCTCTTAGATAATCTTCTTCACTGTCCACAATATCACCCATTTTAGTGTAATCTAAATCTTAATGCCCATGCTTGCTATAATTCCCGTCCAAATCATTTATAAAAACAACAAAAAACCAGTTGACCTAGCACTGGTCTTTGTGGCACGCCTCCAGTTGGAACAACTAATCCCAACACCACGCTCTGCCGCCTATAGTTATGCCAATTTTGTATTTAATTGGCCAGCTCCTCATGATCTCCTGTGACCTAACTTTATTAAACAGTCTGTTATGTGGAACGCGTTGGGCCTGACTAATGTTTTACGGAGATGACATATGCTGCTTTACCTTCATCTATCTTCTTCATCAACTCTTGAAAATCTTTCATAACTTTTGTGAAACAACGTCTCGCGCACACAAACTATCCTGAATATCCCTAAAAAGTCTTTGAGTTTCCAAATGCATTTAAATCCTGTCTCTCAAAATGCCCTCCAAACACTTAGCCACCACTGACATCAGTCTCGTCGGTATGTAGTTCAATGGCTTTTCCTTGCAGCTTGTTTAAAACTAATGTCACAATATCAGCTGCCTTCCAGTTCTCCAGCACCTCACCCGTGACTGTCAATGATATAAATAAAAATGGAAAATCTGCACATTGTGTAAATCAGTAACAAAAACAGAAATTGCTGGAAAAGCTGAGTCGGTTGGACAGCATCTGTGCAGAAAAATCAGAATATATGATTCGGGTCTAGTGACCCTTCCTGAGGAATCAGGAATGATCCTAATATGTCTGCAAGTGGCACCGCAATTTCTTCCCCAGCTTCCTGCAATGACCTGGAATACACTTTAAAAAGTCCTCGCTCTTTTGCTTTGGTTAGACCTTTTAAGACCTCGGCCACTTCCTCTTCAGTAATGTGACCTCGTTTCAAATCATCACTACATGTATTTAGTTCCTCGTATCCCCTAGCTTCCATGGCTTTCTCCACAGTATTTACTGACACGATATATTGGTGTAGGATTTCCCATCGAAGAGGAACAGGCTGGAAGGGAGCGGAGTGGAGAAGATTGAGTCCTTGTGAGGAGTGAAACCAGAATGGTCAGGCGCTTATGGACTGTGTTGTTGAACTGTTAACTTTGTTTCTTGATTTGCACTGTATATTTTTCGGAAGGACGAAACTATTTTGCATTTTAATTTTGTTACTTTATTCTTATCCCATACCTGGCCGGGAGGCGGGGGTGGTGCTTCGAGGGGAATGGTACCGTTGTACATAAGATTGTGCTATATTTGGCGGCTTATACAATTTTCACTGTCCTCATTTGAATAAATGTGACAAAACACTTAATAAATCCAATTGATCTCCTGTGCTTCCCCACAGAGGTAGCCCTTTTGTTTTTAGAGGATTTTATTCTCTCCCTAGTTTCTCTTTTGCCCTTGGTGCACTTGTAGAATCTCTTTAGATTCCTCTTATCCCCATTTACCAAATAGATTTCATGTCCCCATTTTATCCTCGTGATTTCTTTCGGAAGTGTACATTTACATCCTATATGCTCCTCAAAGGATTCACTTGATCCCAGTTGCTGATACCTTCCATTTTCTTGACCAGAGCCTCAACATATACTGTCATGTGAGGAGAAAGTGAGGTCTGCAGATGCTGGAGATCAGAGCTGAAAATGTGTTGCTGGAAAAGCGCAGCAGGTCAGGCAGCATCCAGGGAACAGGAGAATCGACGTTTCGGGCATAAGCCCTTCTTCTCCTGAAGAAGGGCTTATGCCCGAAACGTCGATTCTCCTGTTCCCTGGATGCTGCCTGACCTGCTGCGCTTTTCAGGAACACATTTTCAGCATATACTGTCATGTCCTGTTCCTACTCCTGATAGCATTCCCTTCACACGAACAGGAACATGCTGACTCTCAATTCTCGTTATCTCGCTTTTGAAAGACGTTCACTTGCAATATGTCCTTTGTACTTCAAGCAGTTTCGCCCACTCATCTTTTGAAAGTTCCTGCGTAATACCATCAACTTTGCCCTTGCGCCAATTTATAACATTCAGTTGTGGACCACGCCTGCCCTCTCCAATAAATATTTTCAACTAAGGGAATTATTGTAATTGATCCCAAAGTGCTCCCATTCGAAAAGCTCAGTCACTTGCTCTGCCTTATTTCCCAAGAGGAGAAAAATTTGAGGTCGACATCAGATCAACCACGATTTTATTGAATGACAAGGCAGGCTTGAGGGTCGAATGTCTGCATGTGTCTACGTGCTTGTTGTTCTGTGTACATTTGTTTGCCTATGTCTTTTTCTGTGTGCTTTAGTGCATTTATGTAAGTATGTCGGCATCTGCATCTCTGAGCATGTGGCTCTATGCATCTCTAAATATTTGGTCTGCACTGTGTTCTACTCTGGCGCGATTGCTGTTTTGGACCGAGCAGAAATTGCTTTAAACAGAGCTCTATTCTTAGTGATTATCACCTCTGGGTTTAGGACGTCTGGCTGGTTCTGTCAGGTGGATTGAAAATATGATATAACTACCCATTTCAGCTGATCTGACAATGCCTTTAATTTATGTTCTTATCCTTGTGATTGGATCCACCGTCCTCTCACTCCAATAATATTGAAGTGTGACCATGCGCAGTACATCGTGCTGGTGAATACCTACTGTCCTGGCAGCAGCCACAGTCCCTTCATTCAGAAGCAGTCATCCATTCCCATCGTCTTCAGGTCTCCACGTTGAATGAAAGGATGTCCTCTCAGATAAAGACCGCTGCTTTGAAAGACGGCTCAAATTACCCTCCCTCTCACCACTCCCCACCACCAGCTGACAACACCAATACATCCCATGTGTTCTGAGAGCCTTGGGGCAATTGGGAACGTCAGGACGATGAAGCATTACTTCTGAAATCTGAACAGGTAAGAGTGAACCCTTCAGTACGCATTATATCACTAAGTCCTGTCATGTCTCTTCATTTATGTAATATACACCATGTAATTCTTCCAGAAAAACAACAAAGGTTCACAACAATTCACGTTAAAATTCCACCCGCCAAGTTGTTGTCCATTTCTTATCCACTAAATACTCTCTACATCCTCTTGATAACTTATTTTCCTGCTCGTTTATTTGTCATTCACAGATTTAGTCAGATTAAGTGTGCAAAGAGCTGAGAACACAGCACTGGTCACTGTGTCACAACATTTAATAATTTCTGTTAAACCTGCTTCCGGCTCAGTAACCATTCGTCCGCATTTTCTTGTGCAGCAGCTGTGAAATGCTAAATGTTCCATTCCATTTCCGGTGTAACAAACACGAGAGATTTAAAGATCTGCTTCAACTGCTGAGCTACTGCCTTGAATGGCTGAATAATGTCATTTAATTACTGCTCAACTGAATGGGATGGGCTGAATAGACTGCTGCAACATATGTGTAGTTGTGAATAGTGCTGAACATTTTGGAACCATTAGTGAACAGCCCCCTTCTAACGTTATGATGGAGGGAAAGCCATTGATGCTGCAGCTGATCATAGCCCACAGTGACGCATGAATACCCAACTTACATTTTCGAGGACCTTTACAAGTATGACTTACTTCGCGGGATGTCGTGCCACATAGCAAAATGGGCTGTATCTTCAATATGAGGGTGAGACTTGCCCTCCGCCAGGACTGTATGCTGCGTGCTCCTACAGACATTGTTCGAGACAGGTACACCTGAGACAAGTCATTTAATGAGCTTGTTTTCCTCTTGTTGTTTCACCTTTTACTGCCCACTATCTGGATGCTGTATGTTTGAGGCCTCTCCCTGCTGCGTCAATGGTAGGCCTGTCGAGACACTCTTGATGATGGAAAACGAACTTCCACACCCAGAATACGTTATGTGCCTTTGTCACCTGCAGTGCTTCCTCCGAGTTGTTTTCAATATCAAGGGGAACTGACTTATCACCGAGGGTTGATGTGGAGGGCAGTAGGTGTAAATCATCAGGCGATTTCCTTGAGAATCTTTCACGTGTTACTATGAGGTTTCCCTGCTTTTGGATTCGAAGTTTGAGAATTTCAGGATAACGTATTGCCTGATATTATTCCACCATGCCGCCACCATTGGTTGTTCGGTCATGCCGGTGTGACAAGATATACCCTGGGATGATTGTCGGGGCTTCATTCAACATTTCACATGACGTCTGATTTTGTCTGTGTGACGGTGACAGACTGTTTCCTGACAACCAATATGAAGACTAAAGTTGACAATGGAGCAGGGAATAATGGATTTAAAAACCTGAATGAAAGGCACTCTATCTCAATGTGTGATGTATTCTCAAAACAGTTTGAGGAATTCATTGCATGCGTTGAGGGAAATGGATATGATTTAATTGTATCTGAAAGACATTCCTGCACGCTGACCTTTGTTAGAAACTGAAAAACCCGAATATTTGAAAGCTGAGAGGGTTATACAAAAGTGAAGGAAAACACAATCAACAGACAGGAGTGCTCCCTCCCAGTAGGAGAACACTTCAGCAATCCGGGACATTCAAAATTGGACCTTTGGGTAATCATCCTCCAAGGTGGACGTCGGGACAAGGAACAATGTAAAGTGGCTGAGTAGAGGCTGATAGACATGTTCAGTGCCCATGGTTATGGCCTCAACCGGGACTTTGGGTTCATGTCACACTGCAGCTGACCCCATTGAATTATACACAGGCACAGACAGACTGATACACACAGACAGACACACAGACACAGATACTCCTGCACAGACAGACAGACACACTCCTACAGATGCACACTCACGCAGATATTTTCTCATATGCTCACACATCCACTCCCACACACATACTCGCACAGACATATACCCCTTTATACTCACACTCACACACATACACACATATATTCACGGTCACTTATAAGCCCCATCCTCACAGACATGTCCCCATGCACACATACGCATGTAAGTTTGTGTGGGGTTAATTTGCACTTGCATAATTACATGTTCCTTTGCTCAAATACTGCATGAATCCATGCAGGATTCTGTAAATCCGTGAGAGAGATGAAAATCAGTCAGACAATTTTGGCACCGATAGCGTCACACAGGGAATCGAACACCTACAATGCATTCTCTGGGCAGATGGCACTAATTGTGAAAGTATATTTGAGAAAGCAACTTTTAAAAAAAGTTTTGCGAATTACATATGAAGGAACTGAAACCAATATAGTCATTCTAAAAGGACTTAACAAACAATGCAGGTCTTTTTCAATATATAATGTTAGTTACATCACACTGTTAACTTTTGGTACAAATTCTATCTTACAATCTCGTTCTCCACAACCACCTGATGACAGATCAGCGCTCTGAAAGCTAGTGCGTCCAAATAAACCTGTTGGCCTATAACCTCGTGTTGTGTGTTTTTTAACTTTGTACACCCCAGTCCAACACCAAAACCTCCAAATCACGAAATTCCAAAGGATAGTCTATACCCAACATTTCCTGGCATATTCGATAGCCATTATTCCCCGCAACATTCTATAACTGAAATTATTGGTGAACAGATGGATGTCAATGAATTGACCAAAAGTTAAGATCCTGAAGGAAGAGTTCCCGTTCCCATGAGAAGGAGACAATGTTTTGTGGTTCCCTCAGGCAGTTAAATGAGTAAATATGTTTTCCCTGTGTTTACATTTCTTCACGACAGAGGTTGATCATACTTTAGACTAAAAGATAGAAATTTCCAACCTACGTTTGTCGTCAAGGAAATGGGAGAGAATCCTTCATGAGAGCAATGTTTTCATCCTACGTATTATGAACTGTAAAGAAGTGACCTATATATGCTCTCGAATGAGCAAGTGTGTGGGTGTGATCCATTAACGATCCGTTCTTAAGATTGTGTGTCTGTGTGTTTGGGGAGGGAGGGTTTCTTGAGGTTCACATCACTTATTTTTACAGTAGTTCAGACCTTACCATTTGTAATTTCAGCTTCAATTACATCAATAAATCTCAGATTGCAGTAACAAATTTGAAAATCTCACTGTGTCCCCAACAATCTAGCCAATTTGCCATCGGGCTGATGTATGTATTTTTTCCTTCCTCACAGCGAACGTACTGACGATCTACATCTTGCTGTATAAAGATAATGGATTATCTCCATGTGTCAGAGGTTACCTGGGGGCCGTGGCAATGGTAGCCTGGTCATTATCCTCGAACTGATATTGAGACACATTTCTATTGTTTATCAGGAATAGTTTTATTTCCTCCTGTCCATTTCTGAGTGTAATATCCACGGTATCCGGGTTTGTGCAAGCACTAACTGCTCTGTTTGTTTCATGGTCACTTTCACCGTTGTTCGATTTGTCACCATTTGTTGCCACAAGCAGAAACGTCAGTATTGTATTGAAAAAACGGCGGCTGTGGTTCTGGGAACAGTGACTGTATTGAGCTGATTAAAGGTTATTTACTGGTATTTTATGCACACAGCTCAGCGTGGGCTGGGGAATATCCCGTTTTTTTTTATTCAACGATACATGCTTATTTTCTGGGTTTCAGTGGAGTTCCTCCACAGCATTCTCACCCCGTTTGATCCCATTTCTGCTGAGTCTGCTGCTCAATGTTTTCACGGTCAGACACATTTGAGAGACCAGCAGAGCCCGCAGGAGACTCCAGGCTCACACGAACGGGGACGCTCAGTCTGACATAGCAATGAGAAATTGAAAACAAATCCATCATTTTACTCTTTGTCATCTTGGCCAATTTCATCCGGCTTTGGTCAACGTTAATGGTGTATTCTATATCGTATTGGATGTACTATATTGGGCATTACTCTGTGTGTAAAGATGGCTTTATGCTGCAATTAGACTTCATACTTCATCTTCTCTGTTGCATCGCAAACACAGCGATTTATGCCGTGATCCGGACTGCGTTCATACAGCAGCTGAAGAATGTGCTAAACTACCCCTTTACTAAAATTCCTCAGTCAAATTTCACTTAATAATCAATCCATCTGCGATTTTCTCATTTCATTTCATTGTTTCAGCAATAAGTAACCTGTCGCTGTGGTGACAGACTAAAGGGAGTGTTCGTTGGTCCAACCATATCCCACAGGCGGTTAAAGGGATACATTTCAATGTTTCTCTCAAATCATGCTCTTGTGAGAAAAGTTGCTATCCCATTGACTGTATCTATCAGTTCAATTACTAAACAATAAAATTGATCATTTGAAAAGTGCCAAGCAGCAGAGAGAACGATATCGTTGTTTGTCTTTGTGTTGAAGAAGGTGAGCTGGAAAGAGACAGACTCCGGCCTTGGGGCCTGGTCCTCGGAATCCCAGTTTTTGGGTATAGGTCATTCTGTCTTGGCTTGCACCTCTTGGGTTCCCAACTCCGACCTGAACGTCAGCAGAATTCATTACTCTCCATTTGTCCCTCTCCCTTCATATGTCCCTTCTACTTTCATACTGTCACTCTGTCTCTCTTTCACTCCTCCTCCCATTTACGCACTCTGTTCCACTGTCAAATCCTTCACCATTCTCTTTCACCCTCTCCCCGTCTGGAAAACTCTCGCTCCCACATTCCCTCTCTCCAACCTGTCTTCCTCGAGTCCGCTATCCCCTTCCGTTGCTAAGGGATCGTAGGTGGGGGCGGGGGGCGTTGTGAAGATTCAGGCCATTGTTAGGTGAAGAGATGATTGTGATGTGGAGCAACAGGCTGTTGCTAAGAGAACAGTATGAGGCCTGGGCTAACTTTATTTGCTAGAAAACACTGTGGGTGTGAGAACACTGATAGTTCTGAAGGGGTAAATGTGTGGGTGGCACCATATGTTTTGATTAAGCCCAGAGAGTTGGGGTGGGACAAATGTTCAATACACATAGAGCAGTTGCGGGCGGGGGGAGGACACACAACGTGTATGACTCAGGGAACAGCTTAGGGAAGATTCCAAGGGCGATTTCTAGGGGATTCAATGGGCAGGGAGTTGCATCCCAGTGCTAAGAGAAGGGAGATGTTGGGGTAGTGAGCATGATAGTGGACGAGTGAGTGGAGAGTGAGCGTGACGGTGGGGGGAATGTGCAAGGACTGAGCGTGATGTTCGGTGAGTGTGCGGGGAAGTGTGCTTGAGGGTAGAGTAGTGTGCAGGGGTTGAACATGTTTCTGGGGAAGGGAGCATGACGGTTGAGGAGTGTGCGGGGTAGGGGGAGTGAAAACTTGGGTGTGTACATTTAAGAAGAAGTTGGATAGAGCTCTCAAAGATAGTGGAATCAAGGGTTATGGAGATAAGGCAGGAACAGGATACTGATTAGGAACGATCAGCCATGATTATATTGAATGGCGGTGCAGGCTCGAAGGGCTAAATGGCCTACTCCTGCACCTATTGTCTATTGTCTATTGTCTTACAGGGAGTGAGCAAGATGGTGCGGGAGGTTGTGGGCGTGGGGGTGACTGTTGTTTGTGTGGCAGGAGTGATCGCGAAGGTCATGTATTGTGCTGGGCAGTGACCATGATGGTGGGGGAGTCTATGGGGACGTGAGCGAGAGTGTGGGGGTGTGTTCAGGGGAGCGGGGGTGATTGGAGGAAGTGTGTGATGCAGTGACACTGACAGTGCGTGAGTTTTGGGGGTACACAGCGCAGAGATGGGGGAGTGTGAGGGGGTAGTGTTGGTAATGGTGGGGGAGTGTGGGGTGAATAACCTTGATGATGGAAGATTGTGCTGGGGCAGTGAGCCTGACAGTGGGAGAATGTGGGTGGAGTGAGCGGAACTCTGTGGGAGTGTGCGTGGATGTTGGCGTGACAGTGGGTGCGTGTGAAGAGGATGGAGCCTAACGGTGGAGGAGTGTGTGGGGGAGTGTTGCTAATCGTAGTGGAGTGTATGGTGGAGTGAACATTACGGTTGGAAAAATCACGGGGTAGTGGGGTGGCTGTCGGTTCCTGTGCGACAGAATGAGATTGAGGGTGGGGGAGTGTGACGGGGAGTGAAGGTGAGGGTGGGGGAATGTATGACGGAGTGAGCATGACAGTGAGGGAGAGTGTGATAAGTGAGCATTGAAGGTTTGCTTCCGTGATGTTCTGGGCTGTGCACACCACGTCGTCTAGTTTCTTACAGTCTTGGGCAGTCCTGTTGCCATGCCAGGCCGTTTTGCACCGAGACAATATGCTTTAATTTTTGCATCTGGAAAAGTTGAAAAGGGTCCTTATTGACATTCCAAATTTCCTGAGCTGCCTGAGGAAGAAAACGCTTTGTCATACCTTCTTAATCATCTCATCTACGTGGCGAGTCCAGGACAGATTGACCGTTATTGTCACTCTGAGTAACTTGATTCTCTCAAACCGTGCAACCTCAGTTCCTTTGATACACAGTCGGTCGTGTGATGTGGCGAAACGTCACAGGGTTCAGGAAGTACTTCCAAGGATGTTACAGGGTTTGGAGGGCTTGCAGTTCGGAGAAGCTGGGGCTATTTTCTGTGGAGTGTCAGAGACTGATGGGAGGGGTTTGCAGAATCTTTTGGGGCATGGATAGGGTGAATAGACAAGGCCATTTCTGTGGGGCAGAGGAGTCCAAAGTGGAGGGGAGACGTGTATGGTGAAACGGGATAGACTTAAAAGGGACTTGAATGAATGAATGCAGTCTGGGTTCCAACCACACTTAAAGCTCAGAACAAATTCCTCCTCCATTCATTTTTAGACTGACAGGTATGACCCGTCTGTTCTGTCCTTTACTTGTCTGTTTTTTTTTTCATTTTGGTGGGGTTTTTCCACTCCATTCTTCTCGTGATGTGCTGATATCCTTGCCTCAGCACAGGCCCGGAGTGGCAAAACCTTAGCTGACATGGCCTCAGTATGACTTCGGCTGCGATATTGTTCCAGAGCAGTCTCCCAGCCTCATGACCCTCCAGGTGAATCACAGAAAGAGGCATGGCTCAGATTGGTGGCTCAGCAATTAGCGCTTCTGCCTTGCAGAAATAGTGATTTGGGATCGATTCCTGCCTTGGGCGACTGTGAGGAGTTTGCCCTTCTCCCCGTGTCTGCGTGGGTTTCCTCTGGGTGCTCCGGTTGCCTCCCACAATCCAAAAGATGTGCAAGTCAGGTGAATTGGCTACTAAATTGCCCATGGTGTTGGGTGCGTTAGTCAGGGATAGGTATGGGGTCAGTGCCAGGGTTGGTTACAGGCTAGCGGGTCGGTATGGACTTGTCGCGCTGAAGCGCATGCTTCCGTACTGCAGACCAACTAATCTAAGTTAGAGCCTAGTTGCCCGTGTGGGCTGGGTTAGAAGGATTGGCATTCAGAGCTTTTTATTTTTTTTTAATATATTGCTACAAACTAAATGCTGAATTCTTTTCTCATCTCTTTACTTTTAGATTTTGTTTCCCCGTGAACAATTTGTATTAGAGGATCTGAACCCATGTAACTTTGTACTTTAAGTGGCACCTTGTGTGACATTGGGGTTCACGTGACAGTAAAGCCAAAATTTAATTCTAAATTGGCACTCTTTATTTGCAGAATACGCTCTCTGCCCCTGTACAATCCCACGAGGGAAAATACTGTCAGCATTTGCCCTGTCTTAACAATTCTACACAATTCAAGGAGATCACCTCTCATTCTTCTAAATTCCAGAGAGTAGAGTCTCAACCTACTTAGCCTTTGCTCATGAGGCAAACCCACCACACCGCAATTCATCGAGTGAAGCTACTTTGACGAGCCTTCTGTGAAATATCAGTTAAAAGGGGGCCGAAACCGGCTGACATACTCTAGTTGTGGTAACTCCAGCGACTGGAACGGTTGCGGAAAACTTCTCTACTCTTAAATTCCAACCGCCTTAAAATAAGTGTTCATTGCTGGGAAAGCACAGCAGGTCAGGGAGCATCCGAGGAGCAGGTGAATCGATGTTTCGGGCATAATATCTTCAGCAGCAAAGAAAGTAGATTCGCCTGCTCCTCGGATGCTGCCTGATCTGTTGTGCTTTCCCAGCAACACACTCGCGACTCTGATCTACAGTCCTCACTTTCTCCCGTTAAATAATGGCCAACGTTCCATTATACTTCCTGTTTACTTGCTGCACCTGAATGCTAGCTTCCTGTGCTTTGTGTTTCCTTTGCTACGGATTTCTGCCGTTTATCTCCACTTAAATAATTGTTATTTTTTGTTTCCCCTTCCAAGGACAACTTTGCATTTTCCCACATTATACTCAATTTGCTAAATCGTTGTCTCCCCACGTACTGATATCTATTTGTGAAGTGGTTGTATCCCAGTTACAATCCGTCCTTCCACTTATTTTATGTTGTCTGCAAACTTTATCCCAGTATTTTCTACTTGCCGCCGCAAAGTCACTCATCTGTGCTGTATACAGTTGCATCCCAGAATGAATCCTTGTGAAGCCCCCACTCTCAACGGGTCACCAACTTGAATAAGATCCTCTTCTTCCTGTTTAGTGTTTTCTAGCTGTAAGCCACCTCTCTGGCTATGCTGACATATCGGCACGGTGGCACAGTGGTTAGCACTGCTGCCTCACAGCGCCAGAGACCCGGGTTCAATTTCCTCCTCAGGCGACTGACTGTGTGGAGTTTGCGTATTCTCCCCGTGTCTGCGTGGGTTTCCTCCGGTTTTCTCCCACAGTCCAAAGATGTGCAGGTCAGGTGAATTGGCCATGCTAAATTGCCCGTAGTGTTAGGTAAGGGGTAAATGTAGGGGTATGGGTGGGTTGTGCTTAGGCGGGGCGGTGTGGACTTGTTGGGCTGAAGGTCCTGTTTCCACACTGTAAGTAATCTAATACCACTAGCTCTTATGTTAAGACTTAACTTTTGGGAGGTAAGTTGTTGAACGGCCACTTCATTCCAAATACGACACTAGTACTGTCTCCTATCTAACTTATCTGGTTGAGCCTTTCTCAAAATAGTCAGGCATGAATTCTCTTTCATGGAGTAATGTCGACTCTGCTTAATTAGATTATGGCTTTCCAGGTGCACTGCTAATATTTCCTTAGTAATTCATCCAAATACTTTTCCAACGTTCAGTGTTCAGCTAATCGGCTGATAGTTACGTGACTTTGGCCTCCGTCTGTTTTTGAATGGAGTGTCACCTTGGCGGTTTTCCAGATACATTATCAGATTTCACAGGTTCGGAAATTCACAACAAATGCATCCACTATTACTGAAGCTACCTCTTTTATCTGCTTGTAATCTGACCAATGCTTGTGCCAGCACTAGCTGGCCCATACTTTTGATAAGGCAATCACTGCGAAAAATGTTAATCAACGGTCATGCGTATAAATGTTTTGCAAATGCTTCAAGAAAAACGTGTTCGCGAAACTGAAGGTTGCATTTCACGAATTGCATGGGGTCAGTCGTGCAAGTCTGTAGATGGATATTACAGATTATTTGAATGTTGGCACATTTCCCACATATTGAGGTCAAACTTCCAATCCTGGCAAAGTCATTATTTGTTCAATCAATTACTCCAAGACCTGACCCCTAAAAGAGATTTCTTGCGTGGTACCCAGGCACCAGCCTTGATTTCTACGATTCTGACTGTCCATTAATATAGATGCACATTTCCTCGAGGTGCCCTCTCAGCACAAAAATTGCTGACAGTGGGTTATATGTAGAGAAGCAACCTTAATTACATACGAAATTTACTCACAGCCCCATCAGCCCAGAGTTTGCCTTCTGCTTAAAAAGAATCAAACAAAAGATTGCATTTTTTATTTAAACCAAATATAAGAGGTTGAAAACATTTACTAAGCACTGTCTTTAGAAAGTAAAATTAGACAAATAACTCAGATGATTCCCTTTTATAAATGCGCTGAATATTGTTGGCATAACCGACATGCTGAACCATTTTAGCAGTGAGATGTTATGTGTAATTGTCTCATTAGTGAACCTACAGAGGGGACCAAGCGATTTGCAGGAAGGGAAAAGAAAATTCTTATGAATTCTCAAAAATCAGGATTATTTTTCACCAGAGATCATAGGCGCATAGATTCACATTGGGAGAGAAGACTGGAACATTTTTCGTGATAGACAAGTGTGCGAGAAATGTAATAGCGATTCAGCACTTGTTGTTTCTGGTGTTAATTTGTACCTAGTGAAAATCGGAATTTGATAGATATCCAACTATTTTCAATACATTCTTGGTATTTTACTATTTGAATGGATTTTTACTTTGGATCCATTTGAAAAATAAATATACATAAACAACACTGTCCTCACCTGAGATGTGATTGCATTAAAATGAAGCGGTCAATGAATGAGTGTCGGATTAGGCTATTGATCAGTACGACCGGAATTTTCACACAAAGTATATTATTGTTTTATTTTCACTACTGTCCGGACAGCCTCACCAGGCAATGGCAGTTCTGAGTAATTGAACATAAGCAGACAAATGTGAACAAAAGATGTACTTATGTCTAATGTGATCTGGTCTCGTGTGCCTCTTTTATTATTTTTTTTGCAAAATGGTTTTCAGCTTACAAAAATATATTCGCTTACACACGCACATCCCACAATATAACAATTCAGGATAAATTCTTAAACAGCTAAACATCAATTGAAATACAATTGGAAAAAAGTGCACTATCATTGGCAATAATAAACAATTCTATTATTTCTTGCAGTTGCCCTTTCTTAACGGCATTTATATGGATTTGCTATCCAACATATTTTAAACTGTGAAAACATAAAAAGACTGACGCAGAAAGGTTGTGCTCAAGCGTCGAAGAGCCGAGGTAAAGACTTCATTTGAAGTATTCATTATTCTGCTAATGATTGGATAAATGGTGAGCTTGCTTGTTGTTTTTGTCCCCCAAAATAGTTTGCACTTTGCAAATGTATATTCTCTTACACACAATCTCTTTCATATTCTTAGTTTCATGCATAGTCCTTCACACACAATCTCACTCTCTCTCACACAGATTCACTCTCACACAAGGTGTGACTCACACTCTAGCTACAATCTCATCTGACTTCACACGGTCTCACTCACATACATCTCTCACTCACTGTCTCAGTCACACATTCTCACAGAATCTCAGACACGGACAGCCTGTCTGACTTCACGCAGTGTCACTCATATTCACGGTCTGACCATCAGTCTCAGTCACAGCATGGTCGGACTCACAATGTCTCACAGAAGCTCAGACACGTACAGCCTCTGACTTCACACAGTTTCACTCACACACGATCTGACTCTGAGTCTCAGTCAAACGCATGGTCTGACTCTCAGTCAGTCTCAATCACACGCACGGTCAGACTTGACACTGTCTCAGTCATGCACATGGTCTCACTTTACATAGTCTCAGTCACATGCATGGTCTGACACTCAGTCTCAGTCTCACTTACACGCACGGCCTGTCTCAATCTTAGTCACACGCATGGTCTGACTTGACACAGTCTGAGTCCCATGCATGGTCTTACTCTCTTCATCACACACACGGTGTGACCTGACAGTTTCTGTCACATCCATGGTCTGACTCTCTGTATCGCTGAGACTGAGAGTGGGATGAGTTAGACCTTTCGTGTAACTGAGTTTAAACGGGAAAAATAACCATATTTAATGCGGGAATTGTGTTCTGAAGCTTTTAAAGGCCAAGCCAAACAGGCCAGATGAAGTATTCACCACCCCTCCAACGATTGCACAAATGCTGCGTTCATAGAATCCCGACAGAATGCAAGCATGCCATATGGCCCATGCCGACCCTCCAAAGATCATCTCGCCACACCCACCACCTTTATCCGACATGGTGGTTCATTTCGCATGGCCAATGCACCTAACTTACATGTTTTTGTACTGTGGGAGGAAATTGAAACATCTGATGTTATCGAACACAGACAGTGAACCGATGCTGGAACCGAACCCAGGACCCGGGACTTGTAAGGAATTAATGCTAACCATTGAGTAAGCGCCCTGCCCTGGTTTGTCTCCAATGAACTATGGAGGCAATCAGGGAAATTCAGTTGTAATTGAACTGAGACATAAATGATACTTTTTTCGAACTAATTTTCGAACAAATATTTTTGATGTCCATGAAAGACCATAAGACCATAAGACATAGGAGCGGAAGTAAGGCCATTCGGCCCATCGAGTCCTCTCCGCCATTTAATCATGGCTGATGGGCATTTCAACTCCACTTACCCGCATTCTCCCCGTAGCCCTTAATTCCTTGTGACATCAAGAATTTATCAATTTCTGCCTTGAAGACATTTAGCGTCCCAGCCTCCACTGCACTTCGCGGCAATGAATTCCACAGGACCACTACTCTCTCGCTGAAGAAATTTCTCCACCTTTCTGTTCTGAATTGACCCCCTCTAATTCAAAGGCTGTGTCCACGGGTCCTGGTCTCCCCGCCTAACGGAAACATTTTCCTAGCGTCCACCCTCTCCAAGCCATGCATTATCTTGTACATTTTTATTAGATCTCCCCTTAATCTTCTAAACTCCAATGAAGAGAAAGTGAGGTCTGCAGATGCTGGAGATCAGAGCTGAAAATGTGTTGCTGGAAAAGCGCAGCAGGTCAGGCAGCATCCAGGGAACAGGCCCGAAACGTCGGTTCTCCTGTTCCCTGGATGCTGCCTGACCTGCTGCGCTTTTCCAGCAACAAATTTTCAGCTCTAAACTCCAATGAATACAATCCCATGATCCTCAGCCGTTCTTAATATGTTAGACCTACCATTCCAGGAATCATCCGTGTGAATCTCCGCTGGACACGCTCCAGTGCGAGTATGTCCTTCCTGAGGTGTGGGGACCAAACCTGGACACAGTACTCCAAATGGGGCTTAACCAGAGCTTTATAAAGTCACAGTAGCACAACGGTGCTTTTATATTCCAACCTTCTTGAGATAAATGACAACATTGCATTCGCTTTCTTTATCATGGACTCAACCTGCATGTTTACCTTTAGAGAATCCTCAACTAGCACTCCCAGATCCCTTTGTACTTTGGCTTTACGATTTTTCTCACCGTTTAGAAAGTAGTCCATGCTTGTATTCTTTTTTCCAAAGTGCAAGACCTCGCATTTGCTCGCATTGATATCCATCAGCCATTTCCTGGACCACTCTTCCAAACTATCTAGATCTTTCTGCAGCCTCCACACTTCCTCAGTACTCCCTGCCTGTCCACCTAACTTTGTATCATCGGAGAACATCGCTAGAATGCCCCCAGTCCCTTCATCCAGATCATTAATATATAATGTGAACAGCTGCAGCCCTAACACTGAACCCTGCGGTAAACCGCTTGTCACCGGCTGCCATTCCGAAAAAGAACCTTTTATCCCAACTCTCTGCCTTCTGTCAGACAGCCAATCCTCAATCCATACCAGTAGTTCTCCTCGAACACCATGGGCCCTCCCTCACCTTGCTCAGCAGCCTCCCGTGTGACGCCTTATCAAAGGCCATTTGGAAGTCGAGGTAGACTACATCCACTGGGTTTCCCGGGTCTAACCTACTTGTCACCTCTTCAAAGAATCCAACATGGTTTGTCAGGCACGACCTCCCTTTACTAAAGCGCAGCAGGTCAGGCAGCATCCAAGGAACAGGAGAATCGACGTTTCGGGCATAAGCCCTTCTTCAGGAATTCCTGTAGAAGAAGGGCTTATGCCCGAAACGTCGATTCTCCTGTTCCTTGGATGCTGCCTGACCTGCTGCGCTTTTCAAGCAACACATTTTTAGCTCTGATCTCCAGCATCTGCAGTCCTCACTTTCTCCTCTCCTTACTAAATCCATGTTGACTTGTTCTAATCCTACCCTGCTCTTTCAAGAATTTAGAAACCTCATCCTTAATGATGGATTCTAGAATTTTACCAACAACCGAGGTTAGGCTAATTGGCCTATAATTTTCCATCTTTTGTCTTGATCCTTTCTTGAACAAGGGGGTTACAACAGCGATCTTTCAATCATCCGGGACTTTCGCTGACTCCAGTGACTTTTGAAAATCTCAACCAACGCCTCCGCTATTTCCTCAGAACTCTGGGATGTAGCCCATCAGGGCCAGGAGATTTATCAATTTTAAGACCTTTTAGCTTTTCTAGCACTTTCTCTTTTGTAATGGCAACCATACTCAACTCAGCACCCTGACTCCCTTTAATTGTTGGAATATTACTCAGATCTTCCACTGTAAAGACTGATGCAAAGTACTTATAAAGTTCTTCTGCTATTTCCTTATCTCCCATCAATAGGCTTCCAGCATCAGTTTGAAGTGGCCCAATGTCTACTTTTGCCTGTCGTTTATTTCTTGTGTATTGAAAGAAACTTTTACTATCATATCTAATATTACTGGCTAGCCTACCTTCATATTTGATGCTCTCCTTCCTTATTTCTATCTTTGTTATCCTCTGTTTGTTTTTGTAGCCTTCCCAATCTTCTGATTTCCCAGTGCTCTTGGCCACTTTATAGGATCTCTCTTTTTCCTTGATAGATTTCCTGACTTCCTTTGTCAACCACTGATAGAACTACAGAGTGACATCAACAAGTTTCATCCCACCATCAAACTCACCATGGACTACTCTCGACTATCTGTCTCGTTCTTGGACACTTGCGTCTCCATCAAGGATGTACACCTCAGCACCACACTTTACCGCAAACCCACAGACAACCTCACAATGCTCCACTTCTCCAGCTTCCACCCAAAACATATTAAAACCGCCATTCTCTATGGACAAGCCCTAGGCATACACTGGATCTGCTCAGATGAGGAGGAACGTGATGGACACCTGGAAGTACTCAAGGATGCCCTCACAAGAACGGGGTACGATGCTCAACTCATCGACCGCCAGTTCCGACGCGCCACAGCAAGGAACCGTAATGACTTCCTCAGGAGACAGACACGTGCTGCAACTGACAGGGTACCCTTCGTGGTTCAGTACTTCCCAGGGTCTGAAACATTTCACCATGTTCTTCGTGACCTGCAACACATTATCAAGAGGATGAGCACCTCACCAAGACCTTACCCACACCTCCACTACTTGCCTTGAAACAACCGCCAAACCTCAAACAGATCATTGTTCGTTGCAAACTGCCCGGCTTTCAGGAAAACTCCATACAACCCTGTCACGGCGGACGCTGCAAGACGTGTCAGATTATGGACATAGATACCACTATTACGCGTGGGAACACCTCCCACCTTGTACATGGCAGGTACTCATGTGACTCAGCCAACGTTGTCTATCTTATACATTGCAGGCAAGGATGCCCGGAGGCATGGTACATTGGGGAAACCGAGCAAAGGCTACGACAACGGATGAATGGGCACCACACAACAATCAACAGACAGGAGGGTTCCCTCCCAGTTGGGGAACACTTCACGTGGGCCAGGACATGCAGCCTCGGACCTTCGGGTGACCATCCTCCACGGTGGACTTCGGGACAGGCAGCAGAGGAAAGTGGCCGAGCAGAGGCTGATAGCTAAATTCGATACCCATAGGGAGGGCCTCAACTGGGACCTTGGATTCATGTCATTTTACAGGTGATCACCATTGCACTACACACACACACACACACACACACACACACACATATTCCTACACACACACACACACTCTCACATACACACTGACACAGGTACACACGGCCGCGCACACAGACACCCACACACACCCTTATAGATACACACACTCCCACAGATGCACACCCTCACAGACGTAAGACACTCTGCACTCACAACACACACACACTTTCTCACACTCACAACCCCCACCCCAGGCAGACACACAGACAAAGACCCACATGCACACATATATTTTGTGTGGTGAATTTGTACTTGCAGAGTTAAATTGCACTTTGCTCAAAAACTGCATAAGTTCATGAAGAACTCTGAGCTCAAAAAATGCATGAATCTATGTAAAACTCGGTTATCTCACTTTTTAGATCAGAATCAATCTAAACATCAGGTCATAGACAGCACACAGGGGGCTATCACCTTCAACATATTGTCTAGTTATCACCATTGTTAACAGCTTACTCGAGAATGCAGCTTTTAAAAAAAAGGGTTTTGTGATTTACACATGAAAGAAGTGAAACTATCACTGTATTCTAACAGATGAAAGGCTTAACAGACAATCAATCTTTCAATGTATAATTTCAGTTACATCACACAGCAAATTTTTGCTCTAAATTCTGTGTTACAATTGAGCCCTCCACTATCACCGGATGAAGGAGCGTCGCTTCCAATTAAACCTGTTGGACTATAACCTGCTGTTGTGTGATCTTTAACTTTGTACACCCCAGTCCAACACCGGCATCTCCAAATCTTGTCAGCCATGGTTGTCTTATCCCTCCCTGGATAATCTCTCTCTTCTTGGGGATGAACCTCTGTACAGTATCCTCAATTTTACCCACAAACTCCTGCCATTTTTGCTCTACTGTCTTCCCTGCTAGGCTCTGCTTCCAGTCTATTTTCGTCAGTTCCTCTCTCATGGCCTCATAATTACCTTTATTTAACTGAAACACCAGTACATCCGGTTTTGCCTTCTCTCTTTCAAACTACAGACTGAACTCTACCATATTATGATCGCTGCTTCCTAAGTGTTCCCTCACTTTCAGATTTTTTTTTTTATAAAGTCTAGTTCATTACATGGCACTAGGTCCAGAATAGCCTGCTCCCTTGTGGGCTTCATGACAAGCTGTTCCAAAAAGCCATCCTGTAAGCATTCCATGAATTCCCTTTCTTTGGATCCACTGGCAACATTATTTACCCAGTCCACCTGCATATTAAAGTCTCCCATGATCACCGTGACATTGCCTTTCCGACATGCCTTCTCTATTTCCCTGTACATGTTGCACCTCTGGTCCTGACCACTGTTAGGAGGTCTGTACATAACTCCCATTATGGGTTTTTTGCCTTTGTGGTTCCTCAATTCCACCCAAACAGACTCCACATCATCCAACGCTATGCCATTCAGTGCCATAGATTTAATTTTGTTCTTAACTAACAAGGCAACCCCGCCCCCTCTTCCCACCTCCCTGTCTTTTCGATAAGTTGAAAACCCTTCAATGTTTAACTGCCAGTCCTGACCCCCTGTAACCACGTCTCTGTGATGCCTACCACATCATAATCATTCACGATGATCTGTGCCATTAGTTCATCTGCTGTGTTACGAATTCTCTGAGCATTCAGGTAAAGTGCTTTAATGCTAACTTTCTTATCATTAGAGATATTGTAAGTCATAAGATATCCTAAGTTATCCTTCCTTTTTGCTGCATCCCCAGTCTGTCTCAAGTTTAAATCTGCCTGCACATATGCTATCCTGCCACTCATCTTTCCATTTAACTCCATACTCCCTGTCGCTTTCACTTTCCCTTCCCCCAACTCAGAAGTTTAAAGTCGGACTGACCACCCTATTTATCCTCTTCACTAGAACATTGGTACCTGATCGGTTCAGGTGGAGACCGTCCCAACGGTACAGATACCCCGGGTTCCAAAACTGATGCCAATGCCCCATGAAGTGGAATCACTCTTTCCCACACCAATCCCTTAGGCACGTGTTACTTCCCTAATTTTCTTATCCCTATGTCAATTGGTACGTGGCTCGGGCAGTAATCCGGAGATTATGACCCTTGAGGACCTGTACTTCAATTTCCTTCCTCGTGCTCGATTATCCCCAAACAGGTCCTCCACTCTAGCTTTGCCTATGTTGTTAGTCCCACCGTGGAACACAACAACTGGATCCTCCCCCTCCCGCTCCAATATCCTTTCAAGCCGGTCAGAGATGTCCCGCACCTTGGCACCGGGCAGGCAACACACCATGCGAGACTCCCAATCCGGCTTGCAAAGGATACTATCTGTCCCCCTAATTACAGGATCCCCTATAACAACTACTTGTCCTTTTGCTCCCGCCTCTTGAAGGGCCTTCTGCACCATGGTGCCGTGGTCAGCTGGCTCATCCTGTCCAGAGCCCTTTTCCTCATCCGTACAGGGAACAAGAATCTCATACCTGTTGGACAAGGTCAAGGGCTGAGGCTCCTGCACTCCTGAACTCAGGTTCCCCCTACCTGCCTCACTTACAGTCACAGTCTGATGTCCCTGATCACTAACTAAATGTGAATTACTTAATCTCCCAGGTGTGACTGCCTACTGAAACAAAGCGTCCAGGTAAAACTCCCCCTCCCAGATGTGCCGCAGTGTTTGAAGCTCAGATTCCAGATCATCAACTCTGATCCGGAGGTCTTCCAGCAAACAAAACTTGCTGCAGATGTGGTCACTGCCATTCACAATGGGATCAGCCAGCTCCAACATCATACAATTACAGCACACCACCTGCCCAGTCATCTCTGCTTAGTTAATTACTTTATTACTTTGTACAGTTTTGAGTTAAAAAAAACTTTCTGATACCTCTCTGCTATCGTCTTTTTCTAAAAACCAATAAATAGATAAACAAAAAAAGTAACTTTTTAACCAATCACTAATAAAGAAATAGAAAATCCTTACCTTAAAAAAAACACCAGAGTACTTAATAAGGGGGTTAGAGGAGGAGGGCGGGTGGGAGACACTACAGTTGTAGAGTCTCGCGTTTAGCCGCCTTCCTGATTTGTATACTCACTGCTTTCCTTCCCGGCTGCCCTCTGGTCGTCGTCACTTCTCCCTGCTGCTCCCGCTCTTTCTGTGAAGGAAAAAAACACCGCTGCCCGCTACCGGTAAGAAATTTTAAATCAAAATGTCTTACCTTAGCTGTAGTTTAAACTCAGCTGCTGCTCGCACTCAAAATGGAAAGAGTAGTGACAGATGTCAATTCTCCAGCCATCCAGAACAATTCACTTCCGTGCCAGATGTTTCAAAAGCAGAGACAAACATTTCACGCAAACGAACAAAGTTAAATGTTACACAACTTATCCAAAGTAAAGTTATTGTTATGCAAATTATCCCACAACTAAGATAGAATGCTGCTGAGGTCATTTATTCATATATTGTAAGCTTTTCAATACAGAGCGGTGGTTTTGCACCCAATATAGCTACTCATTACAACTTAAACTTACATAGAAGTGGGGATCTTCGTTTGGCGAATACAAGTATTTTTATCGGTTTCGACACGGCAGTGAACACTTCTGCTTATTAAATCAAAAACCCAGAAAAGCTCACTTCCCATCGTAATCTGTTCAAGGAGGAGTGACAGAGACCTCTCAAATTCCACGATTTAAAGGAAATAATTTCACTTTATTCTTTGACTGTGAAAGCGAACGTTCAGCCACCGCTAATTAAAACAACTGTTTCAAATGTAGTACTTGTCATCTGCCTTCACCTTTATTACAATATAGTATTTCAATTAACTCCTGTTAAAATTTCATCAACTTAAATCCAAAACTGAACAGCGGCTGTTGTCATCGGTGTCTGTCTTCCTCTAGCTAAAGATTTACCTGGTCATCTTTACATGAAAACATGCCTTTGGCAGAGGGTGCTTTGAATGGAAGTCTCTCTCGGTGCCAGTTAGTCTCTGTCTAAATTTCAAAATGATTTTTTTTACAGCCCCAACACCAGATCATCTCATTGATTCGAGATTGGCAAAACAATAAATTCAAACATGATAAGGTTTTAGTTTCCTGGGGCATAATGTAAACTGCTTGGCTAATTTCGATTTGGTTTCAACCAAAACTCGGATATCCATTTGAAAGGTAAATGCTACATATTTTCAGTGTTTCAGTGCACTCTGGGACTGCTAGCCAACCATAAGACGGGTGCTTGAAAGTGCTCAGTGTAAAACAGTGTTTACTCTATTTTAAAGCTGCGTACACGCATTTCAGCTTCATAATATTCTCACACTCACTCTGTAAGTGACACACTGACCCCCTCACACTCAGGCAGTCACTGGCACCCTGTTTCCTTCACAGTCATTCCGTCACAGTCATCTTTAATCACTCACACTAACCCCATCAGTTTCACCCTGACCCAGTCATGGTAATTCCATCACCATCACTCTGACCCACCCACACACACTCGTTCACCATGACCCTGACCCCTCCCACTCACACCATCAGTAGCACGAAGACCCCATCACACTCAATCCCTCACTGCCTCCCTGACTCCCTCACACTCACTCACTCACCTCACTCAGACCCACTCACCTTTAGACCCCTTCTGTCCCAATCCTTAGCTCACAGTCACCGTTCTTCCCTCACCCTTACTCACCCTGCGCTCTCACACACCCTTCCACTGACTCTCTCACTCCCGCACTGACACACTCACTCCCCCACGCACTCCCTCAGCATTGCATCAATTCACCTGCACTGGCCTGCACCACTACGCTTACTTCACGCACACCTCCCCACTGTCATAAACATTCCCCTTGCACGCACTCCCGCTGTCCTGCCCTCTCCCATGAAACTTCGGCAATGGCATGCTCACTCCCTCAATGTCAAACTTACGCTGATACACAGTCACCGACCGAAACACTCACTCCCACGTACACTGTCCAGCATCATGCTAACTTGCCCACACATTCCCCACTATTACCCTCAATGCCCCATACACTTCCTCACCATCACAATCACTCCCCCGCACACATCCACACCGTAAAGCTCATAGCCATACCACCTCCTCACCGTCACGCTCACTCCCCCGCTCACTTCCCCACCACCATCCACACTTCCGCCCACAACCACCCACTTTCCCCCATATCCCCAACCGTATCTCTTATTCTGCTGCATCCTCCCAACCTCACGCTGACTCCCCCGCACAGTCAAACACCGACGTGTTCAATCACATGCCCTCTGCCAACCGTCATGTTCACTCCACCGAACACGATCACACCAACACGCTAGCTGCCTTGCACACACTTCCACTCCCACGCGTACTTGGCTGCAGCCTCCGCCAAGGGCACAATCACTCTCCTGCACAATCCCCCGCTGTCACAATCACTCCCCTGCACATTCCCCACCGTCACAGTCCCTCCCCTGCACATTTCCCCACCGTCACAATCACTCCATATGGCACTCTCTCACCGTCACGCACACTCTACCATGCACACATTTCCTCACCCGCACACTCAACACACGTCACCATCTATCCCCTGCACACCCTCACACCGTCATGCTCACTCACCTTCTCATCTCCCACCGTCATGCTCACTACTCCGCAAACACAACCACTGCCACTCCCACTCCCCCGCGTGCACACCTGCAGCATTACACTCTTCCTCACTGCCACGCTCACTGTCCCGTACACTTGCCCACCGTTACGCTCACACCCCGCACACTCGTCCTCCATCACGCTCACTGACCTGCATATAACCCTGCTCACTCCCCTACAATCTCAATCAATCCGTCGCACACTTCCCCACCATACAGCTCACTCTCCAACACATTCCCACAATGTCGCACGCACTTCAGTGCGCACACCCCAGCGTCACGCTCCATCCCACTCACACTTCTCGCACCACCTGCCCGCTCGCCAACAAGCTCCCCCAATAATATGCTCACTCGCCTGCACACTCCCACAGTGTCACTTTTACTGCTCCATACATGCACAGCACCACAACGCTCACTTCCCCATACACTCCACCAACATCCTACATACGATCCTGCACACTCCCCTACTGTCACCCTCAACCCCTCTCACAATCCCCCGCGCACTCCCCCACACACTCACTTCACGGTCATGCTCACACGCCTTCACACTCCACCACTGTCTAACGCAATCTGCCGCACAGTCCACCAGTGTCAGTCCCATCCCTCACACACTCCTCTGCGTATTCCCCATCCGTCACCCTCACTCCCTCACACACCCACTGTGCACTCTACACCACGATTTTTCTGTCTCCACCACACGCTGTCGAACTAACATGTGCAATCTCCCACACATACCCCACCTTCACATTTACTCCCCCTACACTTGCCAATTGTTATTATGAATTAGGGCGCACAACTCCACACTCATACTGAATCCTCGACACACTCTCATATCGTCATGTCCACTCACCGTCAAGCTTACTCCCCCAGACACTCCCCGACCATCCATCTGACTGCCCCACACACTCCAACACTGTCAGCCACACTCCACTATACACTCCTCTACCATCAAACACACTTCCCCAGACACGTATCCACCATTATGCGCACCACCTCGCATATGCTCACCCCTTCATGCTCAATGACCAGACGCTCTCCAACCGTCACACGGAATCCCCACATACTCCCTTAACGTCACCCTCACTTCCCTGTATATTCGCTGATGGTTGCACTCACTCTCTCGCACACTCACACGCCATCATATTCACTCTTCCGCATACCAGTCAACCGTCACACTCAATCCCCTGCACACATCATTACTGTCATGCTCAATCCCCTGCACATTTCCACTTTGTCCCCGCATATCCCCACCATCAATTCCACTCACCCCACGCGCCCACTATCACATTGACAACCGCACACACGTTCCAACAGTCAACTTCAATCTCCTGCACACTCTCACACTGTCACAGTCATTCATCCACATGCTCACCATCATAACATTCGCTCACCCGCCCACTCGCCCATCATGACGCACACTAAATTGCGTGCTGCTCACCATCACGCTCACTCCCTGAACACATCTCCACTGTCACACTCAATCCCCTCTTCAATCCCCCACGACCACACTCAATCCTCCATTCACTCCACACCACACACACCACCACTAACCCGTGATGCAAGCTCCTCTGCTCGATCCTCCACCATCACGTTCACTCCCCTGCTTACTCCCCTAAAATCGCGCATGCTCCTAACTCACTCAACTACTAAGACGCACCCAATTCTGCACAGCAGCCCGCTATCACGTTCACTCCCCATATTCTCCCACAAAATTGCGCACATTGCCCGCACACGCTCCCACCATCACACTCACTCGCCTGCACACATTCCCACCTTCCTTTTTACTCCATCACACACTGCCCATTGTCACGCATACTCCATCACAGTCAACCTCACTCCAATGCACCCCCCTTCATCACAACACTCATCCGCACATATACTCATCATTAGAATCAGTCCACCACACGCTCTCCCACTTTCACATGCCCTACCCACCCCTCCGACACCGCCGTGTTTACTACCTCGCACAATGCCACACTATCACATCCATGCCCCCATATCTCCCCTCAGCCTTGTGCACTTCCCCACCCACATATCCACCAATACAATCACTCCGCCGCATTCCCCCAGCATCATGCTCGATGCCCCATACACACCCGCACTATCATGATTTTTTCCCTCATGACAGCCCCACTCCCTCCTCCACCGTCACACTCACTTCCTCACACTCATCCTATGCCATGCTCACTTCCCTACTCTCTCCTCTACAATCTCTCCTCATTCACTCCCCCACTATCACACTCACCCTGCCGCACACCCCCACACCATCTTTGTCACTCCACCATCGCGGTAGACCACCATTATGGTCTCTCTAATGCATCCTCCCCCAGCGTCCCATACCCAACGCCGCAAACTTCTCCACTGTCATACTCACTCCACTGCACTGTCCGACAACGTTATGCTCACTACCTCGCACAACCTGCAACAATGACACTCAAGGCCCCGCACACTTGAACAGCATTTCGCTCTCTCCCCGTGAACCAACTCGCAAAATTACAGCCAGTGCCATGCACACTCTCTCCATTGCGCTCACATCTACACACAACTCAGCACACTAAACCAAAGTCTCAAGCACTGCACCATAATCTCGCCCAGAGTGATGGTCACTCCCACAGACACGCCTACAACGTCTTGTTCACCCTCCTGCAGTTTCCCACCTTCCAGCTCACTCGCCCGCAAACTCTTGCAATGTGACACTCAATATTCTGCACATCTCCCCCGTGGTCACGCTCACTCCCCCTCACACTCCATTACAGCCACGATCACTATGCTATATACCCTCCCACATCACCTTCACTCACTCACACACTCTCCCACACACGCCCACAGCATCAGCCTCCCATTCACTTCGCACTCCCCCTCTAACTCCTCCACCATCACAGTCTCTCTCCCACACGCTGTCACACCGTCACACTCAATCGCTCACAAACCCATCCACTTTTGCACTCCCTCTGCTGCAACCTCCACTACTGTTAAGTTCAATCCTAGGCGCACTTATCAAACATGAAGCTCATTCCCCCATTCACGCCTCCACAATCACATTAACTACGCCACACACTCCCACAACATCATGCACACTTCACTGCACACTCTCCCACGGTCATACTCAGTACCCGGATAGTCCCTACCATTCATCTCACTCAGGTGCACAACACTCCATCGTCACGTTCCCTCCCACATACCATCATAAACAATCCCTCGCACACTCCCGCATCATCATGCTCAGTCGTGCACACACGCTCCCACCTTATGAATCACTCACCACAAACGTCACCAACATCATGCTCGCTCCCTCGCATACTCCCCCAGCTTCTTGGTCACTCACAGTGAACTCCACCACTATCACACGGACTCCCCGCGCACTTCCCGTCATCACACTCACTGCCGTGAACACTACCTCACTGTTACATTCACTCCCCCACATACTGCCACACCCTGAAGCTCAATCTCTGGTCATCCACCATCACATTCACTCCCCCCACACAATCCGCCCGGGGCACGATCATTCCCACACACACTTCCCAAGGATCACGCCAACTCCATCACAGATTCCCCTCCATCTCCCTCACTGCCCCAGACTCTCCACCAGCATCGCTCTCACTGCCCGAGCACACCCACACCGTCATGCTAACTCCCCTACACACTCGCCCACTGGTACTGTAATTCCCGCGCATACTCTCTGACTATCACGCTCAGTGACCCTCTTACACCCCCAAAGTCCCAATCACTCCCCCACACTCCTCGACCATAATGCTTGCTCGACTGAACACTGCCTCAACGTTACACTCACTCCAGCGATCATTCCTCCACCATCATATACACTGCTTTGTTTACTACACCACAATTATGCCCTCTCCCCACTATCATGAACACTCCACCACTTGTCTCTTACCATCACACTCACCTCCTGCACATTTACCCACTCCTCGCGCACGCCTCCACTGCCACTCTAATTCCCTCACACAGACCCGCACCATCGCACTCACACTCATGCAAAGGCCCCAACAGCAACACGTACACTCCCACAAACTCCTATACTGTTACACTCAGTCCCTGCACATACCCGCGCCATTAGGTTCACTCCCCTGCACATACCAACTTCGTCACGCTCACATACCTGTAACAGTCCCCCAGCGTCACACGCACTTCACTGCACACTCACCCACCGTCAAACCATTAACTTGCCCACATCCCCACTGCCACTGTCACTTCCCTACACACTCCTGCACTGTTGCTCTCACTCCTCTGCACTCACCGAGCATGACGCTCACTGCATCGTACTTTTTCCAACAGTCACGCTCACTACCCAGCAAAGAACACTGCATATGCCCCTACCATCACGCTTACTCCCCCGCATACTCACAAGCTGTTATGCTCATTCTCCCTCACGCTCACTCATTGTCCCGCTTAATTCCCCTCACATCCCAACTATGACGTTCACACCCTGCACTCTCCGCCACCACCATTCTCACTCCCATTACCACATCTGACCATCACAGTCATGTCTCCACATATTCCCCGAGAGCCACATTTACTCCCCAACACACTTCCCCGTCGTTATGCTCACTAACCCGCAATTCTTCTCCAGAATCAAGATCACACACCGTCTTCCTCCTCTACCATCACGCTCACTCTCCCACACATTCCCTCAAAGTCATACTCGCTCCCCCGCACACTGACACGTTTTCACTTATTCCTCTACATATACCCGCACTATCTCACTCAATCCCCTGGAAAACGCACTCTGTCATGCTCATTTCCCTGCAGAACCCCACCATCAGTTTTACCCCCCTGCACACTTCCTCACCATCATACTCATTCCCCTGCTCTCTCCACAACGATGGTCAACACTACAGTTCACTCAACCACCCTCACACTCACTGTCCCTCACACATTCCCACCGTCCTGCTTACACTACCGCACAGTACCCACCACCAACACACACTCCCCACATTCCCCCAGCATCCCAATCTCAACGCCAGACACTCCCCCACCTTCAGTCTCACTCCCACAGACACAGCCACGCACATTCCCTCACTGTCACGCTCACTCGAGCGCAAACTCAGCCCGGCGCACTAAGTCCTTCCGCACAGTCCCACACTGTCACCCTCACTCCCCCCGCATATTCCCAAACCATCATGCTCACTCTCCACACATCCCCTATGGTCATACTAACTCCCACCACAATCCCACACTATCATGCTTGTTCACCCATGTCCTCACCCATAGTTACACACACTGCACCGCACAATCGCCCACCATCATGCATATTCACCAACTCACTGTCAAGCATCATGCTCAGTTCCACGTACAGTCCCGTACATTCACATCACTCACCACACACTTCACCAAAGTCCCGCTCACTCGCTCGCGCACACCTCAACGTTCTCGCTCACTTGCCAGACACTGCCCCAACATGTCGCTCACTTCCGCATCCACAACCTCAGATCATGCTCAATCCCGCATACACTGCCTCACCATCATGGTCACTCCACAACGCAATTCCCCCTAGACACGCTCACCCCAGCCCAGAGACACCCACCATCGTTCTGTCCACTGCACACATTTCCCACCGTCGCCGTCACTACCACATACACTCCCTCACCACCACGCTCACACCCCTGTAAATTTCCACCCCATCATGCTCACTGCCACCCACAAACCACACCATTACCCACTTTCCCTTGCACACTTCCCTGTGCACTCCCACTCACCCTCCACAACCGTCACACTCATTCCCACTCACATGACTACACAGTGACGCTTATTCACCTGCACACTCCACCACTGTCATGCTGATTCCTCGGCCCTCTGAGCCATCATCACACACACTTCTGCGCTCATTCCCCACCATCACGCTTAGCTCTGAACACCACCCACCATCACGCTCACTCCCCCGCTCACTCCACCACCACGCTCACAACCCCGCACACACCCACACATTCATACTCACTCTCCTGCACACTTCCCCGCCAACATTCTCACTCGCACATACTCTCCCTGCCCATCATGCTCAATAACGCACAAGCCCATCCACCGTCATAAACTTTCCCCAGCACACGACAAGACCATCGCACTCACCACGCACACATTTCCCCACTGTCGCATTCACTCGCCCACACACTGCCTCACTGAAATCCTCTCCCACCGTCTCGCATACTCCCCCAATCATTACAACCACACCCCACGTACTCCCCCACTGTCATACACACTCCCTTTACATGCCTACACTGCCACTGTCATTCCCTCACACAGACCTGCACCATCACACTTATACTCATGCAATGGGCCCCACAACCATGCGTAAACCCCCACACATTCCCACTGTCACACTCGGTCCCAGAACATTCCCCCACTGTCAGGTTCAGTTGCCTGCACGCTCCCAAACCAAGCTCTCTACCTCTGACACACCTCCACCGCCAGTTCACTCTCCTGAACACTTCTGCACTGTTGTACTCACTCCTCTGCACACAACAACACAAACACCGCCACCATAACGCTCACGTTGCTGCACCTTCCCACACAGTCATGCTCATCCCACGCAAACTCCTCCAACATCAGGCTCACTGCCCCTGACATTCCCCCGCCATCACGCTGACTCCCCTGCACTCAGAAGTGCACAATCCCTCACTATCACTCTCACACCGATTAACACGCCCACCCCATCACACTAAATGCCCTGCACACAGCCCCACAATCAACTGCATGCAATCCCCCACCGTCATTCTCACTCGCCCGCACTCTCGCAATTTATTACACTCGCTCCTTCAAACAGTTCTCAAACATCACGATCACTCACCCGCACATTCCCCCACAGTCACCGTCGATCCCCCGTACACTGACTCATCATTCCACTCAGTCCCTGTTCATTCCCACTCCATCATGCACACTGACCTGCACACTCGCTAATCATCACACTTGCTCCCCACCATCGTGCACCCATAACTGCACATTCTTCCAGAGTCATCATCACTCCATCGCACACTGCTTTACAGTCACACTCACTCCTCCACACATTCCACTCTGTCACGTTCACTCCACTGTACACTCCCAAACCAACATGCTACCTCACTCGAATACTCCTCCATCATCTCAGTCACTCCACTGCACACCCACCCACCGACATGCTCACACTCCCGCACACTCTCCCATTATCACGTTCACTACCACTCATTACACCCACCGCCACTCTCACTCTCTGGCATACTCCACCACCATCAAGCTCACACTCCCATACCCAACTCAATGCCATCTGTACTACACCACACAGTCCGCCACTGTCAGGCTCAGTCCTCTGCACATTTCCACACTGTAATGCACACTTGCCACACACTCCACCATCGTCACCCTCACGCAGTGCACCACCGTCATGCTCACTCCCCAGCACAAATCCCCACCGTCACGCTAACTAACCTGCACACTCCCCACCATCACGCTGACTCTGCTGGACACCACCCCACCATCATGATAACTCCTCCGCACACTCACCCTCCGTTACATTCACATCCTCGCACACTGCTCCACCGTCACGCTCACTCCCCAGCGCTGTTCCGTACCAAAATACTCACTCCACTGTACACTCGACCACCGTCTCACTGACACTTCACCGACATGCTCACTCCCCTGCAACTCCCCTTTCATCAAGCTCACTGCGCAATGCACATGTCCACCTTCACGCTCACACCCCTGCACAATATGCCACCGTCATGCTCACTCCTACGTACACGTCCACACAACCACAATCACTTCCCCAAACAATCCCCAACTGCAGCACTCACTCTCCCGCTCACTCTACCACCATCACACTGACTCCTCCACATACTCATACACCATCTGCTCACTCCCCTGCATATTTCGACACCGTCATGCAACATTCCGAACACAGACACATCATCATGCTCACTCACCTCATACTCTCACCTATAGAATAATACAGCGCATAAAAGGCCCTTCGGCCCTCGATGTTGCGCCGTCCTGTGAACTAATTTAAGCTCATCCTCCTACAGGATACCATCATCTTCCATGTACTTTTCCGAGGATTGTTTAACCCTAATGGGGTTGAGTTAATTAAATTCGCAGGCAGGGCAGTCCATATCCTTACCTCTCTCTGAGTAAAGATCCAATCAATGACATCTGTCTAAAATCTATTACCCCTCAATTTGTAGTTATGTCCCCTCGTACAAACTGACCTCATGATCCTAGGAAAAAGACTTCCACAGTCTACCCTATCTAATCCTCTGATCATCTTGTATGTCACTATCATATCCCTCTTGCCTTTTTCTTTCCAATGCGAACAGACCCAACTATCTCAGCCTTTTCGCATAAGAGCTTCTCTCCAGACCAGGCAACATCCTGTCAAATCTTCAGCACACCTTTTCCAAGACTTCCACAACCTTCCTGTAATGGGGCGACCAGAACTGTACACAATCTTCCAAATGAGGCCGCACTAGCGCTTTGTTTAGTTACAGCATGACATAGGGCTCCGGTACTCATTCCCTCTACCAATAAAACCTAACAAACCGTATGCCTTCTTAACAGCACTATCAACTGGAGTGGTAGCTTTCAGGGATCGATGTACATCTACACTATTAAGAATCTTTCCATTGATCCAGTAATTTGCCTTGCTGTTATCTGAATCATCTCACAGTTAGGTGCTTTGTATTCCATTTGCCACGTCTCAGCCCAATTCCGCAGTTTATCCAGGTCCCCTTGCAACTTGCAACATTCTTCCACACTGTACACTACTCCACCGACTTTACTGTCATCTGCAAACATACTAACACATCCGCATATGACTGCCTCTAAGTCATTTATAAAAGTGACAAACAGCAGTGGTCCCAAAACAGATCCTTGTGGCACACCACGAGTAACCGGATTTGAGGCTGAATATTTTCCATCAACTGCGACTTGCTGCCTTCTTTCAGAAAGCCAGTTTCTAATTCAAACTGCTTAATCACCCTCAATCCCATGCCTCTCCATTTTCTACAACAGTCTACCATGTGGAAACTTATCAAAGGCTTTACTGAATATGTACACCACAACTGTTCTGCCCTCATCGTTATACTTGGTCACCTACTCAAAAAAACTGAATGAAGTTTGTGAGATTTGACCTTGCTTTGGCGCAACCATGTTGACTATCTGAAATAAAATTGTTGCTTGCTAGAGGCTAATAAACTTATCTCTTATAATACTATGCAAAACTTTTCCTACAACAGAAGTGAGACTCACTGGTCTATAATTTCCTGCATCATCTCTATTGCCCTTCTTGAACAAGTGCACAACATTTGCAATCCTCCAATCCTCTGGTACGAAACCTGTAGACAATCTTGATTCAAAAATCAAAGCAAACGTCTCCGCCATCTCATCCTTAGCTTCCCAAGGAATCCTCGGAAAAATACCATCTGGCCCAACGGACTTATCTACTTTCACTCCTTCTCCAATTAATAACACCTCTTCCTTACTGACCTCCATCCTTTCTAGTCTAATATCTCATATTTCACTCGTCTCATCTAAAATATTAGAACATAGAACATAGAACATAGAACATAGAACATAGAAGAATACAGCGCAGTACAGGCCCTTGGGCCCTCGATGTTGCGCCGATCCAAGCCCACCTAAACTACACTAACCCACTATCCTCCATATACCTATCCAATGCCCTCTTAAATGCCCATAAAGAGGGAGAGTCCACCACTGTTACTGGCAGGGCATTCCATGAACTAACGACTCGCTGAGTGAAGAACCTACCCCTAACATCAGTCCTATATCTACCCCCCCTTAATTTAAAGCTATGCCCCCTTGTAATACCCGACTCAATACGCGGGAAAAGGTTCATACTGTCGACCCTATCTAACCCCCTAATCATCTTGTACACCTCAATCAAGTCACCCCTAAACCTTCTTTTCTCTAGTGAAAACAGCCCCAAGTGCCTCAGTCTTTCCTCATACGATTTTCCTTCCATACCAGGCAACATCCTGGTAAACCTCCTCTGCACCCGTTCCAATGCCTCCACATCCTTCCTATAGTATGGCGACCAAAACTGCACACAATATTCCAGATGCGGCCGTACCAGAGTCTTATACAACTGCATCATGACCTCAGGACTCCGGAACTCAATTCCTCTACCAATAAAAGCCAGTACGCCATATGCCTTCCTCACCGCACTATTTACCTGGGTGGCAACTTTCAGAGATCTGTGTACATGGACACCAAGATCCCTCTGCTCATCCACACTACCAAGTATCCGACCATTAGCCCAGTACCCCATCTTTTTGTTATTCTTCCCAAAGTGAATCACCTCGCACTTAGCTACATTGAATTCCATCTGCCACCTTTCTGCCCAGCTCTGCAGCTTCTCTATATCCTGCTGTAACCTGCCACATGCTTCCTCACTGTCAACAACTCCTCCGACTTTCGTGTCATCCGCAAACTTGCTCACCCAACCTTCTAACCCCTCTTCCAGGTCATTTATAAAAATGACAAACAGCAATGGTCCCAAAACAGATCCTTGCGGAACACCGCTAGTGACGGCACTCCATGAAGAAACTTTGCCATCAACTACTACCCTCTGTCTTCTTCCATCCAGCCAATTCCTAATCCAAACCTCCAACTCACCCTCAATGCCATATCTCCGTATTTTCTGCAGTAGCCTACCATGGGGAACCTTATCAAACGCCTTACTAAAATCCATATATACCACATCTACCGCTTTCCCCTCATCAACCTCCTTCGTCACCTTTTCAAAGAATTCAATAAGGTTTGTGAGGCACGACTTGCCCTTCACAAAACCATGCTGACTATCCTTGATCACATTATTCCTATCTAGATGTGCATAAATCCTATCCCTTACAATTCTCTCTAAGACTTTGCCCACAACAGAAGTGAGACTCACCGGCCTATAGTTACTAGGGCTATCCCTACTCCCCTTTTTGAACAAGGGAACCACATTTGCTATCCTCCAGTCTTCTGGGACTACTCCTGTAGACAAAGAGGACATAAAAATCAAGGCCAATGGCTCTGCAATCTCCTCCCTTGCTTCCCAGAGAATCCTAGGATAAATGCCATCAGGCCCAGGGGACTTATCTATTTTCACCTTTTCCAGGATTTCCAACACCTCTTCTCTACATACCTCAAAGCCATCCATTCTACTTATTTGTGCCTCAGTATTCTCATCGACAACAATGCCCTGTTCCTGAGTGAATACTGAAGAAAAGTATTCATTCAGTGTCTCCCCAATCTCTTCCGCCTCCACACGCAACTTCCCCCTACTATCCTTGACTGGACCTATTCCTACCCTCGTCATTCTTTTATTCCTAACATACCTATAGAAAGCCTTAGGGTTTTCCCTAATCCTATCTACTAAGGACCTTTCATGTCCCCTCCTTGCTGCTTTTAGCTCTCTCTTCAGGTCCTTCCTGGCTACCCTATAACTCTCAATCGCCCCAATTGAACCTTCACGTCTCATCTTGAGATAGGCCGCCCTCTTCCATTTAACAAGGGATTCCAATTCCTTATTAAACCACGGCTCCCTCGCACGACCCTTTCCTACCTGCCTGACAGGTACATAATTATCAAGGACACTCAATAGTTGCCCCTTGAACAAGTTCCACATATCATTTACACTCTTGCCTTGGAGTCTACTTTTCCAAGCCACACATCCTAAGTCATGCCTCACCGCATCATAATTTCCCTTACCCCAGCTATAATTCTTGCCCTGTAGTACACACTTATCCCTCTCCATCACAAGTGTAAAAATCACCGAATTATGGTCACTATCCCCAAAGTGCTCACCTACCTCTAATTCTAACACCTGGCCTGGTTCGTTACCCAGAACCAAATCCAGTATGGCCTCACCTCTTGTTGGCCTGTCTACATATTGTGTCAGGAAACTCTCCTGCACACATTGAACAAACACTGACCCATCTAACGAACTTGAGCTATAGCTTTCCCAATCAATATCAGGAAAGTTAAAGTCCCCCATAACAACCACCCTATTACTGTCACTCATCTCCTGAATCACCTTCCCAATCCTTTCTTCAATGATTCTAGGACTATTAGGAGGCCTGTAAAAGACTCCTAACAGGGTGACCTCACCTTTCCTATTCCTAACCTCAGCCCAAACTACCTCAGATGGCAAGTCCTCCTCCATCGTCCTTTCCACCGCTGTAATACTATCTTTGACAAGCAATGCCACACCTCCCCCTCTTTTACCCCCACCTCTAAACCTACTAAAACATTTAAATCCCGGAACCTGCAACAGCCAATCCTGTCCCTGTTCTAGCCATGTCTCCGTAATAGCCACAACATCGAAGTCCCAGGTACCAACCAACGCTGCAAGTTCACCTACCTTATTTCGTATACTTCTTGCATTGAAGTATACACACTTCAAGCCACTTCCCTGTTTACAGGCACCCTCCTTGGAAATTGATGCCATGTTCCTCACCTCCCTACACTCCAGGCCCTGCACCCTGAAGCTACAATCTGGGTTCCCATGCCCCTGCCGAGTTAGTTTAAACCCCCCCCAAGAGCACTAGCAAACCTCCCCCCAAGGATACTGGTTCCCCTCAGGTTCAGGTGTAGACCATCCTGTTTATAGAGGTCCCACCGTCCCCAGAAAGAACCCCAGTTATCCAAAAACTGGAACCCCTCCCTCCTGCACCATCCCTGAAGCCACGCATTTAATTGTTCTCTCTCCCTATTCCTCGAATCTCTATCACGTGGCACGGGTAACAAACCAGAGACAACAACTCTGTTTGTTCTAACTCCAAGCTTCCAACCTAGCTCCCTGAAAGCCTGTCTAACATCCTCAGCACTCCTCCTACCTATGTCGTTGGTGCCAATGTGGACCACGACTTCGGGTTGCTCCCCCTCCCCCTCCAGGACCCGGAAAACACGATCAGAGACATCACGTACCCTTGCACCTGGGAGGCAACATACCAAACGTGAGTCTCTCTCGTTCCCACAAAACCGCCTATCTGTGCCCCTAACTATCGAGTCCCCAATTACTACTGCTCTGCTCTTCTTCACCCTTCCCTTCTGAGTAACGGGGACAGGCTCCGTGCCAGAGACCTGAGCCCCGTTACTTACCCCTGGTAAGTCATCCCCCCCACAAGTATCCAAAACGGTATACTTGTTCTTGAGGGGAATGGCCGCAGGAGGTCCCTGCACTGGCTGCTTCCTCCCAGTCCCCCTCACTGTAACCCATCTATCTGCCATCTTTGGAGTTACTACTTCCCTATAACTCTGATCTATGACCCCCTCTGCCTCCCGAATGATCCGAAGTTCATCCAACTCCAGCTCCAGTTCCCTAACACGGTCTTGGAGGAGCTGGAGATGGGTGCACTTCCTGCAAGTGTAATCGGCAGGGACGTCGATGGCATCCCTCACCTCATACATGTTGCAGGAGGAACATTGCACTGCCTTCACTGCCATCCCTCTAAAGCTAACTGTTTAAACAAAAACTGTGTCTAAATAATACAAGCAAAATTCAGCACTTACCTGCTTGCCACAACAGATGTTATTATTAGGTTAGAGGAGGAGGGCGGGTGGGAGGCACTACCCGTGTAGTGCCTCGGGTTCCTCTCCTTCACGCTTTTAAAGGGGGAAAAAACTAACCCAGCTAAGCTTACACTAACTGCTTCCGGGTCTCGGCTGCCCCTCTGCTTGCCGTCACTTCCTCTGCTGCTCCCGCTCTTTCTGTGAAGGAGAGAGAAAACAAAACACCGATGCCCGCTACAGGTAAGTAATTTTGAAAAAAACTCTTACCTTAGCTGTAGTCTCCCGGGTTCACCTCAACTCGGCCGCTGCTCCCACTCAAAAATGTCCTCTTCCAGGCTGAAAACCGATGAGAAATATTCGTTAAGCACCTCTCCGATCTCCACATAGTCCACACACAACTTCCCACTTCTTTCTTTGACTCGCACTCTTCCTACCCTCGTCATCTTTTTATTCCTCACATACCTATAGATAGCTTTAAGGTTCTCATTTACGCTGCCCTGTTAACGACAGGGTTTCGGTTTGCTCTTCTTACCTCTTTCTTAAATGCATCCTAGTTAATCAATAAATCTCCATCGCCTCATCTGAGCCATCTTGTCTCATCGTCGCGCAAGCCTCCTTCTTCCACTTAGAATGAGATGCAATTTCTGTAGTAAACCACAGTTCCCTTACCTTATCACTTCCTCCCTGCCTGACAGGGACATACCTATCAAGGAAATGAAATATCTGCTCATTACACAAGCTCCACATTTCGATTGTCCCCATCCCCTGCATTTTGCTACCACATTCTATGCATCCTATGTCTTACCACCATCACACTGCCTCCCCACTCATGATCCCACCATCACGCTCACTCCTTCACACACTCCACTTCCATCACCCTCACGCCTCCGCACTGCCACGCACATTGGAGCTCACCCCCCGCACAAACCCTCACTGCCAGACTCTCCACTGCAGTTCCTCACGGTTAGACTGACTTCCATGCAAACTACTCCACCGTCCAGCTCACTCTCCGCATACCAACCCGCCTGCATATTCCCCCGCTGTCTCAATCACTCCTCTGCATACTCCCTCACTGTCACATTCATTTCCCGGCACACTTCACCATGATCACACCCCGACACTCACAACAATGGCATGCTTACACTGCTGCACACTCCGCCATCATTAGGGTCACTACCCTGTGCATTTCACACCTTTATGCACATTTGCCACTCAGTCCTCCACCAGCAGCATCACTCCTTCGAACACTCCCCCACCATCACGCTCACTCTCCCCCCTCACTAACCCAGCAACATACTGACTCGCCACATAGTTCACCACGATCACACTTACTCTTCCGCACATATCCCACGATCACGCTCCCTGCTCCGCACACTCGCCCACAGTCACACTCACTTCCCAGCATACTGCTCCACCAACACACTCATTTCCCCACACAATACCTCATTGTCGCGCTCACTTCCAAAACCACTCTACCACTGTCACACTCACTCCTGCCCACAGTACCATTCCGTCATGCTCACTCCAGCGCACCTTCCCACAATTTCACACTCATATCCCCGCACAGTTCCCACCGTCACTCTCACTCCCCCACGTACTCATTCACTGTAATGATGAATCTCCTGCATACACCCCACCATCATGCTGGCTCACCCACACACTCCTCCACCATCATGCTCACTTCCCACACACTATGCCATTGCCAAAATCACTCGACTGTATGCTACCCCACCATCACGCTAACCGCCCACCGTCACACTCACTACACCCCCCCCCCCCGCACTCTGTTTCACCATCACTCTCTATTTCCCGGACTCTCCATCACTGTTACGCTCACTCCCACAAACACATTGCCAATCTCATACTCACTCCCCCGCAATCCCCGTCACTGTAATGACCACTCCCCGCACACACAACTACCGTCATGTTGACTCACACGCACGCATCCCAACCATCATGCTTACTCCCACTCCCATTCCTCCACCATCACGCTCACACTTTCTGCAGACTACGCCACCGTCATAATCACTCCACCAATCACTCCCCCACTGTCACACTCACTCGCCTGCTCACCTCCCAACCATCTGTCACAATTTCCCCCTCAGTCATCAATCATCACGCTCACTGCTCAGCACACTAACCCATCATCATGGTCAATCCATAAAACTCAGCCATAATTCCCCAACATCACGCTGACACCACTGCACACTCCGGCACCATCAGGCTCACTCCCCTGCACGCTGTCACACCCTCATGCACACTTGCCACACACTCACCTCCATTCCTCTCACTCGTCCCACGCTCCCCTACCGTCGTGTTCACTCCCCCTCACATTCGCCCTCCGTCACACTCACTCACAGCACATATCCTATCATCGCGCTCACTCTCCCCACACACTGCCACACCGTCACACTCATGCACCTGAACACTTCCCCACCGTCTCAACCACTGCACTGCACATGCGCCCAACATCATGCTCACTCAGCCCCACACTCCGCAACTGCCAAGCTCCCTGTGTGCGTACAATTTCTCACCATCAGGCTCACTTTGCTGTGCACTTCCACACCATCACGCACACTCGCTGCCCACTCCTCCAACGACACCCTCACTCCCCCACAGTCATGCTCACTCTCCCTGCACAATAACCTACAAATGCTATCTCTCCCTGCACACTACCCATTTGGAATACAAACTCCCCCTCACAATTCCCCACCATCACAGTCACTCTCCCACACTCCCCCCACCATCACGCTCTCTCTTTTGCACACTCTGTCACCATTAGGCGCACTCCCCTACACAGTTCCACACCATCATGCACACTTAACTCACAATCCACCACCAGTACCATCCACCCGCCGCTCATTTCCTCCCTTTATGGTCACTCTTCCTGCACACTAACCCCCATCACACTCACTTCCCTGGACGCTCCTCGACCATTCCGCTCATGACTGTAGCATGCGTCCTCACCGTAACGCTCATCCCCACGAACACACGCCCACATCTCGCTCGCACCTCGTTCACACTTCTCCACAGTCAAACTCACTCCCCAATACAGTCCCCCACAATCACACTCCCTCTCCCGCACACTCACCGCAATGTTCACACCGCCATACACACTCCACCACCATGCTGAGTCACGCACACTCAACCCCATGGTCATGCTCACTCCCACGCATACTCCCCTCTGTCTCCCTCACTCCCCTGCACACTTCTCCATCACATGTACAGTCCCCGCATACTACCCCACATTGACACTCACTCAGCTGCAGCACCCCCCTCCATCACAATCACTCATCCAAACACTCCCTCACCATCAAGCTCACTTCCCTGCAAACTCCCCTAATGTAGCACTCAGTACCCTACTCACGGTGCACCAACAGACAGACTTACCCGCTCAATCCCCCACCATCATGCTCACTCCTTCTAACACTCTTGCACGGTCGCAGTCTCTACACCGCTCACTCTACCTCGATCACACACACTCCCCGCTCACTCTTCCACGCTCGCAAACACTCCCTACTCACCCCCTCCCTATCAGTGACGGTTGCTCATAATCTCTTTAAGCATCATGCTCACTCCCTCCCCCGCGATCGCGCCGACTCTGCTGCTCACATCCCCACCATTATGCACACTCCTCTGCACACTCATCCACCTGCACGCACACTCCAGCACTTACTTCCAGACCGTCACACGCATCGCCCCGTTCACTTCCTCATCACCATGCACAATCCTCCGCTCAATCCCCCACCCTCATGCTTATTCCTCTTCACTCTCCACCGCTGTCATCCTTACTCAGACACACATTATCCTATGATCACGCACACTCCCCTGTTTTCTTCCACACCATCATGCTTACTCCCCTGCACAATCCCCGAATGTCACACAAACTCCCACATTCACTCCAAGACCTTCACACTCATTCCCCTGCTATCATCCACACAATTAAGCACACGCCGCTGCTCAATCATCCATGATCGCACACACTTCCCTGAACTCTACAACACTGTCACACTCCCTCCATCACGAGACACCCCATTAACGCGCACACTTCCCCTCTCATTTCCACACCATCACACTCACTACCCCGTACACTCCCCCAGCATCACGCATTCTCCCGTGCCCAACCCTCTAAGTCACACACACTCCCAGGATCACATCCACACCATTTCCCGCACTCCCCGGCACACTACCCTTCTGTTACAATGATTAACCCACACACAGCCCCACCATAATTCTCACTCGCCCACAAACTGCCCCAAAATCATGCTGACTCCCCTGCACACTCCCTCACTGTCATGCTGACTGTCCCACAACATCAGGCTCACTCGCGTGCATGCTTCCAGATCATTATGCATAGTCCCTGCACTCTCCCCCACCGTCACTCTCACTCCCACATTCACTTGCCCAGTGTCATGCTCACTTCCCTGCACAATTCTTCCTTGTCATGCTCACTCCCCGGCACTCTCTTTTACTGTCTTGCTCACTCCCTCGCACACTCTGCCAACATCAAGGTGATTTACCCGCACACTCCCCCACTCACATGCTCACTCTCCCACATACTGCCACACCGTCTTTCTCAATTACACACACTCGCACACTCTCAGATTCCCTTCCCTAGCCACTACCCCACCCTCATTCTCACCACCCCATTCTCATCCCTCCATCATGCTCAATCCCTCCCACAGTCCTTGCCCTAATCTCTGGCCTGGGAAACACTCTCAAATGAATCCTCTAAAAATGGCCTTTGGCCCCATGCCCACATAATCTGTGCCACGTGGAATATCCTGTGGATCCACCCCCACTCTTTAGCACCAGGCACAGCCTATGGTGTCACCCCCACATTTGCCCCAGAGTAACAGCATGTGTTCTCACACCCACTGAGTCCTCTCGGAACGGTATTTGGGCCAATCCTCAGACATTTATCCAAGCAACTGCCTGATGCTCCACAACACCCCCTCTGCTACCCAATCAACGGTCGAAAGTCCACACCACCACCATGCCCCCGACTCTATTTCTTCGCACTGGATGCTGAGAGAGGATTTGAGGAAGGGATGTGTGGAGAAATGGAGATTAGGAGGTAAAGATTACGATGCAGATAAAGCGTGAAGGATTATGGTAAAGCAGGAGAAAGTGAAATTGAATGTGCGAACAGAAATAGGAGAGAGAGACAAACGGAATGTGTGAGCGTGGGAGGAATACATGGATGGGGACGTACAAAGGGCGAGAGTTGAATTTAGCCTTAGGCGATGTCGGAGTGGGTGACCCAGAGGTGAAAGTAAGCATAGAGTGTCTAAAACTAATAACCTGAGATCTGCCCCTGTTCCCTCCCCTTCCCTGAGGACCAGAACATGTGGCGAAGTCCGTTTTCTCCAGCTCAGCTCCTTCTACACAAACGCAAACAATATCATTCACTCTGCTGCTTGACACTTTTTAGAGAATACTTTTATTGTTTACAAACTGAAGTTATCGATGCAGTCAGTGGGATGATGCTTTTTCTCACTGGTCCCTGATTTGTGAGAAGCATTAAATATGTCACTGTATTTCCCTATGGCATAAGGTTGTACAAAAAAGCACGACTCTCAGTCTGTTGCCACAGTGTCAGGCTATTTCATTGCGGAAACAGTGAACTGAAATGAGAAAACGATTAATGTATTCATTTCCGAGTGAATGTAACTGATTTTTGAAATTGGGTAAAGGGATGTTTCAGCACATTCTTCAGCTGCCTTTTGAACTTTGCTTGTGTCACGGCATAAATGGCAGTGTTTGTGCAGTAACTGAGGAGTTGCAGTTTGAAGCCCAATTCCCTCACAAAAGCATGTAGAAACATAGATGTATTCTCAATATGATCCATGCGGTACCATATGGCATATAACATGAACGTTGCCCATAATAGTATAAAATTGACTGAGATCGCAAAGAGTAAAATGACAGATTTTCTTCGATTTCTCATTTCTGTGTCACATTGAGCGTTTGCTTTGTTGTGAGCGCGGAGTCTCCTGCGGGCTCTGCTTGTCACTAAAATGTGTCTGACGGTGAGAACATTGAACATCAGAATCAGGAGAAATGGGAGAGCCGGGGTTAGAATGTGGTGAACGAACTCGATTGTGATCCAGACACGGGAGTAGCGAACATCCTTTGTTACATCACAAAACCAGGGTGCGTTTCCCAACCAATACCGATCTCTGAGCATAAAATACCAGAAAATGTTCTTTAAACAGCTCAGCACAGTCACTGCTCCCAGAACCACAGCCGCCGTCTTCTCACTGCAATATTTAATTTTCAGCTTCTGGCAACAAATTGCCACAAACCGATCAAAGGTGAAAATGACGGTGAACCAGACAGAACAGTCAGTGGCTGCATAAAGCAGGACAGCGTGGATATTACACACAGGGATGGAATATAAGAAATAAAACTGTTCATAATAAACAATTGGGATGTGTCTCAATATCAGATCGAAAATAATGACCAATAGATCCGCCACTACCATGGCCACCAGGTAACGTCTGACACACGGGGACAATCCACAATCTTTATAAAGGAGGAGGTAGATCGTCACTACGTTAACTGTGAGGGAGGAAACAAACAAATTATACATTAGCCTTGAGACCAAGTTTGTGTAACGATCCAGTGACATTTTCAAACCTGTCACTGCATTTATTAAAAGGATTGGAGCTGAAATAACAAAAGGGACAAATTTGTGTCATAAATCACAAGAAGCCCTCTCTCCCAAACACACAGGGATATACTCATAATAATTATGCTTTGTGGAACATTACCGCGCACTCGATCACTCGAGAGTGGACAGAGATAATTTATTCACAGTTCCTAATACGGAGGATGAAAACATTGTCGTTCTGTAGGATTCCCTCCCCGTTCATAGAGGACAGGTAGGGATTGGAAATTTCTGTCTTTTAGTCTAAAATGCGCTCGGCCCTCTGTCGTGAAGAAACTCAAACGCACGAAAACATATTAAACCATTTAACTGCCTCAGGAGACTTCCAAACAGGATCTGCTCCTCCCTGGAACCGGATCTCTTCCCTCAGGATCTTATCTTTTGTTCAAGTCACTGACGTCTATCCGTTTATAAATACTCTGTGAAAGAATATTCCAAGTATCACAAATGCAAAAAGCTGTTTCATGGTTCAGGGTTACGCTGTCATGTTTTTTTTTTCGGAGGGGTAATTAACCAGGCCAGGCTCTGATCAGAATGTTTTTCAACAGAGATGAAAAGGATTTTGAGAGAACTGTTGTTTATATGCACACAGATGAAACCTCAGGCCAAAGTGATAATGTTTTAGAAGTGAACTTTAGAATGAAAGGGGAGTGGTCAGCTCCCCTGCTGAGCAGTTTAGTTCAGTCCAGTACTGGTTGGGAGTTCAACAGTGAGCTGTCGGAATCACCCCCCCCCCCCCCCCCCCCCCACCCACCCCACTTCTAATTTCAACCTGCAAACATGTCGTACATTTATACTGTTTTGAAAGGGGTTTGCTTATTGGGACTGTTTGAAAATTTGGAACAGCATACTTTAAATCTAGTTTGCATCGATTGAGTTTTGTGGGGGTTCTTTATTCTGATCTTCGTGTTTCAGTGCGTAATTTTGTGAATGCATTTTTGTGTTTCAAAACTGGTAGTCAAACTCGCTAACTTAATCCTGGTAATTTTCACTGAATATTTAACTAAACAGATTGCAAATTATAGTCTGTGCTGCCGACTGAAGAATGTTTTGAGTGGTTTGGCCTCGTCCATATAAGGTTGGGGGCACTTTGCGGGATTTTAAATAGTGAGTGGCAGGTGCGAGTGTCTTTATGTCTGGTGTTGGTTTGGTTGGGTGGACAAAGCTTGGGAGAGTAATCGCTCTTTCGATCGCCAATTATTTTCTGGATGTGGATGCGTTGACTTTGGACGATTTGCAAGAAGAGAATAAGACAAAGATGCAAGATTTAGCAGAGAATCTGGAATTGGAACTGCCTGCTTCTCTGAAAAAAGTAGCGTTAATTGCAGCAGAAGGTAATCTTTTAGACGAGCTGGAAAATCCAACGGAATCTACAGAGATGACAAGAACTCCATTGCAAATGAAGCAGCTTGAATTTGAGGCGAGCGCTAAGGAATGGACAGCAGAAATGATGTAGCTTGATTTCCGATTAAATACAGAAGACAGCGAAAAAACACTGCAGCAGAAGAGAGGCAAAAAGGAATAGCAGAGAAAGAAAAAGAGACAGCCTTTGAAATTAAAAAACCGACACTTAAAAAGGAAATCCAGCTTAAAAGATTGGACGTTAAGGCTGAGGTGAGTTTTAGTGAGGAGTAGAGTAAAGGTGAGCACGCCCATGGTAGTCATAAACCGAGAGATAAACTGTTTAATTATATTCAAACATTGAATTTGACGAGAAGGATGTGGAAGACTTTTTCAACTCGTTGGAAAAACTGGCTAAACAAATGCAGTGACCAGTGGCAATGTGGGTTTCGTTGATCAAAACGAAACTTGCAGGTTCGGCTGGTAATATATTCGCATCACTACCAGAGGAGACATCTGGAAAATATGAGGTGGTGAAAAAAATCCATTTTAAGTGCATATGAGCTTGTACCAGAAGCCTTATAACAAAGTTGCAGGAATCTAAGGAGGGATGCTGGTCAAATCTATCCTGAGTTTGAAAGGATCAACGAGAAGTTTCGGCAGATGGATAAGAGCTTTCCAAATCGAGCAACCCTATGATGGCCTTAGAGAGGTAATTACTTTGTAGGAAGTCATAAAATCACTGTCTGATGTAGTCAAACTCTTGTGGAAGAGCAGAGAGTAAAAGCAGCAAAAGTAACAGCTGAAAGAGCTGATGAATATGTGCTGGTCCCTAAAACAGGGCTAGGCTTCGAGAATGAATTTCAGACCATTACGGAGAGAAATTGGGGCAAAGAGAAATTTTCACGTGGAAAGGGAAAGGTAGATCTCAGTGAAGATCATAAGGATAACTTACCACAAGGTAAGAAAAGAAACCCTTGAGGAAGACAAGGGCGTTAAAAGCTCCGTTGTTTTCATTGTCAATCCTAATATGCAACATCACAGCAAAAAGGGTTGGAGAAGAATTATTTACATTTTTTACTCGATATGGATTGTCAACAGAGATTCAGACAAATTAAGGATCAAACTTCACATCCAAACTATTCAGGGAGGCTATGAATAACTTGGGAATGAAGCAATTCAAATCTATTGCGTTTCATCCAGAATAGCAGGGAGGGCTTGAGAGATGGCATCAAATATTAAAGACCATGTTAAGGGTTTATGGTCAGGATTATCCAGAGGATTAGGATAAGGGACTTTTGTACTTTTGCAATCAGAGACATACCGAATGAATCGACCAAATTCAATCCAGTTGAATAAATGTTTGGGCATAAAGTAAGAGGATAGTTAAAATAGATTAAGGACAAATTAACCAGTCAGAAATTAGATGGCATTTGGACGATGTATCAAATTGTGGTGAACTATGAAATAGAGGTGGGGAGTTGTCTAGATAACATTGAAAAGTATCACAGCATACTATGAAACAGGAAGCGGATAAGAAATCACAAATTCGCAAATTTGCAACTGGAGATAAAGTATTGTTATCACTTCCAGTAACAGGTGAGCTGTTCAAAGCAAGGTTTAGTGGACCGTACTAAATCGAGAAGAAATTGTGTGAGGTCCACTACTTGGTAAGAACACCAGATAGGAAGAAATCTCACAGACTGTATTTTGAAAGGGATGGACAGCAAGTGGAGGAGGTGTTAATGATTACAGCACAGAAGGAAGAACCACGTTCAGACGATTCTGAATTGGACATTTCTCAAATCAAATTGAACAATGAGGAATTTGTCAAAAAGTGTGATAAATTATTGACTTACCTTCCTCAAGAAAATCGAAATGACCTGAAAGTGTTATTACTATGACCTGGGGAGATATGCGGAAATAAACTGAGAAGTACTAACCTAATTGTGCATCATGTAGAGATAGGAGATGGTGTACCGATTAAGAAACATCTGTATAGGCATAACCCTATAGGCACAGGTTCAGAAGGAGATAGAGTGCATGCTCCAAGATGGCATAACTGAAGTGAGCTCCAGTAACTAGAGCTCACCCATAGGCATCGTGTCAAAGCCAGAGCGTATCCAACGATTATTTATGGACTAACACAATGTCAAAGACTGCTGCAAAGACTGATGCATATCCAATTCTACGGTTGTGGGACTGTGACCAAAATGTGGGACAAGCAACTTACATTTCTAAGTTGGATTTGCTCAGAAGCTGCTGGCAAGTACTTCTGTCAGAGAAAGCAAAAGCGATTTCGGCTTTCGTAGCGCCAAATGATTATATCAGTTCAAAGTCATGCCTTTTCGTATGAAACAAAAACGCTCTAGCCATATTTCAGAGACTGACTAATAAGGTTCTTGCTGGATTGCCAAACTGTGTGGTGTGTATTGATGATCTAGTGATTTTTAGTTCCCCATGGAAGGAATATTTACAGCATTTATTGGATTTGTTGAAACGACTTCAGAAGGCGGACTTGGTGGTATGGCGAGCTAAAAGTGAATTTGTGAAAGCCCAGGTCACATTTCTAGGCCATATTATTGGAGACGTGGCCCCACCAGACACGAAAATGAAAGTAATTTGTGAACTTCCCACACCGTCGATGAAAAGAGCTAAACAACGGTTCCTGGGATTGAGTGGATTTGACCAAACGTTTGTGCCGAATCGTAAGCAGAGTGACTGCTCCACTCACTGGATTGATAAAAATGGGCAAACCTTTTCAGCGGACAGAGGACTGTCAAACGGCATTTGACAGCCTAATAACTCTGTCTACCACTGCCCCAGTATTAGCCACCCGGATTACACAAAGCCTTTAAAGGTGGTTATCTATGTCAGTGATGCGGGTGTCAGTGTGGTGCTCCTGCAGGAGGATGTATAAGCGACAGTAAAGCCCATCGTGTATTTTTCCAGGAATTTGAGAGCTCATCAACAGAAATATTTAACAGTGGAGAATAGATGTGAAGCTTGGTCGTGGAATGCATCATTTCAGTGTTTGCATTTCCAACAATGTACCTGAGACAATCGTATGCACTGATCATAACTCATTGACGTTTGTGGAAAATTTTAAGAACAAAAATGCCAGACTGTTTAGACAGAACTTGTTGCAGCTATTCGATTTGACAATTGTGCATGTGTCAGGTCGCAAAAACTGACTTCCGATGCCTTATCGAGATTGAAATGACATCCAGAGGCGTTTGCTGGTGGGTGTACCATTGCCTGAATTTGCATGTGGTTGTGCATGTTTGCATGTTTATAGTTAGTATAGTGCATATGCCTGTTAGTCTACTAACTGGTTTTTGAAAGGTTAAACATGAGGACATCTTTTGGTATTGAGAGTTCTTTTTTTTATGGGGACTGGTGTCACAAAGTTAATCCGTATTTTTTGAAATGATGTTCCTGGGCTCAAAGATATTCTGTCCTTGATTTCTTTCAGTGGGTAAGAAACCAAGCCGTGCTCTGGTTTTGCTGGTTTGATACAGAGATGAAAAGAATTCTGAAAGGCCTTTTGCTTCTATGTAAATAGATTAAACTTCGAGCCAAAGTGTTCATGATTTAGAAGTGACCTCTGGACTGAAAGCAGAGTGGTGAGTTCTCTCGCTGTACAGTTTAATTTTGTCCAGTACTACTTGGGAGTTCAATAGTGAGCTGTGTGGGAAATCTCTCTCTCTCTCTCTCTCTCTCTCCTAACTTCAACCTGTTACATTTGTACGGGTGTTTAAATTCGTTTACTTATTGCGACTGTTTGGAACATCATACCTACGTCTATATTGGATAGACTGATTTCTGTAGGGGTTCTTAAATTCTTTTCTATGTGTTTCATTGTGTAATTTTGTGATTTGTTTTTTGTCTGTTTTAAACCTGATCGGCAAACTCGTTGACATAATCCACGTAGTTTTCATTGCACACTTACCAAACCTAATTGCACAGTTATGGTATGGAATGCCTCCTGAAGATTATTTTGAGTGGTCTGGCCTCGTCCAAAACACAGGAAATGTCAATTACCGAAAGTTCTGGAAAATGTCTGTGATAGAAACTTTATGCCAGATATACAATATTCTGGGGAATGTCAGTTGCAGGGTGTTGCAGGAAGTATGGATGATAGAATATTCCAGAGAATAACAGTTATAGAATTTTCCAGGGAATGTCAAGTATAGAATGTTAGAGTGTCATGGAGATCCACATCACAAAGGCCTTTTTGCCCAGTAAGTTAATTGAGACCCACTCAGCCTCACTGTGGGAATCTCTCCCAAAACTCAACTGGTGATTTGCAAGAAAAAAAACATTACGGTTTATACAATCTCGATCAATTGTTCTTTAATCCGCTTTTACAATCATACAGATGGCATCCCTAATTCCAAGATTTCTCCCCACCTACTTTTCATTTGTTTTATAACACTCAAAAATATAAAATGTTCTGGATATTCAGTTCCCAATATCAGCCCCTCTGTAGCAATGTCTCTCCAATTCCATTAAATCATATCGATTTCCCCTCGAAGTCTGCAGTGAATTCCTTAATCTGTTTTGAGAATACAAAATGCATTTCGATATAGTAGTTTCATTCAGCTTTTTAACCCATTTTCCCCTGCTCCAATGTTACGTCGACTCGTCACATTCACCAGTCAGGAAACAATCTGAGATAGTCTGACTCAGATAATTAAACCCGATGGGCAATGTTTCATGAAGCTCCATCAGACTGCGTGAGCAGATCCTGTCCCACCAGTAGGAGAGTCTGACCTGTGGTGGGTGCACCATAGTTTACATTCAAGGATGGAAGTACTTCGAAGTTCCCCAACATTGATTCCAGAACCCGGGAAATCTAATGGTAACAGGTCAGGGATGGTCTACGAAATCTCCTGATGTTGGACATACCTTGCCCTCCACACGATTCCACGTTGATGAATCAGTCCTGTTCGACTTTGCAAACAAATCAGCGGAAGCTTTGAGGGTGACAAGGACACAGAACGTACTCAGGGTGTTGTACACCAAGAGTGTCTCCACAGGCACACCATTGAATGAGTAGAGCAAGACCTAAAATACAGCGCAGCCAGACTGCGGGAAGTGATGGGTGAAACACAAGAGTGAAGCATTCTCATTGAGATGTTTCATTCCCGAACAGTATCTGTGGTAGCACCCAGCATGCAGTCCTGGCAGACGGAAAGTCTCTGCTTCACATTTAAGATAAAGCCTACTGTGTTATGTGGCCCGAACTCCTGCGCAGTAGGGCATATTTCCAAACGACCGTGCAAGTGGAAACTGGCCATTCATGAGACATTGTTGGCTGTCAACAGCTGCAATACCAATGGCCTTCCCGCCATCATAAAGTCAGAAGTGAACTGTTCACTGATGTTTCTAAGATATTTAGAACCATTTGCAGTTACACAGCTACTGCAAAAACGCTATTCAGCCCATGAAGAATTTTAAAGAAAGAACAGAAAGAAGCCATTCAGCCGTTGAAGGATGTTACTCAGCAGTTGGACCAGATCTTTTAATCTCTAATGAATGTTATACAGGAAATGGAAGGGAATATTCAACCTTTCAAAGCTGCTACATCAGTATGCGGGTGGATAGGTTCCGGAGCCAGAAGCTGGTATAAATTAGGGATGAATTAGTATCTATCAGTTTCACAGAAATTACTAAATACAGTGACACAGTGATCAGTGCTGAGTCCACAACTATTTTCTCATTTTCCAAATGGTTTTAATTAATGGAACAATACGTTCTAATTAAATTCGTCAATCACGCTACATTAGGTAGGAAGCGTAGTTTTCAACAGGACATCCAGAGTTCGGAATTCGATAAGCAATGGACAGCAACTTGGCAGATGGGATATAACGTCGGTAACTGTGAACCTGTGAATTCTTCAGGACAATAAAAGGCCTGTGCATTATATCAACGGAGAAATTATGGGATTTATTGATACAGTGTACACTGATGCTTTCACTCTGACGTTCAAACATCGGACGTGCTGCTCCAACTGCCTGACAGGGAGTTCCCTGACGTTCCCAGTGACCCCATTGCTCTCAGTACACACGGGATATATGATGTGGCTGGTTGGCGTTGGGGAAAGGCGTGGAGGAGGGTGTATTGAACCGTGTATCAAGGTGGGGGCGGCGGCCTTTATCTGAGACGTAATTCTTTCTTTTCACAAGGAGAACCGAAGGTGACGGAAATTGTTGATTGCTTCGAAGTGAAGAGGCAGTAGCTGCTGTCAGGACAGTGGATATTCACCAACATGATGTACTGTGCATGGTCACACTGCATCGTAAATAGAGTGAGAGACGGAGTGTCCAATCACAAGAATGAGAACACAAAGTAAAGGCATTGCCAGAGCAGCTGAAATGATTCGTTAAACAACATTCCCAATTCACACCACAGAACCAGTCCAAAAACTATAAACCCAAAGGAGATATCCACTCAGCGTAGAACACTGTGTAGACCATGCTCTGGTCTGTCCAACCAAGAAATCTGCCCAGAGTGGAACATTTTATCGTCCACACCATTGCATCGATCTATAAACCCGGACTAAATATCTGTCCAATACGGAGAGCTATTCAGACCACAGTAGTAAACTTTTATCCAAGCCCTTTCAGTGAGTTTGAGATGAATTTTATTCGACTATCTCTAACTTTCAATATGCTTTGATGTATTCTTCCAAATTATGTTGAGAATGAATTGTAAAGACCTGAAACAAACCCAATAGCAGCATACCGGTCAGCAATGGGAATATTTATCTTCTTCTGTCAATATTTCAGGGGCAACATTACAAAGAATCGGATAAAACTGCTCAAGTCTCCAAAGTAATTCTTTTCTCATGGAAACAGTCGTCAAGTATCATAAACATGGCGGCAGATTCTGCATTTTCCGGCCGGAGAACCTCTGCGCCGCCTGTACTTTTTCACTTTCTCATCTTATTTTGGTTTCAGTGAAGAATTTTCAAAACTTTTACCGTATTAAAGTTTTTCTGAGAAGAATGGAGGTGGGGTATCCTGGAGGGGAGTCCAAAACTGGAGTCTGGCGTGGGAGGGAAGACACCAAGTTTTGAAGCCCAGCTTGGTCTGCAAACTGAGCAAGGCGCGATATGGAGACTCGGCCTGATGTGTTCCGAAGACTCTGCCGTGGTCTCGAGACTTAACCCATTGCAGTCTGTGGACTGGGCCCAATGCGGTCTGGAGACGCCGCCTGGTGTTGTCTGGAGCCTGGGCCCAGTGCAGTCTGGAGACTTAACTTGGTGCAGACTGGAGCCTCAGCCCAATAGCTTCTAGACGCTCTTCCCGGTGCAGTCTGGATACTTGTCCCATTGCAGTGTGGAGACTCGGTCCGATGCAGTCTGGAGACTCCACGAGGTTCAGTCTGGAAACTCGACACAATAGCATTTGGATGCCTAGTGCGATCTGGAGATATAGCCCATTGCTGTCTGGAGAATCCACCCAGTGCTTTCCGGCAACTTTGCTTGGTGCAGTCTGCAGACCTGACCCCTTGCAGTCTGGAGACTGGGCCTGGAGCACCGGGAGACTGGGCCTGGTGCAGTCTTGAGACTGTACGTGCTGTGGAGTTGAGACTGCTTCCAGTGCAGTCTGGACAGTGGGACCGTTGTGGTGTGAAGACTGGGTCCGGAGCAGTATGGAAACTGGGTTCAGTGCTGCCTGGATACAAAGCCTGCTGCATTGTGGAGCATCGGACTGATGCAGTTTGTAGACTTCGCTCTGTGCAGTCTGGAGACTCGGCTCAGTCTGGAGACTCATCCCGGTTTTGTCTAGAGACTTGGTCGGGTGCAGTCATGAGATTCAGCGCAGTATGGTCTGGAGACTCGGCCCAACGTAGTTTGGAGACTTGGCCCAGGGCGGTCTGGAGATGGATCCCATAGTTTTCGGGAGACTGGGCCCAGCACGGGCCGGGATCTGGGCCCGGGGTATCCTGGAGACTGTGCTCAGTGCGGTCTGGAGATTCAGGCCGGTGCAGTCTGGAGACTCGGTGCTCGCAGAGACTGGGTTTATGGACTCTAAATCGAGTCTTTTTTTATTTTACGTTCTTATTGTTGTACTGTACTTCCATTTTTCTTTCTTGCATTTTTGTATCAAATGCTTAAGAATCTGTACCTCGGTTACAGAGTCCGTATAGCGTACATTCAGACCATATGATCCAACATCTCCACACTGATCCTCCAAAGTGTAACCCACAGCGACCCGTTCCCCAAATTTATTAATCTACATTGACCCCTGCTTAATGCACCTCACTTACACATTCATGAACACTATGGACAATTTAGCATTGCCAAGTCACCTTCCGTACCCATCTTTGGATTGTTGGAGGAAACTGGATCACCCTGACGAAACCCACGCAGACACGGACAGAATGGGCAGAAGCCACATGTCCAATCGTCCGAGGCTGGAATCGCTGGTTCCCCGGCGCTGCGAGGCCGTAGTCCTAACCACTGAGTGACCATGCTGCCTGAATCTAGGATCTAATAAGGCGAAATGAGCAATGACATCAGAAACTTTTCAATGAACTCCTCAGATTTCACACGACAACCAACTGAGTTCAAAAGAGTCATTGTCTTTGATGCCTTTTCAAACAAAGCTGCTGCTTGTGCACTAGCGCGGAGGGGGCATCAGAGTGTGGTATTACACCACTTTAAACTCAGGAGGGTGAGACAGACGGAGAGGCAGAGAGAGTGAAGAGGAACATTTTGATCCCCATTCAATGAATTCACTTACAAAACAACAGAATCCCAAATGGTCAGAGATGCAGATGCAGAGATACACACATTAATACACTGTAGCACAAAGACACAGGCAAACATAGAAACAAACGCATATACTCACAACAATAAATTGAGACACAAGCAATTATTCGCACCCTGAAGTCTGCAGTCTCATTCAATATGATCGTGGCTCATCTGAACTAGACCTCAACGCTATTTCCCCATGGGACATAAGGCAGGCAAGTGACTGAGCTGTGAGAGAGAGAGAACGATGGGACCAGTGACCGTAGTACTATTAGTTTGAGAATACTTCTGGAAATGAATAGGCCTGTAAGTAAGTTAACGCTATAAACTGGGGAAAATATAATTTAGGTATAACTGTATTAGGCAGGAACTTTAAAGAAAGATGATTGGGGGAAGCTATTCACGGTAAGTGAGTTGCTAGAAAATGGCAGTCTTTCAAAAGTGAGACAACGGGAGTTCAGAGACATGTGGTTAGTGTGAAGGGAAATGCTTGCAAAAGTAGTGAACAGTGTATGAATGAGGGCTATTGAGGTTCTGGTCAAGAAATATGGAGGAGCTATATGTCAGGTATCGGGAGGTGGGATCAAATGAATACCTTCAAGAGCATGCAAGAGTACACTTATGACGGCCATCAGGTGAGCAAAATGAATGCAACAATGTTGCTCCTTTAACAAGGCAAAAGTATCCTTAACTTTTTTTTCAGATGTTCGTAAAAGGCACACACTCCGAAAAATCTGGGCATGATAGGGTTTTACGGCCAGTTTACTTGTAGGTAACAGATACTGTCTCAGGTACAAGACTTTCGAGTTTCAAAAAAGCAATTGCACAATGAGAGGGGATTTGCGGGTTCTCCCAACTCAGCTTCTCTCTGGTTTGGTTTGGTGTACGGGGATTTGGAACATAAGGACATAACAGACGTAAGAAATATGAGCAGTAGTGTGCCATCCAGCACTTCGAGACTACTCCGCCATTCAATAAGAGCATGGCTGATCTTTTCGTTGACTCAGGAGCACTTACCCATACACTCGCCATACCCTTAGTTCGTTTAGTTTTGAAAAAGCAAAACCTTAGCTTTAAAAATGTTTTTGACGTAGCGTCAACCACTTCCCTTGGCAAGGTATTCCATAGATTAACAACACGCTCTGAAGAAATTCATTCTGAATTCAGTCCTAAATCTCCCGCGTCTAATTTTGTGGTTATGCCCTCTTGTCCTACCTTCACCTGCCAGTGGATACTTCTTCTCTACTGCTACCTTATCCATTCCCTGCATAATTATATATATTTCTATGAGATTCCCCCCTCATTCTCTGAGTGTCATTGAATATAATCCCAATCTATGCAATCTCTCCTCATAAACCAACCCGCCAACTCTGGAATCAACATTGTGATACTCCTCTGCACCCCCTCCACTGCTGGTACAACCTTTCTGAAATGACGAAACGAAAGCTGTACGCATTTGCGTTCCTAATCACTTGCTGTACCTGCAGACCAAACTTCTGTCATTCGTGCACAAGGACGCCCAGGTACCTCTGCATGGAGCATGCAACAACTTTTTCCCATTCAATAATAAGCATTTTTACTCTTTCCCCTACCAAAATGCATTACTTCACATTTATTAACATAGAATTCTTTCTGCCAGACCTCTTTCCACTCACTCAATGTATCTGTTTGCCTATGAAATGTTACACAGTCCTCTGCACACTTTGCTATACCGCCCAGCATATTGCCATCTGCAAACATTGACAGCCTAAACATGTTCCCCAATTCGAAATCATCCATGCAACTTGTGAGTAATTGCTTTCCCAACACCGATCATTGTGGCCCAACACTAATCACGGATACCATCATTAAGTTGGTATAATCTGTTCGGTATTTGAACAGTTTAAGTGATTTTGTATGCTGTTAGTTTTTGGTTGTGTTTAATTGTTAATATTGTAAAGAAGTTCTGTAATATTTAAAACTAAGTGCTTTGAACAGCGGCATCACTGCCGGGATATTCAAGTTACACCCGCTTAAAACAACTGGCAAAGTTAGTTTCTGGGGTTTTTTTTTTAATGTTTTAAGGGGGTCTGGGCTGGTCCATAAAAGACTGAGGCTTTTTGCGGGATTTGGTCGATATTTGCAGTTTGGGATGAGGGTTGTTGTATCGAGTCGTAGCTGTTAGTAAGTTTATTCTGGATGTTGAATTCTGTTCATTTAAACAGTGCTTGGGATAGCATTGGCTCTCTCAGTCACCAATGGCTTTCTGGAGGTGGAGGAAGTTCCCTTGGGGGTATCAAAAAAGGTGATGAAGTCCAGGAGGCTGGACTTAGCAGGCAACCTGGAGTTGGAGCTGCCTCCCCCCGGGAGGAAAGCAGAGATAATTACAGCAATAGGTCAGCGTTTAAATTTGCTCGAAACGCCATCAGATCTTTCAAGATGGCTAAAATTCAGTTGAACGCGAAGCACCTTGAGTTTGAGGGAAACGACGTCGAATTACGATGAAAAGGCGAGAGAAGATTCGATTCCCTACAGTGTGGAAACAGGCCATTTGGCCCAATAAGTTGGAAGAGTAACCCACCCAGACCCTTTTCCCTCTGACTAATGCACCAAACACTGTGGGCAATTGAGCATGGCCAATTCAACAGACGTGCATATCGTTGGATAGTGGGAGGAAACTGGAATACTCGGAGGAAATCCACACAGACAAGGAGAAAATATGCAAACTCCATACAGGCAGTCGCCCAAGTCTTGAATCGATCCCAGATCCGTGTCAGCAGTGCTAACCACTTAGCCACCGTGCCACCCTAAGGAGAACAAGAGAGATAGAGAGAAAGAGAGAGAGCAGAAATGAAGAAAGGCATGGAATTTGAAATTGAGAAATTGGCACTAATAAAGGAGTTCAAAATTCACTTTCTAAAGCAGTGAGAACTCACGTGGACGTGAAGAGAGTTAAAACGGCAAGAATCGCAGCTGGAATGGCTCACGCTTATGAATTGGTCCATAAATCAAAGTTTGCCTTCCAAACTCCATTTTCATCCTTGAGGGATAGAAATTGTGGAAAAGGAAAGGAGAAGGTAATCTCGGTAAAGATTAGAAGGATACTCGACTCCACAGGGTGAAAAAGAAACCCATGAAGGATCAAGAGGAGTTTTTAAAAAGCGGCAGCGTTTTAACTGCAATAAAGTAAGCCGCATAAAATCACATTGTTGGTGGGTTAGGAAAAGCACGAGGAAGCCAGATGTCGGAAAAAAGGATAATCAGTGAATTGTTTTGAGTGGTAAAAGAAAGCACAGTGAAGGCTGGGAAGCTGCACCAGAATGTACAAACTGTTCGAAAGTTGCTGAAGGAGTAAGTGCCAGATCTTCTTCGACCAAATACTGGGAAGGTAAAGTTTATTCGCAAAGGACAGGAGCAGCAGGGAAAGAGGTTACAATATTAAGAGATACCGAATCCTTTCAATGTGTGAGATTGAAAGATGGGGAGATATGCACTTCTGAATGACCAGCGCCTGAAAATGTACCAGTAATGGGAATTCATGGTGAGGCAAAAATCACTCATTTATGTAAAGTGAGGGTAAATTTTCCAGCGAAGATTGGAAAATTGAACGTTGGGTGATTGGACAAACTCTCAGCTCCAGGAATACATTTTTGTCTTTGCTAATGATGTTGCTGATTGACTAGTAGGAGTGCTGACTACTGTGGTTTAAAAGCTAATGGAAAACCAAGAAACTGAGTTATTGCAGAACACACATCCCAGAATTTATCCTGACTCATTTACAACGAGGTCACAATGTAGTGAGTTGAAACTAGAGAGACATCAATACTACAGTTAATAAGGTTGAAGTGGAATCAGCAGAGACTCTATTTAATCAGATGGTTGCGACAAATCAGAAGCAGAATAATGATAAAACCGATATTTTTTATCACAGATAATTTAATTGAGTTACAGCAGCGAGCTGAAATTTAAAGAAATTTTATCACAGCACATACACAATAAAAATAATCTGACTGCGTCGCTGACTGTTATTATCTCAGAAATGATGTATTAATGAGGAAATGGAGACCATCACACATTCATGCAGATGAGAAACTGGCAAAGTTTCATCAAATCTTATTGCCAGTGGGGTATAGACAGGAGGTGTTGTAGGTGGCCCATGGTCTACCACTGGGGAATTATTTAGGGGTGAGATAACCTCAAGCTAATATACACTGACATTTTACTGGCCTGGACTAGCGAAGGATGTAGTTGAATTTTGCTGGGAATGTCAAACGTTTCAAGTAATTGGCAAAACACATGCAGTTATGAAACCCGCGCGTTAAATACCTATTCCTAGATTTGAGGAACCTTTACGAAGGTCTTAACTGATTGTGTAGGGCTACTAGCTCAACGGAAAAGTGGGGATCAGTATATATTAACAATAATGGATGTTTCCACGAGATTTCCAGAGGAGTTCCATTGCAGTAGCACAGCTAAGAAATATGCGGAAGAAATACTAAACACTTTCATTAAATATGGAATACTAAGAAGGATCCAATCGATCAAGGGTCAAACTTTACATCGAAAATTCTCAAGGAAGAAAACTGCTCAAATCCACTGCGCACCATCTCGTTTCGGAGTGAGCATGAGGAAGGTAGCATCAGACATTGAAGACCATGACGAGGGCTGATTGCCAAAACTATCCAGATGACTGACATAAGGGAATTCCGTTTGTGCGATTTTTGCGATCAGTGAAGCAACAGAAGAATCAAAAGAATTCAGTCCGTTTAGTTTTTGGGCATAATGGCAGAAGATCTCTAAAACTGATTGAGGAGAAATTGGCAAGTCAGAATTCAGAGATCACACAGTTGGACTATATTTCGAACGTTCAGTAACAATTAAATAGAGTGGGGGAGTTGACTAAACAAGATTTGAAAGAATCGCAGCATACAATGGAACAGCAAACAGACAAAAAATCAGAAACTGCAAATTTGCTGTTGGAGATAAGGCGTTCATGGTATTTCCAGTGATTGGCGAACCTTTAAAACCAAGGTTTAGTGGATCTTATCAAATCAAAAGTAAAATTGAGTGAGGTGAACTCCAGACAGAAAGGAATCTCACAGAGTGTGTCATGTGAATATATTCAAAGGGTATTTTGACAGAGAAGGAAAAGAAGAGGAGAATGTGTTATTGATTACAACACAGAGGGGAAAACCAAGTTCAGAGAATTCTAAATTGTTAAGTAATGTTCAAACATTCTATTTTTAATGCAGACGCCGTGTCACTCTTTCTCAAAAGCTGCTTAAGAGCAAGGTTATGAATTAACACTTCTGATCACGGAACACCAAATCTGAAATTAGCTGATCTCTCGTTTGGTTCACGACACACGCTTCAACCTACCTCATATATAGTTATGGAAATTATTTGTCGCAGCATTAGTACTCACTTGATTAAGGGAATTGAAATGGAACTTGAATCATTCATTGTTACCGCAGCACCTACAATGCTTGCAGATCTAATTTCCAGAGCATAAGATGCATAAAATCTGTGAGACAATTTTATGTCAGATATGCAACTCACCAAAGTTTCGTTCTCCTTGCTCTTTGTAAGCTCCATCCAAACTGATTTGGTGGAAATTAAAGGACGGGATCTGTGTTGTTATTTCTAATAGACGTGGACAAGACATTAGGTGAGGCTTCCTTTGACGCTGAGATGGTCGGCAGACATGTCCAGCAATACAGGAGAAGCATTAATAGCCTGCCCCGTTCTGCCAGGACAAGTGTCACTGTATTCTCTCTGCTCCCGTACACTCGCTGTACATCAGTATAGCAGCAAAAGCCAATAAAGGCTCATGCTCTACCACTCTCACTATTGAATGAAACACCCTTTCTCATTCAGTCTCTCCGTCGCCTACACAACAGCCTCACACTGATAACACTGTATTGATTCAACACTGTGCACTGACTCACTCTGGACACCTCAACTTCCCCCCCCCCCTCGCCCCCCCCAATCTGCACAGGCACTAACTGCAGGGCCACCACTCCCATCCTCCCTCCCTTTCTCACATGACAGGGGAAACAGTCTTTAATAGGACAGAATTGGAAAAGCCGGATTTTGGAGTGCTAATCAGCTGTTGCCTAACCCCCGGCCCCCGCCATTTGAGGAGGAACATTACATGAGTCGGACAGGACGAGGAGATTCTGAAACATCCACATCCCACTAGCCAAGTAAGGAGCAATGTTCAGTGAAAGGCAGTTCTCACTTTAAACCTATTGTCACTTCCACCGTCAGTTCTCCCATTTCTAAAACAACACACACCTCATTTAGAACATAGAACACAGAACAATCCAGTGCAGAACAGGCCATTTGGCCCTCGATGTTGCGTCGACCTGTGAACCAGGCCATCTGACCACCATGGGGAGTATTGCAAACCTTTGTCAGTATATTGCTGCTAAACATGGTCTCGATTTCGGCCGAGCACTGGACGATTTGCAGCCCATACGGAGAGTAACAGTAATTGGGTCTTCCACAAATTTATTTCTGTATCTCCATATACACCCACTCAAGGCAACGAGTTTTACGTGTACGTGTGTGTGTGTGTGTGTGTGTGCGTTTCTGGGGCGTTCGTAGATGTGAAAATCATTGTCAGAGAGAGTAAGTGCATGAAGGAAATTAATTTTAATATGAACAACTAGCAGCAGTTTTTTTTAATGCACAGGAGAAGCACTGAGGGCAAGATATGATGACGTGATTGAAAAAAAAATATAATGGCATTTCCAGTGCGAATAACAATTTCGATCAGTGCCTACAGAAATGATGGATGGATCGGATTTTGTTTTGTGTTCAGACACGATCCATACCGCGTCGACTCAGATTTTCTTATGCAGATGTGCTGCTGGTATTGTCAGCAACAGATTATTGACATCACTGAGTCTGTATTTCATAGCTCAAGTCTTAACTATCAGATGGGATGAGACAGTGAAGTATATTCTGGAGTTGTTTGGAATTACAATTAGGAATGTTCAGGGTGTGGTGTCAGGAATCATTTCATGGCCAGAATGATCACGACAGTTGCGATTTGAATGTTTCAGCCTCAGATGTTGGCCAGAGATGGTATGGAGTCAGAGGAAGGAAATAGAGTTCATAACCAGAACAGAAGTGAGTGACCTCCATTCTCCCAATATTTGAATAACAAGGTCAGTTATACAACGAACCGTGGTTCACAGCTGAATCTGAACATAGAGACCCAAAGGGACACTGCTCGAAGGAAAGAGGGAGAAGACCGCATGAACAAGTTCACTGATGCAGTTAGCAGCGGTTTGTGGAATGAATATCTGAATTCAATCTCTTAGCAGGTACAATAATAGCAGCAAGGAGAGTAGACGAAATGAAGAGAACAGTATTGAAGTCAAAACGCTGAACATAATTAATAAATGGAAAGTGAGACTTACCAGGGACGCCAACGATAGCCAGGATTGGATAATAAATATACTGAATAATGCGAAGTATATATTCAATCAGCGCTGATAATGGCAAATATTCATAATATGTAGAAATAACCCAAATATTCCAGTATAAATCCCTGTCCATTGTTTGAACATTCCAGTATAATGTTATCAGATTCTGATCCATTGTTTGAACATTCCAGTATAATGTTCTCAGATTCTGATCTCTCCTCACCGTCCTTCTGGAGCTTCTGATCTCTGTTAGTGCTTTCCCGGCTCCCACTCGCTCTTTGGGCTAACACATTGAATGGAGCACATTTATTATTAAAAGATGTAAACCCTCCACTGGAATAGTTAGAATCCATGGAGACTCTCATTAATCACAGTCACTAAACAAACAGGCTGAGTTAACCCCTTCCTTGCGTCACTTTTCATGCAAAAACAAAAGGGAACATTTACTCACGGTGCATGGATGGCATGGATGAGGGTGTCTCAACTGTGGACCATAAATCTTTCAATACTTTAAATCCTCCTTCCTTGTATGTGGGACTGGCACCAAGCCGCTGCAGGGTTGTACATATTCCACCCTGTTTATAAGAGGCTAGCTGGTGGGGAAAATAGTAGAGATCATAAGCCTGGGTAATAATATTTATGGCTCATTAAGTTTATGCAATGTTTCTCCTGTTCTTAAGTGCCCTGTTTTCAATCCTGTCATAACATTTAGATTTGAATCAGCGCATTGAGACTGCTGGATAGGTTGCAATCTGCCCCGTCTCTCTGTACAGAGGGATAGAATGAGACCATTCAACCTCTTGAGTCTGTTACAGAGCGACAGGAGGAGGCCATTCAGCCTCTCCTGCCTGTTGCACGAGGTGATTCTGCTTCTTGAGCCTGTTTGCAGCAACTATAAATACTAAAATAGATATGGAGAAGAGTTGTTCTGATATAAAGTTCGAAATTGAGTAAAGCCAATTATGAACGTTTTATGCAAGCACATTGAAAAGCTGCTCAGGACAGACTATTCGCAGAAAAGTGGGATGCCTTTACAAATTAGATTACTGAGTCTAGCAGCAATATGTTTCTGTTCATGAGTAGGGCAAGGCTGGCAGGTGGAAGGAATGCTGAATGGCTGGTGAAGTTGACGCTCTGATCGAGAAACAAAAGAAAGCATGTGATTGGGTTGGACAGCAGAGATCATGTGAATGGATCGAGGAGTACAGGCACAGCAGGTTGACGCTCAAGAGAGAAAGCAGGAAGGCAAAATGGGGACATGAGAAAGATTCAGGAAATAGGGTCAGTGAGAAACCAAAGGGATTCTGCAAATGCAGTAAGGACAAAAGAGTAACTGGCGAAAGAACAGGTCCCCTTAAAGAATAGCAAGGCCGCATATGTGTGGAACCACCGATGTTGGGTGAGATACTCTATGAATATTTCATATCAGTATTTCCTGTAAAGAAGGATATTGATTCTAGAGAACTTGTGGAAATAAATGGTTATATCTTGCGAAGTGTGAATACCAATGATGAGGAAGAGTAAAAGTTTTAAAATGCTTAAAGACGGATAACTGCCTGGAACCAGATCAGTTGTAACCCAGAGCTCTGTGAAAAGCTAAGGAAGTGATTGTTTGGGCCCCATAATGAGATATTTGTATCATGGGTAGCCACGGATGAGGTTCCAGAAGATTGGAAGTTGGTTAATGCAGTATCGTTCTTGAGGAAATGTGGTAATGAAAAGCCAGAGAACGACACACGGTGATCGTGTAGTCAGTGCTTGATAAGTAATTGGAGGGGATTCTGAGGGACAGGATTTACTTGTATTTGATAAGGCAAGGTCTGATTGGAGTAGTCAACGTGCTTTTGTGCTTGGGAAAACGTGTCTCATTAACTTTATTGAATGTTTTGAATACATTATGAAGAAGATTGATGACGGTTCAGCAGTAGAGGCTGGCTACATGGATTTCAGTAGCTTGATTGACAATTTTCCACATGGTAGACTGTTAGCAAAGTTGGACCATACGGAATCCAGGGAGAACTGGAGGGAATTAGATCGAAGGTGTGAGACGGAGGAGCTGGTGAAGGATTGTTTTCTGAACTGGAGTCTTGTGACCAGCAGTGTGCCTCATGGATCCAATGGATTGAGTAATTTATGTAAATGATTTTCATTTGAATATCGCAGGAATGGGTAGTGAGTTTGCAGATAACATCAGAATTGGTGGTGCAGTGGACAACAAAAACTATTACCTCAGAGTACAACAGGACATTAATCAGTTGGGCCGAAGGACCGAGACGTGGCAGATGGAGTTTATTTTAGGAAAGGATAAGGTGTAGGATTTTGTTAAGGCAAATTTGCGCAGCACGTCTTTGCAGGGTCGTGGGAAGTGTTGTCAAAAACAAATATTTAATTAGAATTTATAGAATCCCTGCAATATGGAAACAGGCCATGTGGCCCATCGAGTTCACACTGACCCTCCGAAGAGCAACCCAGCGGATACACCTGTACCCTACCCCTATAGCTCTGCATTTCTATAACTTAGCAGCACTTCCCTGGATACTGCAATGCCATTGACCATTGGCAATTTCACTGCCAAACCAGTGCGTTTTTCAACTGTAGGATGGAAAACCGAGCACCTGGAAGAAACATACGCAGACAAGGGGACAATGTGAAAAGTCAATTTAACAATCCCGAGGGGCATCAAAAACACAGTCCTTCGCACAGTGCTAACACCTGTCGAATCCGTTCAGATGATGCGGAATTCCAGTGAGGTACGCCTGATATGACCTCCTTTTCAGTCACCCAAGGATTCCCACCCATCCCCAGACCTCGTTTGGACAAGACATTCAGTTGTGTCTGACTTCTCCTGCACTTGTGCCCTCACCCTTTCCTTTCCTTTCCAGAACATGTCAACCATTAATATTGTATGAACAATGCTTGCCGACCTAAAATAAAACAACTAAATGCAAGCACCGGAGCTTGGAAGAAAAAAAAAACTGTTCTGATTAAGAGTTCCCAGATTTGAAATGTCATCCCCGTTTTCTTCGACAGATGCAACCACACCTGCTGATTTTTATCAGCAATATCTGGAATATCTAATTTCCTGTTTATCACATACACAAACGTTTCCCTGCAGTACTGCCTTCGATTTACAACTCCCACCGTACGTGCTTCTCCTTGCTGTTTCTAAGCTCCAGCGAAACACTTTTTTATGTAATCTGAGTGCCATGGGCTGTGGTGAGATTAATAGTAGATTTGGCGAGATGTTTTCTGAGACTGTTCCGGATGTTAAAAAAAATTCGCTGCCTCTTGCTTATTCTTCTCAAGGGGGATGGCAAGATTCTTCCATGGCCTCTCCTTATGCTGATGGAGTGAAGAAGGACAATAATCTCCATCCAATGCTGCACATTCCCCCCGGTGACTGAGATTGGTCTAACCTGGGGGGAAGCCTCAGCTCAGGGTGGCATGGACTGGTGTCATGGCCTCCACTGCTGGTCCTGCGGGAATAGGAATAATGCTTATGACCCTCCCCATCCAGAAGGAGCTCAATGCCCATGTTCACAATGTGGGTTTGGGAAGGGAAGTTACTTCCCCTGCCTGCCACGTACAGCCTCAATATCAGGGGCTGGGCCGGGTAGCTCTGCATGGAGTTTGCTTGTCCCACTGCAGTGTGTGCTTTCAAAGATGGCACTGGTTCCTGGGATGCTGGTTAATTCTAGGATCTTTGCTTAGTGCGGAATTGCTCAGGGAATGGTGTGCAATAAGAAATGGGAGGAAACAAAACTTTATCTCACTGTGAGGGCTCGAAAACATATTAATGTGTGGAGTTGGTGAAATCCACATAGCCTCATGGTGGGATTCTCTCCCCACACTCAACTGGCACTTTGCATAAAAATGATTAAACAAATATATAACAGCATAAGAACCAGGAGCAGGAGTAGGCCATGTGTGCTTTTGGATTCAGTACGTTCAGGGCTGGATCATTTCATGGACTCATCATCACTTACCCGCCCTCAGATCATAAGCCTTGATTCCTTTCCAATTCACAACTTCATCTTTCTTGGTCGTTAAAACATTCAACAAGGTAACCTCAACTGCTTCACTCAATAGGGAATCCCATTGATGAACAACACTCTGAGTGAAGGGTTTCCTCGTCAACTCAGTCATAAATCAGATCTCCTTTATTTTCAGGTTATTCCACCCAGGTCTCGGTTCACCCAACAGTGGAAAGAACCTGTCTGATTCGATGTCGTATTTTGCCCCTTCATGCTTTTATATGCTTCTATAAAATCCGCCGACCCTAACAATTGTTCTATATTTCCTTCAGACTCATTCGTCTGCATCACAAACTAGCCGTCCAGCAAACTGACTGGTAGAATATAAAACTGCTATGGACAGAAACGGTGGGCGGCACGGTGGCACAGTGGTTAGCACTGCTGCCTCGCAGCGCCAGAGACCCGCGTTCAATTCCCGCCTCAGGTGACTGACTGTGTGGAGTTTGCACGTTCTCCCCGTGTCTGCGTGGGTTTCCTCCGGGTGCTCCGGTTTCCTCCCACAGTCCAACGATGTGCAGGTCAGGTGAATTGGCCATGCTCAACTGCCCGTAGTGTTAGGTAAGGGGTAAATGTAGGGGTATGGGTGGGTTACGCTTTGGCGGGTCAGTGTGGACTTGTTGGGCCGAATGCCCTGTTTCCACACTGTAATGTAATCTAATCTAAACAGTCGAAGACAAAGGGCAATATAATCATTGATAACAGGTCAAATCTGGCCTACAGCCGTGTTCACAAATGTTTTATTGAGTAGTGTTCTTGACAGCCGAAGTGAACAATGGGCGGTTCATTTTCTTATCGAAACCTTCGTTTTTAACAGAATCAATCATTAACAAACGTTATGAAATATGTGCTAAAGAGTCTGCCCCGTGCACGGGATCCACTCTCACATCTTCATTCAGAATTATATTGAAGACAGAAAGAAGTAATTCAGATGTTTGATTATATTCAATCTTTTGCATGTGGCTGAGTGACAAAATTCTTCCAATTTCTATTTCTTTGTCATTTCCAATCAATGATGCCACATTCCAGTGCATATCTTCCGACAAGACCTCCTTTTCTGTCAACGAGAAATACTCCCAACTCCAGTGGATAGGATCTTTCGTTGTGAATGTCCCACTCACGCAATTCTGCATTCATTCCTTCCCCTTCTTGCAGGAACAATGACAGAGATACCCGTTTTCTCACTTTGCACTTCATGAGTATCCACATTCACAGAATCATTCTCCGCCACTTTCACATCCTCCAGTCGGACAGCATCACCAAATATGCCTTCCCTTCCATTCCACGGTCAGCATTTCACAGGGACCGTTCCCTCTGTTACACCCTCCATCATCCCTCACGGCACCTTCCCATGCAATTGCAAATGATGCAACATTTGCCCATTCATCGCTTCCTTCCTCTCTGTCCAAACAGACCTTCCAGGTGAGGCAATTTTCACTTGTACTCTTTCAATGCTCACAATGCAGTCTCCTTTACATTGGTGAGGCCAAACAGAAACTGTTTTGAGAAGCACCTTCATTCTGTCTGTCGGAATATCCCTGGCCTTCTCATCGCTTCCCATTTCAATAAACTACTTTACTGTCATGCTAACACTTCGGTCCTGGGCTGCTGTGATGTCCCAGTGTAGCACAACGCAAGCTCGAGTAAAACCTTAATTTACACTTTAGTATGTGACAGCCTTTAGGAGTTCATATTCAATTCCATGACCTCACAGCCAGACCACGTTATTCTGGATTAGTGGTGCTGAAAGAGCACAACAGTTCAAGCAGCATTCAAGGAGCAGCGAAATCGAGGTTTCGGGCAAAAGCCCTTTTTTCCTCCTGATTTTAGCCAGAACACGTTATGTCTGTTCTCCATTTTCCATTCACTCTCCCTCCTGTTGTTCCTAGGAACTAATGTGCTTATGCCTTCTTTATCTTGCACTCAATCGGGTAAACCGCTTCCCCAATTCACAAGTCAATTTACACTCATATTGCATCTTTTTGTCTTTCACCAAAATGAAAAGTTCGTTTGCCTTTTGCACTGCATCAGCACACCCTCTTGTTTCCCGCCCCCCATCCTCCACTGCTGTCAAGGGATTAAAAAGGAGAAAGTGAGGTCTGCAGATGCTGGAGATCAAAGTTGAAACTTTATTGCTGGAACAGCACAGCAGGTCAAGCAGCATCCAGGGAACAGGAGATTCGACGTTTCGGGCACAGGCCCTTCTTCAGGAATGAGCAGAGAGTGTTCAGCAGAAGAAGATAAAAGGTAGGGAGGAGGGACTTGGAGGAGGGGCGTTGGAAATGTGATAGGTGGAAAGAGGTCAAGGTGAGGGTGATAGGTCGGAGTAGGATGGAGGCGGAGAGGTCAAGAAGAAGACTGCAGGTCAGGAAGGCGGTGCCGGGCTGGAGGGATCCGGCTGAGACAAGGTGGGGGGAGGGGGGATGAAGAAATTGGTGAAGTCCAAGTTCATCCCCTGCGGTTGGAGGGTTCCCAGTCGGAAGATAAGACGCTCCTCCTCCGACCGTCGGGTTGTTGTGGTTTGGCGGTGGATGAGTCAAATGACCTACATATCCTCGGTGGAGTGGGAGGGGGAGTTGAAATGCTGTGCTACAGGTTGGTTGGGTTGGTTCGTCCGGGTGGCCCAGAGGTGCTCTCTGAATCGCTCCGCAAGTAGGCGGCCTGTCTCCACAATATAGAGGAGGCTACACCGGCTGCAGCAGATGCAGTAGATGATGTGGGTGGAGGTGCAGGTGAATCTGTGGCGGATATGGAAGTTTCCTTTGGGGCCTTGGAGAGAAGTGAGGGGGGAGGTGTGGGCGCAAATGTTGCACCTCCTGCGGTTGCAAGGGAAGGTGCCGGGAGTGGAGGTTGGGTCAGTGGGGGGTGTGGATCTGACAAGGGAGTCGCGGAGGGAGTGGTCTCTACGGAAAGCTGATAGGGGAGGGGAGGGAAATATATCCTTGGTGCTGGGGTCTGTTTGGAGGTGGCGGAAGTGACGGCGGATGATGCGCTGTACATGGAGATTGGTGGGGTGGTAGGTGAGGACCAGTGGGGTTCTGTCCTGGTGGCGCTTGGAGGGGCGGGGCTCAAGGGCGGAGGAGCGGGAAGTGGAGGAGATGCGGTGGAGGGCATCGTCGACCACGTCGGGGGAGAAATTGCGGTCCTTGAAGAAGGAGGCCATCTGTGTTGTACGTATTTTGAACTGGTCCTCCTGGGAGCAGATGCGGCGGAGACGAAGGAATTGGGAGAATGGGATGGCGTTTTTACAGGGGGCAGGATGGGATGAGATGTAGTCCAGGTAGCTGTGGGAGTCGGTTGGTTTACAGGGGGCAGGATGGGAGGAGGTATAGTCCTGGACTAACAGTGTCTGAACTAATGAAAGTGTCACCGTATATCATCAATTACTTGCCAGTGTATGGAACTCTATGTTGAACAGGTCATTTGAACAGCTTTGACAAAACGTCCTTGTAACTTGTTCGAGAACAGAAATCTTTGGAGAAGCTAAGCACTTCTGGCAGCATCTGTGAAGTGAAAGCTGAGTTAATTTTTAGGGTGTAGTCACCCTTCTTAAAAGCTCCCAGGCATTCCAACAATTTTCATTTATGTTACAGATTTCCAGTATCCACAATTCTTTGTTTTTTTCGAAGAAAATATTCCGTATCTGGTGACATCTGGAGAAACAAAACAGATCCGACAGAGTTTGCAGAGACAGAGAAACAGAGTAACGTTTCATTTTCAGTGTGACAGTTCTTCAGAACTGAAAAAGATTCGTAACTGGGCTTTTTAATCCCTTGTTGAAACTTTATTGCTGGAACAGCACAGCAGGTCAGGCAGCATCCAGGGAACAGGAGATTCGACGTTTCGGGCACATGCCCTTCTTCAGGAATGAGCAGAGAGTGTTCAGCAGGAGAAGATAAAAGGTCGGGAGGAGGGACTTGGAGGAGGGGCGTTGGAAATGTGATAGGTGGAAAGAGGTCAAGGTGAGGGTGATAGGTCGGAGTAGGATGGAGGCGGAGAGGTCAAGAAGAAGACTGCAGGTCAGGAAGGCGGTGCCGGGCTGGAGGGATCCGGCTGAGACAAGGTGGGGGAGGGGGGATGAAGAAACTGGTGAAGTCCAAGTTCATCCCCTGCGGTTGGAGGGTTCCCAGTCGGAAGATAAGACGCTCCTCCTCCGACCGTCGGGTTGTTGTGGTTTGGCGGTGGATGAGTCCAATGACCTGCATATCCTCGGTGGAGTGGGTGGGGGAGTTGAAATGCTGTGCTACAGGTTGGTTGGGATGGTTCGTCCGGGTGGCCCAGAGGTGCTCTCTGAATCGCTCCGCAAGTATGCGGCCTGTCTCCACAATATAGAGGAGGCTACACCGGCTGCAGCGGATGCAGTAGATGATGTGGGTGGAGGTGCAGGTGAATCTGTGGCGGATATGGAAGTTTCCTTTGGGGCCTTGGAGAGAAGTGAGGAGGGAGGTGTGGGCGCAAGTGTTGCACCTCCTGCGGTTGCAAGGGAAGGTGCCGGGAGTGGTGGTTGGGTCAGTGGGGGGTGTGGATCTGACAAGGGAGTCGCGGAGGGAGTGGTCTCTACGGAAAGCTGATAGGGGAGGGGAGGGAAATATATCCTTGGTGCTGGGGTCTGTTTGGAGGTGGCGGAAGTGACGGCGGATGATGCGCTGTACATGGAGATTGGTGGGGTGGTAGGTGAGGACCAGTGGGGTTCTGTCCTGGTGGCGGTTGGAGGGGCGGGGCTCAAGGGCAGAGGAGCGGGAAGTGGAGGAGATGCGGTGGAGGGCACCGTCGACCACGTCGGGGGAGAAATTGCGGTCCTTGAAGAAGGAGGCCATCTGTGTTGTACGTATTTTGAACTGGTCCTCCTGGGAGCAGATGCGGCGGAGACGAAGGAATTGGGAGAATGGGATGGCGTTTTTACAGGGGGCAGGATGGGATGAGATGTAGTCCAGGTAGCTGTGGGAGTCGGTTGGTTTACAGGGGGCAGGATGGGAGGAGGTATAGTCCTGGACTACACCTCCTCCCATCCTGCCCCCTGTAAAAACGCCATCCCATTCTCCCAATTCCTTCGTCTCCGCCGCATCTGCTCCCAGGAGGACCAGTTCAAAATACGTACAACACAGCTGGCCTCCTTCTTCAAGGACCGCAATTTCCCCCCGACGTGGTCGACGGTGCCCTCCACCGCATCTCCTCCACTTCCCGCTCCTCTGCCCTTGAGCCCCGCCCCTCCAACCGCCACCAGGACAGAACCCCACTGGTCCTCACCTACCACCCCACCAATCTCCATGTACAGCGCATCATCCGCCGTCACTTCCGCCACCTCCAAACAGACCCCAGCACCAAGGATATATTTCCCTCCCCTCCCCTATCAGCTTTCCGTAGAGACCACTCCCTCCGCGACTCCCTTGTCAGATCCACACCCCCCACTGACCCAACCTCCACTCCCGGCACCTTCCCTTGCAACCGCAGGAGGTGCAACACTTGCGCCCACACCTCCCTCCTCACTTCTCTCCAAGGCCCCAAAGGAAACTTCCATATCCGCCACAGATTCACCTGCACCTCCACCCACATCATCTACTGCATCCGCTGCAGCCGGTGTAGCCTCCTCTATATTGTGGAGACAGGCCGCATACTTGCGGAGCGATTCAGAGAGCACCTCTGGGCCACCCGGACGAACCATCCCAACCAACCTGTAGCACAGCATTTCAACTCCCCCACCCACTCCACCGAGGATATGCAGGTCATTGGACTCATCCACCGCCAAACCACAACAACCCGACGGTCGGAGGAGGAGCGTCTTATCTTCCGACTGGGAATCCTCCAACCGCAGGGGATGAACTTGGACTTCACCAGTTTCTTCATCCCCCCTCCCCCACCTTGTCTCAGCCGGATCCCTCCAGCCCGGCACCGCCTTCCTGACCTGCAGTCTTCTTCTTGACCTCTCCGCCTCCATCCTACTCCGACCTATCACCCTCACCTTGACCTCTTTCCACCTATCACATTTCCAACGCCCCTCCTCCAAGTCCCTCCTCCCGACCTTTTATCTTCTCCTGCTGAACACTCTCTGCTCATTCCTGAAGAAGGGCATGTGCCCGAAACGTCGAATCTCCTGTTCCCTGGATGCTGCCTGACCTGCTGTGCTGTTCCAGCAATAAAGTTTCAACAAGGGATTAAAAAGCCCAGTTACGAATCTTTTTCAGTTCTGAAGAACTGTCACACTGAAAATGAAACGTTACTCTGTTTCTCTGTCTCTGCAAACTCTGTCGGATCTGTTTTGTTTCTCCAGATGTCACCAGATACGGAATATTTTCTTCGAAAAAAACAAAGAATTGTGGATACTGGAAATCTGTAACATAAATGAAAATTGTTGGAATGCCTGGGAGCTTTTAAGAAGGGTGACTACACCCTAAAAATTAACTCAGCTTTCACTTCACAGATGCTGCCAGAAGTGCTTAGCTTCTCCAAAGATTTCTGTTCTCGAACAAGTTACAAGGACGTTTTGTCAAAGCTGTTCAAATGACCTGTTCAACATAGAGTTCCATACACTGGCAAGTAATTGATGATATACGGTGACACTTTCATTAGTTCAGACACTGTACAAGGTTGAGATCAGTGGCACGACAGGACTCTTAATAATGGTCAGGGAGACAAACAGAGGAAAATTGATTCACTTTAAACACAGAACATGACATTAGCAAAATGGAAAAGATTTGGCAAGGATTTATTGAAGCATGTGACAAATTCGAGGCATGAAACCACAGAGACACCCTCAGCAGAATGAGAAAAAAAATGGAAGTTTTGCCACATCAGAAAGTAGGATAATTCTCGGAGTATGGGGTGATGGGTGAATGGGTCTTGGTATGTATTGGCGGGCAGGCAGCAGAATTGTATTGCATATATTGCAGCTCAAACTAGGTATTCATGTGGTGCTGTAGACGACAGCAGCTTCAGGAGCAGCATTATATTCAACCACATTGTGCAACATTTTGTCCAGCAAATTCTCTCATTCTGTCATTACCACCAAGCTGATCTATGGCTCGGTGATGAGTATGAATGAACCTGACAGGATCAGAACCATGTGTACCTAAAACTGATGTAAACGCGTTACAGCTACCGCACTTGACTGCTTACATTCCAAACAGCAGAACTAACATCTGATAGAGAGGGTGAAATGGTCACAAGACCAACAGAACAGATCGAAGCTCTCATGTCCTGCCTCATCCATTCATAAATGATGCTGGATGATGCAACACCTCACTGGAGGAGATGGTTCCACCATAGACCAATTCAAAATAATGGAACAGCTCTCTACATCAATGCAAAAACATGTATTTAGTGTTTGCACCTTCCTCAGTCAGAGGTTTTGTGTTTGTGATCCACGTGACACTCGGCATAATGCCCACAGAATCATAGATGTCCATCTTCAACTAATTCGATTCACCGCACATGACGTGAAGAAAAAGGTTAATGCAGTACATACAGCAAAGGCAATGGGTCCTGACATCATTCCTGCATTAGGACTGAATTCTTATGCTGCACAACAAGCCATGTCTTTGTGGAAGCTGTTTCTTTCCAGCTCCAATTCTTTCGTCTACCTGGCAATGTAGAAAATTACTCAACTATGTCCAGTCCGTTAAGAGAATAATAATTATAATCTGACCAACTATCACAAATTCAGTCTCATCACGATAGTCAAATTGGTGGAAGTTCTTTTTGATCGAACTGTCAAGCAGCATGGAAATAACCTGCTCAGTGTGGTTCACAATCGATCTCCATGTGGAGATGGTGCTGTCTTGGAAAGGTCAGTGGATTACTAATCCACACCAGGCTAACGATCTGGCAGCTGGTGGGAGTTAAAAGGAACTAATAATATATCGAGCTCTAAAATCTGGTGTATATGATCGTGACCTTGAAGCCAATGTCGATTTTAAACACGAATTTGCGTCACCAGTGTACTTTCAAGAAACAAATCTCCCGTGCCTTTCTGGTCTGGCTTAAAAATCACTCCAGAAACACATATGTTCGAATCTTCAGTACTCTCTGAAACAACTAAGCAAGACACACAATTGTACCAAAGAGCGCTGATTTCTTAAAAGATAAAACTGGACTGAACGCCCAGTACCTGCTTCGGTATTGGAAAACCGAACGGGAAACACATTGCTTTTGACACAGCAGAGGCCTCCTTCCTGACATCTGAAAACTCGTGACAATATTGACAGAGCTATCCCACAGATTGCATTGGGAAATGAGGAGGTCATTCAATCAATATATTTTCGCCAAATTTAATTCATGGACGAATATCACCTCAATGCACTTTTCCCACACACTGTACATATCACGAATCCTGGTTGACCAACGAAAAAATGCAAAGTTGGAACTACAGTTGTCGTTGGGTCCATCGATTTCTATTCTCGTCAATATAATAATGGGCGATCCTCTTTCGCTACACCATTCAGCTGCTCTCCCTCTTTACTGTCCAGAAATCCTTATTTATACTTAGCGCGTTGGCTTCCACAGTAGAACATCGAACGGAGAACACAGAACACTACAGCCGAGTAAAGGCCCTTCGACGCCTTTTCTAAGTAAGACAAGGACCCATGGTGTAAGGCGCAATGTGCAAGAGTGGATAGAAGCTTGGCTGTCTGGCTGGAAGAAGAGAGTTGGGATAAAAGGACCGCTAGCAGGATGGCAGCTGGTGACAAGTGGTGTTCTGTAAGGCTCAGTGTTGGGGCAACAACTGTTCACTTTATGCATTAACGATCCAGAAGAAGGAACTGAAGGCATTCTGGTTAAGTTTGCAGACGATACAAAGATAAGCAGAGGGAGAGGTAGGATTGAGGAGGCGTGGGGGTCTGCAGAAGGATTTGGACCAGGTAGGAGAGTGGGCAGAGAAGCGACCCTATCATGTCCTAGAGAATTCTCCAGTCTCTAATTCGACACATTTATCCTCATCTCAGTGCAGAGTGGCCTGTCGATACCGAATACTGTGGCCTCTTTTTTCAGAAATTATCATCCCTCCATCAAGTCTGCCTTTCCCTGTCAGTGTTTTGTAGAGTTCATTGCTAACTCCAAACATTTTCCTAAACCACATGGAACACAGTCCCAATAGACACAAACTCTTCTGCCACAATAAACCTGTCGTCGCAGAGGTCAGTCTGGTTATCTTTCACTTCAGTCTATCAATATCAGGTTTAATATGTATTAGGTAAGGAGATCCAAACTACACAAAATACTTTACAGTGTTCTAGATAAGGTCTGGCCATCGTCCTATACAGCTGACGTAAAACACCCTTACTCTTAGACTCGAATTACCCTGAAATGAAGGTCAACACACCATTTATCTTCCTAACCGCTTTCTCTTCCGTCAATATTGCTTTCAGTGACTGGTGTTCAAGGAGATCCAGATCTATTTCAATGTTACAGCTCCCCAGTTGGTGGGTCTGTGTACATTGGTTAGCATGCCAATGCCAGGCCCCGTATTGGCGTCTGGCTTCAGAACAGACTGTCCTGTATGGACCTCAGAGATCTGCGCTGAAGAAAACAACTGAAGGAGCATAAAAAGGCTTTATTGATCAACATTTTTCAAACAATTCTTTTTCAAATGTAGGCTGCTGTTCTCTGTTTCTCACCGAATTGCATATTGTTCACATTACTCTTCATCTACCATGTAATTATCCATTCACTCCACTTGTCTCACTTATTTTGCAGCGTTTTTATTACCTCCTCCTCACCTACTCACAACCTGTCATTGTTCAGTGACAGCATCAGGCTTGGCAAAATTACATTTCAATCCTTCAAATAAAGATTTGACATGCATTGGCAGAGCTGGGGCCCAAGCACCGATCCTTGCGATACGCCATGAACCAACCAATCCAAAAGCACATTGTTTCTTTGTCAGCTCTCCCATTCTTAGAATGTGCCAATATATTAACCCCAATTCCATAAAATTTGAGTTTTCACAAAAAAGCTTGGCGTTTCGCTGTTTCTTTTTCTGAATATCTAAATGCATTGAATCGGTTGCTTCCCCATCCATTCAGCATCTGCAGACCTCACTTTCTCCTCAAAGATTTCAACCTACTGCAAATCCTCTTCCAAGGATGCCTTCCTTGAAGAAGCTCTCTTCCTCCCTCTACAAAGACTTCAGTGAGTCCCTCTCTCACTGCACCCCCCAGGTCATCTCCTCTGCACAGAAGCTCTTCAGCCACATTCTCAAACAGACTCGCTCCCACAGCCACATCTCCTTCCTCAGCACCTGCCTACGGAACCGACTTATCCCGCACGGACTCCGGACTACGTTCCGAAAAACAAAACTTGGACCCAACCAGGACAACCAGTACCTACAACAAATCCGAAGCCTTCAGCAACGGACCTCCCTACGGATCCTCCGCTCCACGCTTGCAGCCATGCGCCGCTACCTACATTCCCTGCAACTCGACCTACCCCAGCTCAGGACAACTCTCTCACAGACCTGTAAAGGACCTCTACTGTTCTTCATCCACAGAAGGATCCATAAACTAAACAAACAGTTCTTCCTGGCCATATCGGAAATCAAAGACAGTAAGTACCAAAAACTTTCATGTACTTACCCCTACACTCCGGATTCCTCAACAGCATCTGCAGACCTCACTTTCTCCCCATCCATTATCTACCAGTCAGTTTGTCATGCATGAATCCCATTTCATAAGTTTTTATTGGCTTTCAGTTCTTTACTAATTTTATTCGATTATTTTTTTTCTCAACACATTTAGAATTTCTAGTATTTACAGAGAAGTTTTTTTTGTTGGGTTTTCTTCCGTGAAGAAAGAACTGAAGTAGTTGCTTTATTATTCTGCCGTTTGCTGTTCTCCATTCTCTGGTTTCGGACTGAGGAAGGTGCACTTCATTTTTCTAACCATTCCCAAATACACATTTTTAGAAACTGTTATCTTTCACTCGTGTAACCTTGTTAATATCATTTTCAGTAACCCAGAAATACCCATCTTAAGCTGTTTTTATGATTCACTTTTCGCAAACATTCACCCAGAGAAGGAGAGGCTCTGTACCATCAGAAATACAGCACGGTCTACATTAGTCCCAACCTTCTTGATCAGGCCCGTAGCGGTGAATGTTATGACTCTTCAAAAGGTTGTGCAAGTACTTTGTAATGGTTGTGAGCTTACTCATCACAACAACCCTCTCAGGAAGTACGTTTTGGACCCCCAAACCACTTGGGTGGAAAACAATCCTGAAATCCACTCTGAAACTCAAACCGATCATTTTGAAAGTGTGATCCCTTGTTCTTGCCCCTTTGACTAAAATGCAAAGCTGCTGTCTAGCCACCTTGCCCGTTTCCCTTTTAATCTTATATTGTGAAATACAGATCCCTCAGCCTTGTATTCTGGAAAACAAACAACCCGAACTTATTGAGTCTCTCTTGATAGCTGATATACTCCTTCCGAGGGAACATGCTGGCGAATATCTTCTGCTCCTCCTCCAGTACAATCACATCCTTCCTGTAATATTGCTCCCAGAAATCCACACAGTATTCCATCTGTGGCCGAAACAAAGTTTTCAAACTAATAGTTCTTACAATCTATGTGTCAATCAATAATGCAATACCCATGATCCTTTATACCTTCTGAATTAACGTACTACACTGCCCAGTCACATTCAATGATCTGTGGAGAAGCACTCCCGAGCCTTTTTATGTGCTACCCTTCATTGAATAAACCCTTCTCTGATTGTTCTTCCAAAATACATCACCTCACATTTATCAGAGTTGCATTCGATCCGCCATTCATCAGCCTTACTGATCATTCCATTCATTTCTTCCCAAGACTGTCCTCACTACCAGCCAACCAGTCAATCACTCTATACAGCACAGACTTGCTTATCATCCTCCCCACGCACCAACCCCTAGAAATTCACATCTACATCATTTATGAATACCACAAATAAGAAGACATTGAACTGATCTCTGTGGTACACCACCTGACACTGATCTACAGTCACATAAACAGCATTCTACAACCAACCTCTGTCGCCTGTCAAGAAGACAATTTTCTTTCAAACTTTCGAAATTACCCTTGATACCATGAGAGTTTACTTTCTTTGTCAGTTTCCCATGTGGGATTTTGTCAAAGACCATGATGAAGAAAACCAATATAAAATACCTCATCAAAGAAAGAATAATTGAAATTCATTCGGCATGGCTTCTTTCTGATAAAGTCGTGCGGACTAGGCCTGCTCAAAACATCCCTCTCGAAATTGAAATCAATTTTTCTACCTCCCTATTTTCTTCAATAGTTTCCTTAACACTGATCTGATACTCATCGATCCTTAATTCCCAGGTCTTTCTCCACCACCCTTGCAGTAAAGTGAATCATAATAGCTGCTCAACAGTCCTCTGGCTCCTCCCATGTGGCCAGTTTCCATTAAACATTTGGATCAGGGCCTTTCCTCCCTTTTCTCCCACAGCCAAACCATAAATACCTGCTTGCATTTCTCTCAATTTGCGGAAGAGCTTCATAGTACATCTTCTCAAATTCTGTACCTGCCTCCTCCTTCTCCCAAGGGAAACAGATGTGAAGCTCTGATGTAACAAACCATTAATGTTCTCCAGCTTCACGCACAGATTGCCCCTTGGTTTCTAATGGGCACTACTTATTCACTGTTTGTTCTGTTCTGCTCGATGTCCATGTAGATTATCTTGAGATTCTCCCTAATCAGGCCGACCAGCAACTCTCCTTGCCCCTGTGTTAGTCAGTCCCCTTTGTGTGAATTTTCTAAATTTTACTGGGATCACCTCTCATTCCTTGAAACACTGGACATCATGGGTCAAGTTTCCTGCTTTTCTAGAATGCACAGGGCAAAAAAAAAAAAACAATTTTGATTCCTAATGCATTCAATATGTCTATAATTGCTTCGTACGAAATTCTGCTATGACATACAATTAGTTTGATAGACATAGCAATGCTCAATCAAGCCGTATTTTCTAACACTACCGTTACTGGTATGAATGTTTTTTTGGTCTTTCGTTCCAAAATCCCATGGTCACTTGGCATTCCTGGGCGATTTTCTGGATCTTTGTCCACGAAGACCGACAAAAAAGTAACTGTTTCGTTGAACTGTACAGTCTCTGTGTTCTACAATAAATCTTCCTGACCCCACACTCACCGTTCCAGAATTCAACTGGCTTGTATTTTCCTTTCAAACATCGGTAGAAACATTTTGACAGTCTTTATGCTTCTAAATACGTTGCAATCTTGGTCTCTTTCTGATGACTTTATCCGTTTCTTGGTCCTCTTTGCACTGTCCTAGATGTCACTGAATCCATAGATTACCATGTTTATCAAAGATGATTCCTTTGATGTAATATCGTCTTTAACTTCTGTTAACTATCGTTGCGTCACGTTTCCCTTTTGCTATTTGCACCTTGGAGGGATAAAATGTATATTATTCACCTTACAGTCTTTGTGCAAATAATAGACATTGTATGTTCTTCCGTAACATCTTTTTCACCATCTTTTCAAATTCCCTGCTCAACTTGTCCCCATACCTTCATTGCTTGCATGATTCAGCTTTATAAACATAATTTCAAACATCATTTTTAAAAAATCAATGTATTAGGATTCATATTCCCAAAATATCCTTTTCAGCAAGTTTTTCAGTTAACTCTTCTGATCATGCAATACCAATTCCAAAGCAAACTCATCTCTAGCTTAGTGCTCAACATACCATTAAAGCAAACCATCTCACATACGATCTTGAAATGCATTTCCCTGCGTAAGCATTCACTTCTGTTAACACTTTTTAGATGTAAACCTAATTTGTCCTTCAACTGGAATTATACTGCAGTACCCACAAGTTGTAAAACTGACTTCCTGTTTTAAAAAAATGCCGAACATTCATCTTGCAGTTTTCATTCTGATATGTAACTCCCATCAACGATTGCCTCTCGTTGATGTTGCTAAGCAAAATCCTACTAGATTCAGTAGAATATGAGCGACGTTGGCTCTGCGGAGATGAATGTAGATTATGTTGAGCTGTTTGGCGAGATCTATTTTGACCTGTTTAAGTTCATCTCGCTGCATCTTATCTGTTGTTCTCAAGTGCCATTTTGATATTTTCACGAGATCGCCCATCTTTTGTTGGAGAAGAGAAGTACACCGACGTTTCAACATTACTGTGAATTCCTGAAGACAGCTGAGAGTGCGCTAACCTGGGTGGGAACAGTATAGCAGATTGGGAACGTGTTGCTGCCGCTGTATATGATCTTAGTGAGATCACATCTAGATTAAGGTGTATGGATTTAGTCTCCTTCGTGAAGAAAGGATATTGTGTGTTATGAAGTTGAAAGCATGTATTGTGACGTTAAGAAAGAGTGAATGCTGTTTTGCGCTGAGAGCTGACAACCACCTGTCATATGACTAGCTAGAAGTATGAGAGTGCACTGGAAAAATGAAAATATGCAACATTTAGCTGTGAATTGCGTACCTGAGTTGGTTGCTGTTTTAACAACAATTAGATTTTAACCAATATCTTTAATTATATTTCAGGATACGAAAACCAAAACGAGTTTGAATTTATTATTTTGCCGACATCGAACTGAGACGATCGAATTAACACGCTATATTGAGGCAGACAGTTTAAAAGTCAGACAGAGTAACTGCCATCGAGAGAGCAATTGCCATCGACAGAATGACTGCCATCGATTGAGAGAGAGAGACTCAAAACATTGAAACACTCTTTATCAACAGTACCTTTTCATAGGAACCATATAGCACAATAAAAGAAAGAAGATGACCCAGGGAGATCTTCAACCGGAAGTAGAAAGACACAGACGACGAGAGCTGCTTTGCGCTTTTGAAATTGTTGGTGTAAGTTTAATAAGTATTTTATTGGAACAGCATATTATTACAGAATTGGAAGCGGATAATGAGCAGTTAAGAGGAAGTGGGGTTTAGAGTTGTGAATAGCTGTTCTTTAATGTTTTCTTTTAGTATTAAAGTATAAAGTGATATTAGTTCCTTTAAGTAGTGGAATTTGGGAGCTCTTTTTCTCTCATGTTTTAACAGATTCCGAAGCGAGGTAAGGTTTTCTGTGTGTTTGCTTTAATTCGAAAAAGTGTTTACCACCCTGTCGTAAGCATTTGGGGGCTCGGTTCCTTGGTTTGGTCAGGTTTAGACCGATCCAGTCTGAGGTTTGAACAGGTTTGAACAGATTTGGCGTAGGAAAGCTCTCAGCAGATTGAAGCACTTGCCGATTAGAGTGCTGGATCTTTAAATAACATTTAAGTAAGACATTTTTTAAAATTTCGGTTAGTTGTGGTTGGACAGGTTAAAAGTAAAAGAAACAGCACTCAAAATTGCTTAAGTTTTCTGGGGTTTGATTATCCCAACTTTGCCGTGAAAGCCATCCATTTAGAATTAACAAATGGAGTCAAGAATTGGAAAATAGTAAAGTTGAAATTGTAAAGAATTTAGTCAGGAACGTACGTGTGTCAGAGAAACAGCCAAGCGCAATATAGTTAAAAAAAAAATAGAATTGAGGAAAATGGAGGTGGAAGATAAAGAAGTGAAGAGAGAGATGGAAAGAGAGATAGAAGAAAAGTGCAGAGAGAGAAAGATTAAGAGAGAGAGAAGAAAGAGAGAATGACCAGCCTACCATTGCAAATACTTCAGTAAAGTCCACGTGACAACATTCATAGCCTGAATGCAATAATAATCGTTGCAACTTCTTTGGTTTCCTGTATGTGAGAATCTGTATGCATAAAGTCCGAGCAAGGGCTGACGCATTCAAATTGGAGATAGAGAGGTATTTCTTCACTCAGAGATAGTGAACCTATGGAATTAATTCCCGTAGAGGGCTGTCGAGGCAGGGTCATTAAATATATTTACAGCAGAGGTGATCATATTTTAAGTCAATAGGGAATCATGCGTTTCGTTTAAAAAGCAGCAAAGTAGAGTTGTGGACAATTGGATCAACCATGATTTCGTTTAATGATGGAAATATTCGATGAGCCAAATTCTACTCCATCTCATGGACTGAACAAAATTAGTTTCTAATGCAAAGAAAATCCATGAGACAATGCTTCCCTGCACACAAAGCTCTTTTGCAAAGTGATTTTTCGATATTTGTCACTGCACAGCATTTGACCAGGAACAGGCCCTTCTCTTGATGGTTGCTTGACATACTATTACAGAAAATCATTTCGTGTACAATGCAGAATTCCATCTTTTGCAGCACTGACACTCGTGAGTTATCCAGTTGGGATGGAGACTACTGTGACAAAAATTTACAGTACTGCCCTTGTTATAAGTAAATTCAATTTGCTGACTGTAACGATATTTAAATCGCCATCCCTTTTTGTTATCCATAAGTGAATTCCTGCAATTGATTGCTCCACCTTGCTATTTCTCACCTCCACCCAAAGCGACTCTAAATTCCTGTACCCAGATTTAGTTGGCCGTCTCACTTATTCACTGACCAAATCCTTTCTTCACAACACAATTTGAATTTATTCGCCTTTTTGCCTATTCTGCCGAAATCCCGGCATCCTTTCAATATTCACTTCCCAAACATGTTCATTCTATAGCGACATCTCCATTATAACAGCCCGATCATATCTATTCTCTTCAGTAAATGTTGTCATTCCATCTACCTTGTCGCAAATGCCGGGTGTGTTTCAGTGAAACTTGGTCTTTGACGGTTGGATAGAGGTTATGGATTTCGCAAGGCATTTGGGGCTCGATGATGTTACAGGGTTAAGGTTAGTTACAGGCGCAAGAGAGTGTTAGCGAGAGAACGGATTTTATGTTTTGTAGAAACGTACAAAGATAGAGCAGCCTGCATTAGATTGCACAGGTAGGGGTGGTTGTAGCGTTGTGAATCGTTCAAAGGACCAACAAAGCATGGCGTGAAAACATTCAGTGGTTTCGACAATGCGATAATTTGCCAACATTTCTGGGGCCTGATGAATAATACATGGATAGACTGAAGTATGTTACAGGAATAGGGAGGAGACATGGACCTGAGAATATGTTTGGGATAAGAAAGGTTGTATGGACTGTGGAATTTCATAGGAATAGGGAAGATGGTGTGGATGAGGACATGAGACTATCCCATTAGGCTGTTATGTTACAGACACTTACTTTGCAAATTGTCGATGTTGCGATTCGTAAAAAATGTGATAGCAGATGCGTTATCGCAGATGCAATTGATAAAGTATAGATAAGCTTGAATATATGCCAAATATATGAAATTAAAATAGACTTAGCTTAATGTCCTATGTATTTCATAGTAAGGAGGTTAAGAATTAGAAAACAAAATGCATGAAACCATCTTTTCATAATGATGGTTCATTTTTTTTCTGAAGGAATGAGCTGTTATGAAATTGAAGGAGTGTGCTGTACCTTTAAGAGAGAGCGAATTCTGTTTTGCACTGAGAGCTTGCAAGCACCTGTCATGTGACTAGCCAGCAGTCTCAGACTGTACTGTGTTATGGAACAGGCCAGACCACACAAAAGATTCTTCAGCAGGCAGACCTAGATCTAACTGAGCAATTTGTTACAGCAATTGTACAGAGAAAATTACCTGGAGTAAGATAGCTCGGTTGATTAATAGATTTTAAACCAGGCAAACAAATTATTCACAAAGTTATGAAGTGGAACACGAAGCGCATTATGAGGAATCCCTCCAGACCTCAACATATCCAATTAGACTTAATTTTGCTGTTCCGAATACACCCAGCAGTCCCAATAAGCAAACGTCCTTTTAAAACCAGTATAACTGGAAGACATGCTTTCACGTTGAAATTGAAGGGCAGAAATATCCACACAGCTCCCTGTTGAACATCCCAGTTAAAGACTGAATGAAAACTGTTCATGTAGAGAGCTGACCACTCCCCTGTAATTATACAGGTCACTTCCATAGCATATACACTTTGGCCTGAAATTTCATCTGTTTATTTATGAACAGAAGGCCACTCCAAATGCTTTTCATCTCTAGACCAAACCCGAGTGATCGGAGTTCGGCTGGGTTTATTGCCCCACTGAAAATAGTGAAGGAAGAGTCTACTTGAGCCAAGGAATAGCTTTTAGGAAAAAAGGGACGAGCTTTGTGATAACTGGAAAATTGAAAATATATATTTTTTTCTGTGAAATAGATACCTGAGTTGGTTTCTGTTTTGACACTAATTCGAGTTCAACCAATCACTTTAAATTATGCCCCAATGGAGTTTGATTTTTTGTTTGTTTTCGCTTAGCGTGAACCAATGAGGCAATCCAATATTTGGAGAGTAAAGAGGCAGAAAATGTGTAAGTGAGACCGACAGTGACTACCATCGACAGAGTAACTGCCAGTAAAACACTCTTTGTCAAATGTACCTTTTATTTTCATATGAAACATCATGACAGTAAAAGGAAAGAAGACGACACAGGGAGATTAGAGATTAGATTAGATTAGATTAGATTAGATTAGATTAGATTAGATTAGATTAGATTAGATTAGATTAGATTAGATTAGATTACTTACAGCAAGGAGAAACAGACACTCATGACGACAGCCGTTGTATGGTTTTGAATTTAAGTTGATGTAATTTTAATACATGGCTTTTATTGGAACATTGTATGGAGGTAGATAACTTTCATAGTGATGGAATAAACCCTACAAAACTCAGTAAGATTTGTGAGGCATGACCTGCCCCTCACAAAGCCATGCTGACTGCCTTTAATCACGCTATGCGTTTCCAAATAGTCATAAATCCTATCCCTTAGTATTCATTCCAAAAACTTACTGATTACAGAAGGAGACTGATCTGTAATTGCTAGAGATTTCCAGATTCCATTCCTGAAAAGAGGGACAACATTCGCCATTTCCAATCCTCCAGGACAATTCCCTTGGAGAGTGAGGAAGCAAAGATCTTCGCCAGTGGCTTAGCAACCTCCTTTCTCGCTTCCAGGACAAATCTAGAATAAATCTGGTCTGGCCCTGGGGACTTATCAATCTTAATGTTTGCCAAATTCTCTAGCACATCAACTTCATCAATCTTGATCTTTTGAAACCTGTTTCCCAACTCCTCAAAGTTGTAATTCTAAACAAGATTCATTTCCTAAATGACAACCGAAGCAAAAAACTCGTTTAGGGCTTCGTCTATCTGTCCAGACTCCACGCACAAGTTCCCAACGCTATCCCTGACCGGTCCTACCTCCGCCCTGATCGTTCTCTTATTCCTCACGTATGAATCAAATGCATTTGCTTTCTCCCTAATCCTTCCTGCCAAGCCTTCTTCGTACATTCCTCCTCACTCTCCTCAGTCCATTTTTGAGCTCTGTGTAATCCGCGAAAGCTGCTCCAGATCCTTGCTTCCTCCCCTTTACGTAAGCTGCCTTTTTCCTTTTGACGAGAATCTCCTCTGCTTTCGTCATCGAAGGCTGCTTAACCTTACCCCTTCTTGCCTGTCTCAGAGGAGCGTATTTGCACATCAGTCGCAACAACTGCTCCTTAAACAGTCTCCACATGTATGTTGTGGCCTTTTTGTGGAACAATTGCTCCCAATCTGTGCTTCCCACCTCGTGTCTGCTAGCCTCATAATTTCCTTTTCCCCAATTAAATATCTTCATGGTAACTGCTCCTTTCCCTCTTCAAGGCTACGGTAAATGTGAGGCAGTTGTCGTCACTGTCACCAAAGTGTTCTCCCAACGCGAGCTCTGACACCTGTCCTGGCTCATTGCTGAGCACCAAATCCAAAATGGCGTCTCCTCTTGGCGTCCTGTCTACATGCTGAGTAAGGAAACCCGCCTGAGCACGCCTGACAAAAAACGGCTCCATCGAAACAAATTGCACTAAGGACGTTCCAGTGAATATTGGAAAAGTTGAAGTCACACATCGCAACAACCCTGCTACATCTGCATTTTTCCAAAACCTGCAGGCAGATGAGTCAGCATTTTAAAGTTATACAATAAGAATTCAGGAACGTATGTACCCTGAAGAATGAGTTGCAAAGGCAACATGTCCAACGAATACTGATCAAGCGCTATATTGAGTTTGATAATTACAGAGCAGATAGTCCGACAAATTGGGAGTTCAATCATTGGAAACCATTCTGAGGAACAGGAATGAATCAATACTTCAAAAGACAGGGATCGATTAGGAATAGTCAGCACGGTTTTTATAAAAAGAAATCCTCTCTGAAAAATTCAGTTTTGTTCTTCTTTTGAAATTACGACTAAAAATAGAGATGAGTGCCATCCAGATGATGTGATTTAAGTGGAATTTAGTGAGGCTTTGACAAGTTTCCACATGGAAGGCTGGTTCAGAAGACCAATGTCATTGAAGGTAACTTGGGGAACAGGATTCAAAATAGGTGAAGGGCTCTTTTTTGTGTATGAAAGCCTGTGCCCAGCGGGTGTAACATGGAAATCTGTGCTGGAACCTTGCTGTTTACGATGGACATTAATAACTTGGAAGCGAAAATAGAAGGTATCACCAATACGTTTGCAGATGACATGAAATTGTGGTTGTTGCCCACATTGAGGCAGATGAGCACACGCTGCATTCTGAAGTTTGAGGCTAGGACACAATTTCAACATTGCGATTTAAATAGACAAGGCAGGCAAAAGCACAGCAGGAAGTGCGGGAAAGCTAATTGATTAAGCTGTCTGCATTTCGATGTAAAAGGTCTGACAGATAAGGCAGATGAACTCAGGGCATGAATGGGAACATGGGACCGGCACATAAAAGGTATTACAGAAACAGAGCTGAGACTGGGACAAGACTGGTAAATCAATATTCTCAGGTACAGATGCTATCGGAATGATGCACGAGGAGGGCGAGTGGGGTTTTTGATCAGTGAAAACATCAGTGCTGCACTCAGAGAGGATACTTATGGGGATCGGCCAGTGAAGCTATATTAGTGGAACTGAGAAATTAAGAATGGATGATCACTTTGATAAGACTGTACTACTGTGCCCCGCAGTCAGCGGGAGATTGAGCAGCAAATATATGGGGAGATCACAGATTTCTGTAAGGATAATAGGGTTCCAATGGTCGGGGATTTTATTCTTCCAAACCTAGACTGCGACAGCCACAGTATTCAGAGCTTCGATGGGAGGAATTTGTTAATTGTGTTCCATAAAATTTTCTCAGTTAATATGTACATGGCCCGACTGGAGAAAGGGTTAAAACCTGAGAACCCGCTTGGGAAACAAAATAGGGGAAAGGAGTGACGTCTTAGTGGGAGAGCACTTTGGAAAGTGACCAGAATTCGTTTAGTTTGAAATAGCTATGGAAACGGATAGGCCTGGGCCACAAGTTAAATATCAAATTTGGCCTTGCCACCGTCCAGAATGTATTAACAAAGAGCTTTCATATTTTAATTCAAGAGGCTCTTTGCAGGTAAAGGGACGACTTGCAAGTGAAAATCTTTCAAAATGGAGATGGAATGAGAGTTCAAGACCAGCAGGTTCCTGTTATTCTGAAGGAGAGTTTTGACAAAGTAGGAAACATTGAATGACTGAGGATTCCTTAATTCTGGTTAAGAAAGACGGATACGTGTCATATAAATCCAGCTGGATTAAGCAAATCCCTTGAAGAATATTGCGTGTGTCATAATACACTTAAGAGGGAACGTAGGAGGGCGAACAGGGGACCTGAGAAGGGTTTGGCAGAAAAGGGCAAGGAAAGTCCAAAGAGATTACGCGATTTATTAAGTGGGGAGAGAATGTGCTCATTTAAGGACAATGTGGCCATCCATGTTTGTAATCACAAAAGATTGGTGAAACCCTAAAGGAAAATTTCTCTGCAGAACATACTGTGGAGAAAGACTGGAGAAGTCAGGGAAATAAATAGTGATGTCTTCAAAAATAATACAGAGTAGAGAACAGGAGGTGCTGGATGTTTCAAAATGCATGAAAGATGAACAAATCCCTGACAACTAATAATGTCCAGGACTATTTGGAAAGCTCTGGAAGAAATTGCAGGGACCGTAAAAGAGATATTCATATCACTGACAGCCAGTGGTGACGAGTTGGAAGACTGGAAGTTGGCTAATGTTGTGCCAGTAAACAAGCTCAGATAAAAAGGGTGGAACTCCCAATATGGAAGTGAGAGTAAATACTCTTCATATTAAAGCACCACTTGACCAAGCGTGAGAATATGCGCCTAAATGAAATTTTAGTCAATAAAAATCTGGGAATAAAATCCCTGCTGGAAGGATTAATGAAGAGCAAAGTAAAAGGTTGTTGTCAATCTCAGTAATTCAACATCCAAGGCATCTCTGTAGCCATTACACAGGACAGAGAGTACCTGACGCTCAATCATCTTCTTTTGCTTCAGTGACTTTCCTTCCTTCATAAGGTCAGCTGTGGCAATGTTCATGATGAAATGACTCCGCAGATATTGAAACAGTCCATCTTCTAATGCGACATTCAGGATATGGAAAATATTCAGGTCATGGTCTGACAAGTGACAAATAACAATCAAGTTAGGCAAATGCCAGGCAAATGGAATAATGAAAAAACTGAACTAAACCTCCCAACACCCCCCTTCCCCCCGCCACCGTTTACATTGAATGGAATGACCATCATTGTGTCTCCAGCAGGATGTAAATCGGCATTCTTGGTTATTAACATCAGTCAGAAACAGCACTGCAAAAGCCATATCCATAAATGTAGCTTCGAAAGCAAGTCAGCGGCCAGCAGTCCAACAGGATTAACTCACCTCCTGATTCTTCAAATTCTGCCCACCATCTGTAAAACGGCAGGCAAGAGTGTGTTGAAATATTCCCCAGAGATAATCCAGGACAGTCCACTTGATTACTATCACGGTCACTAACATGCATCCCCTCCACCACCGATGCCTCACATTTGTTTTGTGTGCCATCGGTAACATGCACTGTAGAAATCCACAAAGGCTTATTGCACAGCGCCTTCCAAACCCATCTAAACGGCCAAAGTCAGCAGGTGAATGCACAGTTTGCAAGTTCCCTCCTTATTAACCTCAGATGTGATGTGCAATCATGATTGGACTAAATTTCTCAACTGCTTGGATCAAAAATCTGTCCATATTCAGAAGCAGCAAGACTTGAAAGCCAGACATGCTTGGGATGACAATTGACAAGCAACATTTGTGCCAGAAAATGTGCAGCAGTAGCCATCTCCAATAACAACGACTCTGGCTCGGTGAGATTCAACAACATTGCCATCAATAAATCGCTCACTAACATCATCGGGAAAATTACTGTTGACCACATCTGAGCTGGACTCACCAAATAAATACGATGCTTTGAGAAGCAAATCAAAGACTAAGTATCCTGCAGTAAATAAATCATCTCGCGATTCCCTGAAGCCTGTCCTCTATCTACAAGCCAGGAGTATGATGGAATACTCTCCACTTGCCTGGATGGGTACAACTCTAACAACACTCAACAAGCTTGACATCACCCACGACGAAGCAACCTAATTAATGATATCACATGCACAAACACGGATTCACTTCACCACGATACAAAGTAGCAGCAGATTGCACCACTTATAAAATGTACTGCTCACAATTACCAATACTCTAAAAATGTCACATTCCAAAATCGAGATATCTAACAACGAGAAGGACAAGTACAGTTGATGCACTGGATCGTTATGACTTTGAATCAGGGACAAAATCATAGCAGCAGTAAAGAGACACGGCGAAGTGACCCAAACAGTTTCGCAACATCCAGTTAGGAATAGAGAAGGACAACGAAAAACAACTTATTGAAGGTAGTGACACCACAAACATCTCCATTCTCATTGATGGGGAAAAGCAAACCAGTCATACAGACAATAAAATTGCTGAGGGGCTGGTGTATCTCAGGCTCCTCCAGATATCCGTCAGCAAATTAAATTCATTATCTTTAACATGGATAAATGATTTGTGATACTGGATACGGCAAAGGACTTTGGCAGAATCACACCAACTTTGTGTACTTCAAACTTTCCTGCACCCCTACATAAGCTGTTTAAGTATCGCTGCAACGTTGGCATTGATTTGAGACGGTGGAAATTGGCAGAGCTTCCGTGTACAGGAAAAGCTGCAAAAATCCGAACCGGCCAATTACAAACTCATCATGAGGATAATGATGGAAGGGCACGCCGACAGGGATATCAGATATCACTCAGTTTATGTTCTACAAGGCCCACACAGCTTCTGACATCATTCCAGCCTTTGTTCAAACAGGGAAAATGAATCGAATATGCGAAGCAATGTGAGAGAAACTGCCCGTCATTTCATGATCACATAACACCAAATGTAACATCAATGAAACCGAGCAAAATTGGAGTCAGAATATTGGAATATTCATTTTGGAGTAAAGAACGAAAGCTCGCAGTAATAGTTAATTGGAGAAAAAAGCTGTGGGCAGCTGCAACACGAAGGCACTTCGGTTCTTCAACATGAATCATCGAAAGCTAGCACACAGGTGCAGTACGTTATCAGGAAGACAAATTAAATATAGGCCATTATTTCAAGAGTTTGGAATATAAAATTTGCGAAATCTTACTTTGACTGTATAACTGATGGTAAGACAACAACTGGAGTACTGTAAGTTGATTTTTTCCCTTTAGTGAAGGAAGGATGTCATTTCAGTGGAGCCAGTTCAGAGAAGGTTCACCAGGATTATTGCTCGTAGGGAGAGATTGTCTAATGAGAAAAAGTAAACAGATTGAGACTCTTCGCACTGGCAGATTATAGAAAAATGATGAAGGATTCTAAAGGAACTTGACATGGCAAATGCTGAGAGCGTGTTTCCCCTCACGTGAAATTTGTGGACAAGACAACATCGATAAAGGAATGCGAATTTCAGACTGAGATGAGGAACAATTCTTTCTCTCAGAGTGAACGGAGTGTTTGGATCACCTTGGTGCAGAGAGCTCTGGGGAATGAGCCCTTGCCCACACTAAAGGTGAGACAGATGTTTGAGCAGTAGGGATGATCAAAGTTTCAGAGAAAGAGAAGGAAAGTGGATACGAGAAATAATTGGATTAGCGATGATCCTATTGGTTCATTTCATTTATATATTCATGGGTTGCGGGCATCACTGGCTGGCCAACATTTATTGCACGTCCCGACTTGCACTTGAGAAGGTGGTTTTGAGTTATGTTATGGAAACACTGCAATCCTCCAACTGTGGGATGAGCAACAATGCACTGATGGAATGAACAGCGTGATTTTGACTCAGCGATATTGAAGGAACGGCGGTATATTTCCAAGTCAGGATGGCAAGTGGCGTCGAGATGTTCACATGTAAACGCTGCCCTTGAACATCGAGATGGGTTTGGGATCTGCTCAGGATCTTTGATTCTTGCAGTAGGTACACACTGCTGCTACTGAGCAAAGGTGGTGGAGAGAACGGATGCTTGTGAATATGGTGACAAATCAAATGGCCACTTTGTCCTGGATGACGTTGAACTTCCCGAGTGTTGTTGGAGCTGCACCGGTCCAGGAATGTCCAGAGTATTTCATCACACTCCTGACATGAACTTTGTACATAATGAACAGGATTTAGGGAGTCAGGAGATGAAATACTCGCGGCAGTATGCCTAGCCTCTGACTGATGTGTGTATGTGATGGTCCAGTTGAGTTTCTCGTCACTGGTAAATCCCAGGATTTTGGTATTGGGGGCTTCAATGATGGTAATATCGTTGAAATGCAACGGTCTTTCGTTAGATTGTCTCTTAAATATTAGCAACGTCAGGTACTAATATTAGTTCACACTTGCCAGCTTAAGATTGGATATTCTCTGTATACTGTTGTATATGAATGGAGAAAAAGACTTTAGGAGCAGATAATCCTATACCTGTCTCTGGATCTTACGGACGTATTGTAATCAGTGGGAGCTCTCCATTGATTTGAGTCTTATTTGGTCCACAGTAAGATGATGAAGTTATCAGAAGTCAGTTTTCCTCAGCTTCAATACTTCTCTGCAGATGTTCTTTCAGGAAGTTTCCAATGCCAGATCCTCTTCATCTACTTCATCAATACCCTTCTCTCCTTCATAACATCAAGGCTGGGCATCTTTGCTGATGACAGCATAATGTTGAGCCGCGTTTGTGACTCACCAGGAATTGAAGCAGTCCTTATCCTTACGCAATAATATCACCAAGACAAGGTGCAGGCTTGAGCGAACAAGTGACACGTGACATTGTTATCACACGAATGTCAGACAATGGCCATCCTGAACAGTGGCAAATCTCACCATCATAATTTGACATCCAATGGCATTGCTATTGATCAATCCTTTGTTATTAGCAGCCGATGTCCCCCACCCGCCACCTCTCTCTCGCCCCCACCTCCAGAACCAGAAAGCTTCAGTGGTTACAACAGAAGATCATTAGTTTGGAATCCTGCAGCTGTTAACTTTTCTCCTGTATCGCCAAAGCCTGTTGACCATTTAAAAGTCTCAAGTCAGGAATAGGATGGATCACTCCGCTCTTCTGTGAATACGTACAGCTCCAACAGCACTCAAACAGTGGAACACAACCAAAGACGAAACAGCCCACTTGATTACGCCTAATTCCACAATTACTCACACCCTCCACCACTGGCACTCAGCAGCTCGTGTGAGTACCACGACACTGCTTAGACATTACCTTCTACATTACTTTCCACTTCCATGTGGAAATGGAGGAATAGTATTTTGGTAAGAAAGATCATAATTCTGTTAAGACTTACTTTTTTTTTAGAAAAAGACAAAGATAGTGGGAGAGCTGGACTTTTATTTTGTGTAAGTCCAATTTCACTAAGGTGAGAAGAGATTTACTTACCGTGAACTAGAAGCAAACACGACAAGATAAATCAGAATCAGATTAATGGCAGGTAAAGTTAAAGTGTTTCCAAGACAACATGCCCTTGCAGAGGAAAGTGGCTCAGGCTGCTAAATCCAGAGCTGCCCGGAGGTCTTGGTGGACACAGACCGAACAGGAAAGCTTATGTCAGACAGTGAGAACTCAACGCTGCAGAAAGCCGAGAGGAGTGTGGAATGTGAAGGAATGCAATCCAAAAATGAGATTAGAAAGAGAAAAGCATGTGTGAATTTTTTCTGGCAAGTGATGTTCAGAAGGTTTTCTTTACAATACAGAGAAATAAAAAAAGTAAAGGATGGATCAAAAAAGATAGACAACAGATGGGGAATGTTTGCATCTGGTTCTTACTTTGAATTGAAAGTGAACGGGACCTGAAAGCATGGTTTATAATGAAACACCTGGGAGAAGGTTGCGAGAAATTCATCAGACCCTTCTCAACGTTGCAAACAAATAATCACATTTCGGATTGAGTTCTGATCATTGAGAAATGGTGGTAATGATGGCAAAATTCGGGAACCTGTCACGACAAGATAAATTGTGAGCTAAGTCGGAAAGTGAAAGGAAACATGGGTAAGATTGTGCAAACTGAAGGCAGACAAGGCTCTCAAAAATATGAAGAGAGCAGCAAGATTTTAACTAAGGACTTTGGAGGTCTACAAGAGGCCATGAGATATTTTTGCCTGCCAGACTTAAGGATAATCCCATTATTTTACAGAATATAGGGAAGGAAAGGATAGCTGAGGTAACGTTACGTCCACTCAAGGACAAAGCAGGGACATTATGTGTGGAGCTTGATGAAGTGTGCAATATCCTTCATGAATACAAGCATCATTATTCACAAAAGGAAAGAGCATAGTGGATGGTTAGTCCAGAAATGGATATGTTGATTCTTGACAGCATTTCAGTAAAGAGAAAGGAGGTGGTGCTCGGTATATTAATAAGAAATCAAGTAGCATTACTTACCACGTGATGGGATCAATCCGGGTATCTGAGAGATTAAATTGCTGGCGCCTTGCACAAAATATTTGCCTTCTCTTGAGTGACAGAATAGATAAAATAAAATTAAAAAACACCCAACATTAATCCTTCAGGAAGGGCAACAGGGATAACCTAGGAAATTACAGATCTGTGAACCTTGCACCAGTCGTTGGGAAATTACTGGAGAAGGGCATGTAGGATAGGATTTACTCACTTTAGGTAAGAAATCTGGACTTACTGGTGATAGGCAGCGTGACTGTGTGCGGAGGATGTCGTGTCTCACAAACTTGAGTGAATACTTTGAATAAATAACAAAGACGATTGATGAGTGCATGAAGCTGGCTGTTGCAAGGCGTTTAACAAGGTTCCTCATGGCAGACTGATTAAGAATGTGAATTCAAATGGGATGTGTGGTGAGCTAGTAAGATGGATACAGATCTGACAATGTTATAGTATGCTGGAAGAGTCATTTATGGCTAGATATCTGTGAATTTGGTGTTCTGCAGAGAACAACGCTGTGACCGCTATTGTTTGTAAAATTGATAATTGATCCAGAGGAAAATGTCGGTAGCCTAGTTACTAAATTTCTGGACAAATTAGAGATTTAATACTGTGGATCGTGGGTGTGATACAACAGAATAAAGACAGGCTGAAAACTTAGAGGGAGAAAAGGCAGATGTAATTACATCTGGAAAATTGCTAGGTGGTGCATTTTGGAAAGCTTAATGCAAGGGAAAAGACCACCGCAAATGGGAAAAAAAACCTCTTAGTAACATTATCATCCGAAGGGATCTCGGCGTACAGGTCTACAGCTCTATGAAAGGGGCAATAAAAGTGGATAAGGTGATTAAGAAAGAGTATCAATTGGGGCATAGAATATAAAAATAATCATCTTGAACACGTAAAATAATCATCTTGAACACGTGAAATGTTGATCAAGTGAATATTGATGATCAACAATCACATTAACATACATCTCTTCGCAGCAATATGCAGCTTCATATCCTCCCTCCAACTGAGGCTAAACTCGCCGCTGTGAATTTGACAAAAAAGTCACAGCTGGTAACTGGAGACTCCATCTTGCCCATCGCTCCCACAGACATTTACCTTGGACATCGACGTCTCAAGGAATCTGCACATCACAGAACTTGCATGGACGCTAAACCCAACAGTGCTGCCATCTGTCACATGCCATCCTTACCTGCCATCCCAGCACATCTCCAACCCACTGACAGTAAGCTCCTGTATTTCAATACTGCAGTTCAGGATGCGCTGACAACTCTGATTGCAATGCTGCTGGAAGGACACGGTTCTCAGAGACACGCAGCCAGCTCCTGACCTGCACCTTTGGGCTGTTCACTGTTTGCTTGTGCACACATCACTTTGAAATGACTTCAATACTCGCAGAATTATTTCTTGACTTATCCTGCCTTCAGTCGTATTTCGCCATAGCCAGAGCTACTGGGCTTGCACGACTGCTGTATCGCATTATTGTTTAGCACAGACACAAAACCGGGGAGCTTCATATCATTGTTCACAGTCATTCATGGTCATGAGCACAGTGAGTCAAGGGGAATCTCAGATACCGATCCGAAAGCTTGGACACAGTCAGTCATCCTTTTGTGGTTGTGACGTTCAGGACCGTTCCCCTGTTCGGGGTGAGGAGTTGAATTTTGGGATTTCCTCTTCCTCTATTTACTCCGTCTGCCCTCTCGTGGTTTCTTCTGCATTTATAAAATGACAAAGTGGTGTTCGGGGAAATGGTAGTGGTTGATACAGCTTTTAGTGTTGGTACTGTTTCAGGAAAGGTGTCAATGTATTCCGAGTGGGTTTCAGAAATGGGCAGAGGTAACAGAGAGAACGTGAGAAGATGCTACATTCAGTGAGAGTGTGAGAACTTGGGCCTTGGTTGGAGGTGGGTGCAGTAACAGAGACAGAACGAGGGAGAGGTGACAAAGTGAGGATGGAAATACTTACCCTGTTTGAGGGGAGAAGGTAATTGACCTCCTTCCTAAACTGCTGGACCGTCACCCTGAAGGCTGACACCTCACTGACTCAAATGTCAACCTCGGACCAATCTGACATGGTGTGGAATCATGGCCTCCCTCGCCATTCTTGAAAGAAAATAATATCCGTCTTCTGCACCATGACATCCACTAGAAACAAAGTGAGGCCCCAAATATTAACCTCTCTTCCTTGTCCAGGGCAATAACAGATTGACAATCCAATATGTAAAGACATTTTGAAGAAGACAGCTGCCAAGGAAGGCAGGTCAATTCTGGGATATCCAGGCAATTGGCAGTTCTTATTAACGAAAGGACAAAATCATCGGGGTACTGTCAGATGAGAGCAAGATCACACAGGCAGGGAAGATAGTTAATGAGCATGAAACTCTACCAAAATGAGACTTGACCAAATCATCTGATTACTTCGGCCCCTGCTGTCTGTACCAAAACAGGGAGGTGTTCCACATGTGGTATGCAATATTAGGGCTGGAAACCTATGGAGACGGGAAATGTAAAGGAAATTCACACTCTTAACATGAGCTAATATAATATGCCAGGCTGATAGAAGAAGTCAGGGAAAATCCCCTGCCTGATGCATTCTGACTATCAATATCTAATCCTCACTGCACAGAGGGATAGTGCCTGATGAAGGAAGAACTGCAAACAACGCATCTTTGTTTAATGTGGAGCAAGGGTCTGACTGAATATTTCGAGGCTGAAGTTCTGAGATACTGGCAAAATTACTGACACTGAGGAGGTCCCAGGGACTTGATTAATGTGCGAAAGTTGTCAGGGACGTGCATGGAGTTTTAGATAACATCTCGTTCAAATTCTTCATCCCAGTTTCCAGCGGAGAATATAATGGGATGAGATATTAGAGAAGTGGTGAGGAAAGTTGTTGTGTCACCCAGGGTATGTGTGGGATCTGGAATTCGTGCATGCAAGCGGAGTAGATGCAGGAACTCTCATACCATTTGTAATAGGTGGCGAGATAGGCATCTCAAGTCCTCTAGTCTCCGGGGCATAAGAACAACGTCTTTAAAAAAAAACATTATTTATCCAATGCAGACAGTGTACAGAGTGATCCCTGTAGTTATCTTCTGAAGTTTTAAAACGTTACTAATGATAAGATCAATATGCAGTGGTGAGGGGAGATGGCAGAAAGGAGCAGTGTGCAAAATGATTAGCATCACAATAATACTGATCCTATTCTTTATACATAATGCTACTTCGCTTTGTTGGCCTATTTATCCTTCCTGGATAAATGTTGTAAATCCTTCATTATCCAGTTCTGTCTTGGTTGCACGACAGCCACACCTCCAGAATACAGCTATACATAAACTGGTTCTTACTAATTGTTCTGTCATTTAATTTGCCTTGTTGAAAAGTTAGGAAGGAATTCAGAGTGAGCAACAAGTGCCAGGGATCAGGATAGCGTGGAATCCAGCGGAGTTTACAGAAATAGGAAGGTGTGCGCCTCCTGGGGTATATAACAGTTTTATGGATTGTCGTAGGGTGGAAGGATATAACAAAGACAAGGATAGTTATAGACTTTGATTGAAGTGAAAGCGGAACTGGAACCGCCAGATCATTATTTTGACTGCAAGAGCCTTGAAGAGAGAAACCCTCCAGGCAACGTGACGGAAATGTTATCTGGGCAATTTACCACATGGTAAAAAGAGTTGAAATTAGAGTGGTGCTGGAAAAGCACAACAGGTCAGGCAGCATCCGTGGAGCAGGAAAATCGAGGTTTCAGGCCAAAGCCCTTCATCAGGAATAGAGCATGATTTAGTTTTCTGTATCTGTCTGCACCAGAAATAAAACGAGGTCAGTGACAGTGGAGTCAGGAACGATAGGTAGATGAAGCCCACATTGCGACAGGGGAAGTGCATTGTCTTTCAACTCAGATTACGGTCAATGATACAGATTCAGTCCGCACCAGTTGAAACCACGTTTACTTCATTGGAGATTGAAGTTTGAGACGTGACCTGATATAAGTTTATGGAATAATGAGACAGATGTATAAAGTTATTAATATTTATCTTTTCACCACGATGCTGTAGATTCGACAGGAGTGGCCACATTTTTCAGGTTAGAGACGATAGATCTTTTTCTTTAAATGATGTGAGGGTGAAATTGTGACACTGACCGTTGTATGTCTTTGGAATGAACTTCCAGAGGAAGTAGTGGATGCGGATATAACGGCAACGTTTAAAAGACATTTGCAAGAATATATGAATAGAAAAGGGTTGAAGGGACATGGGCGAGGAACAGGCAGGTGGTACGCGTTTAGTGCTAATTTATTCTTGGTATTAACCAGTAGATCCGTTTCCTTGCTGTCTGATTCTTTGACGATGAAGTGGTGTTGTTCCAGTATTTAAGTAGGGCTGCGATGGAAAGCTGGAGAACTAAACATCAATTCGTCAGATGTCACTCATGGATTAGCTTTGGAAGCGACACTATCAGACAAGTTTTGCATGCATTTTGAAGGGCAAGGATTGTTTAAGGATAATCACCACGGCTCTGTGAGTACAAAGTCATGCCTGACAAATTTGATTGAGTTTTGTGAAGAGGTGACCACACGTTGCCTATACTGACTTCAGCAAGTCCTTTGAAAGAGTTTAGCATGGTATACTGATTAGTAAGGTTAGATGAGATGGGAACGGGGAAATGGCCAAATGGGTACAAAGCTGGCTGCGCAGAAGGTGACAGAAGATGATTGTTGAGTGTTGTTGTTCAATCTGGAGGACTGTGACCAGTGGTGTGCCATAAAGATCGGTGTTGCTTCCATTGTTGTGCATCATTTACATAAACTATTTTTTGAGAATGTAGGACTCATTATTTGTAAGTTTATGGATAACAAAATTAATGGTACCGTGGTCAGTTTGTAAGGTAGGCGAAGGGGGTCGTAATCAACTGCGTCAGTGGACCAAGAAATGAAAAATGAAGTTTAATTCACGTGGTTGTGTTTTGTTAAGACAAACCAAGGATGACTAAAGTAGTTAATGTTAGGACCCTTGGCACTGTTGTCGAACAGACAGAGACCAAAGGGTGTAGTTGCATTCATCCTTGGCCGTGGCATCACAGGTGGACAGGGTGACGGAAGTGGCATTTGGAACACTTGAATTCAATGGCCAGAGCATTGAGAACACGACTTCGAGATCTTTGTACCATTGACCTAATTATTTCCCTTGTGCATAGATAGATACAACTTGACATTATAAACATTTATAAAATCATGTCGGCAATAAGTAAGGTGAATTACAAAGGCTAAGCGAGTCCAACACTTGAAGGTATCAACGTGAGGTGAAAGAATAAACATTGAAAGAGGGAGCTGAGTGGCAACATTTTCCACGGATGGTGCATAAATGGAACAAAATGCCGGAGTCTATGGTAGAAACAAGTACAATTACAACATTTGAAAGAGACATGGGCAGTTACATGGAGAGGACAAAGGAACCCAGAACAGAAAGATCCCTGGCAGCATTACCACCCTCTTGTGAGAGGCCTGCTTTCACCTCTGTTTTACTGATCATCTCTAAAACAGCATCGTCCTTGATTGGTAACTGTGCACTCCCTACGCTGTCTTAGTGCAAGATAAATGAAAGTACAGGTGGCGAGTGAGCCCGGGGTCTTTGCTCCTCCTCAAGCACTCTACCTATGTCAGGTGTTGTTAGCTGAAGTTTGGAGCCCTCTCAGTGCTCTCTACTCTGTGCACTGTGAGTGATCTTACATTGGTGTAGCATTGATTGAAGGACCCAGAACTCCCTGCCCTTTGTCTCTCTGGTTGACCAATTTGTGTCAAAGTTATAAGTGCTCAGGGCTGTTCAGAGGATGCGATATACTTGTGGTATTATCGTTGGACTGATGATCGAGAGACTCAGGTTATGTTCTGGGGCTCCAGGTTCGATTCCTGCCATAGTAGGTGGTGGAAGTTAAATTTGGAATTAAGGGTATAGTAACGACCATGAATCTATTGTCGATTGTTGGAAATACCCAACTGGTTCACGAATGACCTTCAGGGAAGCAAATTGCTATCCTTACCTGTCTGGTCTACGTGTGACTTCAGACTCAAAGCAATTTGTTTGACTCTTAAATGCCCTCTGGGAATTAGGGACTGACAATAACTGCTGGCATAGCCAGCGACGTCCTCATTCTATGAATGAATACAAAGGTGATAAACGAGATACCTGGCAGATGGGAAGTCTGTTGAGTCAGCAACTTACAGACAAACATTGAAGACCGAGAATTGGACAGAATCAGTAAACAGAGTGACGGTGACAAATGCCGAATGGTACTAACTCCCACACTGATCTGGAAAAACATAGTCTCAACCCTGGGCCTGTGATTCCACATCTCTCTGGAATGGAGAACTCTGTTGGCTCTGCTTCTGAAACAGCTGCACAGTGTGCTAACAGAGGCAACTTGTGGATGCACACAGTGAGGGATACCACATGGAGAGATATTCAGGAATATCACGATAGTTCAGGAAGATTTCAGGATCAAAAGTTTGTGGAGGAAGAAGGGTTTTGTTTCGTTGTTTCACTGTAATAAGAGATCGGTAATGGGAAACCTGTGCGCAGGCGACGTGAAGGCCGAGTGAAATTAGTGCTGGACGATTTATCCAAAAATTCTGCTAATGTTTGAATTCCACCATTGCAAGTTTTTGAATTTGAATGAAATGCTCCTAAAGCAATACGTAATTAACAATCTATAAATGCGAATTCAATAATTGCTGATGTTAAGAAAAGTCCAGCTGATACATTCATGTATTTCAGGAAGGACATCTGCCATGCTTACCTGGGGTTGATGTCATAGTGTGTCTCCACACTCACACCAATATGGCTGACGCTGAATTGTTGTCTGAAATGGCCGAAGCAGCCATTCAGAGCAAGGGCATCTAAGGGTTGGCAAGAATTGCTGACCAGTCAGAGTCATCCACATTCCCAAAAGTTAAAAAAAAAACTTCTTAAAATACCTATTCCTCAGGGCACCAGTGAACTGTGCTGATACCAGTGTCCTGGCCAATCATGCCGTTAGATTTATGGACAAACCTTTGAACTGACAGAGACGACGCAGGGACAGTGTTCAGGTGAAAGGAATTCTCCAAATCCAAATAGAAAATTTAAAGCAACAGAACAGCATGGGGATGGGGCTCAAGACAAACACAAACGAACAGGAATGGACAAAATTTAACTAAAAATGTACAACAGTGAATGGGTTTGTGACAGTAAATTGTGAAAAGTCAACTTTAATGTTAATTTTCGGAATGGTCAAAGTCTCTGCAAAAAGTAAATGAACTTATGAGACAGACATAAATGAGATTTAGTCACTAGAGACACATGTCTACTGTGTGAAAAATGTTAAAACATTAATATTCAACAGTACACACCCTTGTAGAGACTCAGGAAGAATGGCATAGCAGGATGGGAGTAATGGTGAACAAACGTGTCACAGAGAAAGCATTTGGCCTCAGATTGTGAAGCTGAATTAGTCGGATTGCAAATTCTGGGCACTAACTGCCAAAACCACGAGCAGGAGAACAGTTTTAGGCCAGCGAACAACACTTCGCTGTTCATCAGTGCATTAAAAAGGAATTCATTGGCATTTTCTAACAGAGGCATTGTGATCATTTCGGGAGACTTCGATCTTCGTATAATCTGGGACAATTACACTAGCAAGAAGGAAATTCGAATAGGAGCTCAGAGATTTTTTTCTTTTCGTGTTTCTTTGAAAAACACATGGCGCAATTGGCTAGAGAATTAACTGTTGCAGATCGACCGTGTGTGATGAAGCTAAGTGAATGAGTAATGTCGCATTGAAAGATCCTCAGGGAAATTGTGATAAAGTGAAATTTAAACGAATTATACAGTTTTACAGTGAATCACAGAACGGACCAGCTAAAACTGGAAATACACAATAGCCAATGACATGAGTTGGAGAGCCGAACTGCCCAAGTTAAACAAGTTAAACATTGAAATGTGTGACTGTTACAAACAGTAGAAAACATTTAAACGAATGGTGTACAACACGCAGCAAAGGACATTCCAATGAAACAGGCAAAGACTCAGCAAGAAATTCCCACCTGTCCTTCACTCAGGAAAGACTGGATCATATTGGATTAGGAGGCGGAGAAGATCACCAATAAATATTAACATTTCTGAAGCGCGAGAATACTTTAGGGAAGTTTTAAAGAACTGTAAAGCATCTCCAAGCAGAAGGGCGATTGGAAGGGATCCGTTGTCGGGGTTTGATGAGATGATCCGAACAGGGAGAGTTGAAGATGCTGGCAAGCGAAGAGAGTGTAACAGAATGTGGCCAGAGCATAAACGATGTTACAAAGCCAGTGCGATTTGCTGCAACTGGAGATATTTGCAGATGTAGGGAAAGAAAGTATTCGTTGCTCCACTGACATTTGCCCAGAGGGCAGCTCAGGGTCAGACATATCGTTGTGGGTGTGGAGTCACATCTGAGCCAGAGCAGGCAAGAATGTGAAAGGACATAAGTCAACTAGATGAGTGCAACAATGATCAGCAATGCTTTTATGATGACTTCAACAATGTATTGTACAGCCAGAACATCACATCCCTTATCCAACTCTCAAGGTCTGACCAAAGAAGGTAATTATCACAAATGCCTGCTTCACCAACCGTCTGTCTGTGACGCTAATTTCAAAGAACAGTGTTCCTACATCCCTACGTCTGAGTGTGACAAGGCTAATCAGATCTTTACCATTAGCTGTGGCCTGTGACTAGCAGTGTGCCATAGTTATCGGTGTTGTGTCCACTGTCGTGCATCATTTACATAAACAGTTCGGGTGAGAACATAGGAACATTCTCAGTAAGTTTGTGTGCACCGAAATTAACGTCATAATGGGCAGTGAATACAGTTATCGGAGAGGATATTGACCAACTGGGCTATTGGCCAAGAATGAAAGATGAGGTTCAGATCAAGTGTTTGTTTTGCGAGTAAAAATTCAGGGAGGAGAAATACAGTTATCAGTAAGGCACAGGGCTGAGAGACGAAGGGGTGCAGTTACATTGATCCTTGGAAGTGGCGTCACACATGAACAGGGTGGTGAAAGCAGCATTTTCGCACACTTGTCTTCATGTGTCAGACTATTTAGTACAGGAGTTCGGAGATACTTGTAACATTGTTCTCAGTATTTCCCTTGGTCATAGGAGTCTATGGGATGATCTTATAAACGTGTATAAAACCGTGCGGGGCACAAGTACCGTGAATAGCTAAGGGTAGGCGAACCCAAACCTAAAGGGTATAAACGTGAGGTAAGACATCAAGTATTTAAAGAGGGACCTGAGGGGCAACAATTTCCACTGAAGATGGTGCATATCTGGAACTAACTGCCAGAGGAAATGGTGGAAACAAGTACAATTGCAACATGAAAAAGACATTTGGGCAGGTGTATGGAGAGGAAAAGATTTGAAGGGATGTATATTGAGTCAGGCACTGTCTGCGTACCTACTCGATAAAGAGAAACAGACAGAATCTGAATTTAGAGTGACGCAGTGAGTGTTACACTTAGCGAATGGTACTGAGTCCCAGAGAGATCTGGAAAGTCGCAGTCTCCACTTTAGCCTTTAATGCCTCATCTCTCTGGAATGGAGAATTCAGTTGGCTCAGAATCTGGAGTAGCAGCAAAATGTGCAATCGGAGGAAATTAGACCCACATGGTGAGGGATACCACATGGAGAGATACTCAGTGATAGCGCCAGTGTTCAGGAACGTATCAGAATCAACCAATGGTCAGGAAGAAGGCGCTTGATTCGTGGTGCAATTTTGTTATTAGTCAGGGATGAGTGAGTTATTAGTATTCAGACGATGACCCAATGCTCTTATTAGACTGTTTAGCCAAGGATACATGCCAGCTTAATAACTTTCAGTGAAATAAATCTTTTATAAGCAGCTGGCCTGGCTTGCATATTATCCAGACCCAGAACAATATGTCTGTAACTTAACTAATCTCTGAAATGGTCCAGCAAGCCAGTCAATTCAAGGGCAGCGAGGGCAAGAAAAACTGATCAGTGAGAAATACCAACATCGCACGAGTGAATTAAAATACCTCTGCTGTGAATAGTATGCGAGGCAATCACGCAGGTAGGTTTATGGATAGTTCTTTAAAATGTCAGAGATGATGCAGGGACAGGGTTCAGATGAAAGGAGCTTTCCAAATTCAAAGACAAAAGGCGAAACATTGGAAAAAGCATTGGGGATGTGTCTGAAGACAAGTAGAAAGAAACAGGAAGGGACAGAGTCTAAGTAAAACTGTGTATTAACGAATAGATTTGTGAAAGGAAATTGTGAGAAAATGTAAATTATGATGTTCTTTTTTTTAGAGTGGACAAAGTATCTCCAATATGGCAGATAGACGCAGACATAAATGTGATTTCGGCATTAGACCGACGTGGTTGCAGGATGAACAGAAAATGAATTTGATCTTCCACTGTACACAAAATTCCGGAGACTCAGAAAGAATGGGAAAGCAGAGTCGGTACCCCTGACAGCTATGGATAACAAAGGAATTGTGGGGAAAGCATTTGGCCTGAGATTATTTAGTTGAGTCCGGCTGAATGAAAATTCAGCATACAAAGTGTGAAAACCACAAGCAGGTGAACTTTGTTTCGGCTGACTAGCATCATTTCATTGATCATTGTTTCATGAAACAGGAATTCGTTGAATTTTGTAACAAAGCCACTGCGTTACTTTTGGGTGAACTGAATCGTTGTAGAATCTGGGACAGGCACACTGGCAAGAGTGATATTCAAAGAGGAGTTCGAAGAATGTTTTTTTTTTGTCGGTTTTTTAAAAATAATATGTTGTGTAAACGTATAGGGACATAGCTATTTCAGATCTACCGTTCAGTGATGAATGTGAGTGCATGAGTGCTATCACACTGAACGATCCTCCAGGAAATTGTAATAATTTGGAATTCAAAGAGATTATGACGTTTAATAATGACCAGTAAGCACACCAACAATCAGAAATAAAGCCGATTACATGAGTTTGAGTGGAGAATCTTTCAAGGTAAACAGGGTAAACAGACTGACAGGTTTAGCTGAAAATGACTAGTGGAAAACATGGGAAGGAGCTGTTTGAAATATCCAACAAAAAGACGAAACCTCAGCAAGAAAGGGAGAAGGCAATTCTTGATCTGGTGTTATGCAACGAACCGAATTTGATCAGGGACCTCGAAGTAAAGGTGCCATTAGGAGGTGGTGAGCATAAGATCATAAGTTTTAATCTGCAAATTGAGAGGAAGAAGGGAAAATCGGAAGTGTCAGTATTGCCATTGAACAAAGGGAGTTATGGAGCTATTGGGGAGGAGCTGGCTAATGTTCAATGGATCAGTACACTCGCATGGATGGCAGTGGAACAACAATGGCAGGTATTTCTGTATGTAATGCAGAAGGGGCAGGATCAGTTCATTCCAAAGAAGAAAGAAGATTCTGAGGGGAGGCACGGGCAGCCATGGCTGACGAGGGAAGTTAAGGACTGTATAAAAATAAAATAGAAAAAGTATAACATTTATACTTTTATTACCGCTCATAGCATTCCAAAGGATTTGCTTAGCATGACCTGTCTTTCATGAACCCATGCTGCGTCTGTCAAAAGGGACAATATATATCAAGATGCCCTGCTATTTTTTCCTTGATAGCAGACTCAAGCATGTTCCTGACGACAGAGGTTCAGGTAACCAGTCTATACTTCTCTATCTTTCGTCTACCTCTCTTTTTAAACAGTGGCGTCATATTTGTTGTTTTCCAATCTAGTGGGGCTGCCCCAGAGCCCAGCGAATTTTGGAAAATTACTGGCACTGCACTTCCTATTTCTTCCATCATCTTTTTTCGGAGCATTGAATGCATGCTGTTAGGGCCAGCCGACTTCTTCATCCTCAGGTGCATTAAATTGCCCAACACTACCTCTTCCGTCATAATGATTTTTCCAGATTCTCACCCACCTACTTCTCCTTGTCAAATACTGCTCATGTGAAAAGCGATACAAAATGCCTGTTCAATTCCTCAGCCATTTCATCATGTCCTATAACTAAATGCCCCTCCTCATCCTCTAAAGAACCAACGTTACCTTTAGCCACTACTTTGCGTTTTCTATATTTGTAGAAACATTTGCTTACTGTCTTTCTCATCTGTGCTCCTGTATCTCGTGTTCTATCTTGCTATTCTTTGTAGCTCTTTTCGTGGCTTTCTGTTGACCTTTGAAGTTTTGCCGATCTTCTGGCGTCCTGCTGTTTTTTGGAAACTTTGTATAGCTTCCATTTCAATTTGATGCCCTACCTTATTTCCTAAAACACCATTGCAGATTAACACTTTTCTTACAGTCGTTCCTTTTCATTGAGATATGCTTTTGCTGAACACTTTGAAATGAAATGTTTGAATGTCCTCCACTGCTCGTCAACAGGCCCACATTAAAATCTTCGTTTCCAGTCTACTTTCGCCAAGTCCTCCCTTATTCTATTGTAGTCTACCTTGTTTAAGCAGTGACCTTTGGTATTGTATTTTATCTCCACACACTCCATCTGTTTTCTAAATTGAATCATACTGTGATCACTCCTTCCATGAAAATTTCCATCTAAGAGGTCAATAATTATTCCTGCCACATTAGGCTGGATTAGATCGAGGATAGCTTGCTCCCTTGTTGGTTACGTTACATAATGTTGAAATAAACTATCACAGAAACACTCGACAAATTCCTCTTCAAGGCTACTCTGGATGAGCAGATTCAACCAATTTGCATGGAGACTATTTCTTTGTTCGTTGATAGCTGCAGACTGGTTAAGAAGTTAAGATCAGACAGGACGAGGGAGTGCTCACCAACTGGATTCAAAATTGGATTATCGGCAGCAGATAGAGTGTGTTCATAGAGGGTTGCTGCACAAACTGCAGGCCTGTAAACAACAATGTGTCGTGAGATTCGGTGCTGGGTCCATGTTGTGCATCACTTTATATTAACACTTTGTATGAGAGTACAGAAGTCATTTGCGTGACATTGAAGTTGGTGGGAAAGTGGAGAGTGAAGTGGGTTATCTAAGAGTACGATGGGATCAACATTATTGCTGGTCCTGTGTTTAGGAATAGCGGGTAGAGAAACGAACGATGTTGCATTTTGTTAAGAAAACCAGTGCAGAACTTGTACAGATAATATTCGTGCCCTGGATAGTGCTGTCAAACAGAGAAACCGAGGGATGCAGGGAAACAGTTCTTTGAAACTTGCGTTACAGGTCGATAGTGACGGGAAGCAGATGTTTTGCTGCTTGCCTTCTTTGGTCAGAGTATTGAGAATCGGGGTTGATTTGTCATGTCTTGGCTGCACAAGACATCAGCGAATCGACCACAAACTAATTGTTGATCATCTGGAATAAAAACGTAACTAGTTCATGTTTGTCCTTTCGGGAAGGACATCTGACACTTGCGTCACATGTGACTCCAGACCCTCAACAATGCGGCTGACTCTGAGCAGCCTCCAAGAAATTAGCAGGGGCAATGTATAGTGGTCCAACCAGTGACATCCTCAGCCTACGAATGCTTCAATAAAAATGCATACTTCCATCGCTACCGCTCCAAATCCTCCAACTGCAGCAATTCGTTCTACCTCTGTGACATTCTTCAAGCCATTGCCACTCTCTATCACACTCTTAACACCTACATCACGTTTAACTATCCCTGTTCCTGTCATCTCATTCAACCCTGACAATGATTCCCCTTCCCACTGCTCTTCCCGTGCTGGGAGACCTTTTTGTGATCCCTTTATCAAATACATCCATATTTCTAAAGCATTGGTTTTGTCAAAATTGTTGGGGTTTTTTTGTCTTCTAAGCATCATTTAATCAAGTCGGATCCTTTCCATTCTGTGTAAAGCACATTTGGGAATAGGCAATATGTGTAGGAGCAGGCAATTCGGCCTTTCGAGCCAGCAACACCATTCATTATGATCATGGCTGATCATCCACAATCAGTATATTTTTCCTGCCTTATTCCACTATCTTTCTTGAAAGTATCCAGGGAATTGACCTCCACTGCCTTCTGGGGCAGAGCATTCCATATATCCACCACTCTCTGGGTGAAGACGTTTCTCCTGAACTCTGTTCTGAATGGCCTACCCCTTATGTTTATCCTGTGTCCTCTTGACTGGACTCACGATCAGCTGAAACACACTTCCTGCATTCAGAGTGTCCAATCCTTTAATAATCTTATACGTCTCAATCAGACACCCTCTCATTCTTCTAAACTCAAGTGTATTTGGGCCCAGTCGTTGCAATCTTTCAACATATTGTAGTCCCGTCATTCTGGGAATTTACCTCGTGAACCTACCCTGCGCTCCCCAAATAGTCAGAATGTCCTTCCTCAAATGTCGAGACCAAAACTTCACACATTACTCCAAGTGTGGTCTCACCGGGGCCCTGTACAGCTGAAGAAAGTCACCTTTGCTCCTATACTCAATTCCTCTTGTTATGAAGGCCAGCATGCCATTAGCTTTCTGTACTGTCTGCTGTACCTGCATGCTTGCTTTCATTGATTGATGTACAAGAACACCTAGATCTCGTTGTACTTCCCCTTTACCTAACTTGACTCCATTTAGATAGTAATCTACCTTCCTTTTCTTGCCACCAATGTGGATAACCACACATTTATCCATACTAAACTGCATCTGTCATCCTTCTGTCCTATGACCTAGCCTATTCAATCATCCTGTATTCTCACAATATCCTCCTCACATTTCGCCCTGCCATCCAGCTTTGTGTCATTCACAAATTTGCTGATATTACTTTTAATACATTCATCTATAGCATTTATCTGTATTGTAAACAGCTGCGGTTCCAGCACCGAACCTTGTGTTACCCCACTGGTCACCGCCTGCCATTCTGAAAGCGACCCATTTATCACTACACTTTGCTTCCTGTCAGCCAGTCAATTTTCAATCCAAGTCAGTATTTTGCCCCCAATACCATGTGCCCTAATTTTCCTCAGTAATTCCTATGCGGGACTTTATCAAAGGCTTTTTGAAAGTCCTGGTATACGGCATCTATTGGCTCTCCCTTGTCCATCGTCATAGTTGCTTTCTCAAAGTAATCCCTAACATTAGTCAAGCACGATTTCCCCTTTGTAAATCCACGCTGCCTCTGACATATCCTGTTGCTGCAATCCAAATGAGTCGTAATTTCATATTTTATAATTGACTCCAGAGTCTTTTCTACCACTGACGTCAGGCTAACCATTGTATAATGTGTTGTTTTCTCTATCCCTCATTTCTTCAAAAGTGGGACAATATTAGCCACCATCCAATCCCCAGGAATTGATCCTGAATCTATGGAACATTGGAAAATAATTACCAATGCGTCTAAGATTTCGAGAACCACCCCCCTTAAGTATCCTAGGATGCAGGCAATCAGGTCCTTGGGACTTACCAGCCTTCAGACCTAACAGTCTATCCATCACTTTTTCTGCCTAATATAAATTTCCTTCAGTTCATCAATTACCCTAGGGACTTCAGCCACTATTACATCTGGTTGTGTCTTCGCCACTGAAGACAGATCCAAAGTACCTATTGAACTCTTCTGCCATTTTATTGTTCCCCATAATAAATTCACCCGTTTCTGTCTTCAATGGCCCAACTTTAGTCTTAACTTTTTATTTCACACACCTAAAGAAGCTTTTACTATCCTCCTTTATATTTTTGGCCAGTTTGCCTTCGTACTTCATTTTTCTCCGCATATTGCCTTTTTAGTTATCCTCTGTTGCTGTTTAAAGGTTTCCCAGTCCTCCAGCTTACCGCTCGTCTCATTAACCGCTCATTTATACAGAGTCATTTTAACTCTGATTTCTGACCAGAGATGCTTTCAAACTTGCTGAGTTTCTCCAACAATTTCTGTTCATAAATTTTCATAAATGATGGAGCCGAGATTACCTCTCTCTGTCCTTCTCTCTTCCCACTGGAAAACGATAATATCCAGCACCAAACTCACGTGCAGTATGTCCATTCGTCTCTGAGAATCTGTTACTTTCTTTATAAAGAACTACCATACCTGAATGCTGCTGTCTAAAAAGTATAATTCGGCCTTCTCTCGGTTCTCCAGCACCTTTTGTAAAACAGAAATGTCAATCCTCAAGCCATTTTCGTCATTCTACCATTTATTTATTGCTCGTCATTGTTGGTGGTATGTCAACAATGAATAATTGAAGGAATTTTGTTGCTGAATCACTTTTCTTGAACTTTTCCAAACGTACTTGTAAAGAAAAATGCCATGTTTCCCATAATGCAGACATTTGCTGATAAGGTACTTCTAATGCTGTCTGGATTTATTTTTAGCTCTTCAAGCTGAAGGCGAGCTTTTATCTTATTTCACAAAAGATAAAATATTACAAGACCTTTCTGCACCATCACTACATGCATGCAATACTACAAGTCACAACTTTTGTCTTCCTGGAATCTCTGTATGGTGGGAATTTCGAAACACGTTAGTCCAGTTTGTTTTCCTGAAGTTTTATTCATGAAAAATGTACCTTCCACCTGGGACGTTTTATAGTTCTACTGAACTCTACGACTTCAAATCAGGTTTTGCAGAAGCAGTTCACCAAAGATACCTTTTAATGTGCTTATAGAATGCACATTTCTTAAAATGCTCACACGAGTTTTTCTGTCTCAATATGTAGATGTTGCTGCAATGTACTGCGCAGCGTTGGCCCTATGTCTTCCGAATGTAGCAAACAAATGCTCGAGGGAACACGCGGCTAGCATTCGAGTTAAGAGCAAGTACAAAACCGTCCTATTTGAGTTTCTATTGAAAAGGATAAATCTTATGTACACATATTGCAGTCATGCAGATTTTATTAAAGTAGGACTGGACCGAGCTAAAATATAATGGCGACAGTTACGTGAAGGCAAACCAACAGAAGAGCAGGGGTGTGTTCAATGATTACTCGCAGCAATTTCATTTACCATAAAACAATGAAGCAACAAGCCCAGAGCTGCTGCATGACATGAAATATTCAGGGGAAGGTGAGGTCCGTAGGTGTTGGAGTATCAGAGTTGAGAGCGTATTGCTGGAAAGCCTCATCAGGTCAGACAGCATCCGAGGAGCATGGAAAATCGACGCTTTAGGCATAAGCCCTTCGTCAGGACATCAGACTGGGAGAAATAGGAATGATGGATACATTCCAGGAACGAAGGGAGAAAAACAACGGGGTACCAAAAAGAATGCAGGTGGTGCAGGAAGAATTAAAATGAATAAGTCCCCATGGGCCGATGATAATTACCTCTGGTTAGTGAGGGAAGCATGAGAAAAGATTGCTGATGGCTTGACCAAAATCTTTACATTCTTGCTAGCCACCGAAGTTGTCATTGAGGAGTGTCGAGCAGCTGATGTTGTTTCTCCGTTGATTTCGGGACATAGTGATAATGCAGGCTACCAGCCACAGGCAAGTCTCCCGTCAGTGATTCGAAAGCATTTGGAGAGAATTCTGAGAGAAAGGATTCATGTGCATTTGGGAACGTATAGCTAAATTACGAACAGTCAGCGTGGCTTTGAGTAGGGCACCTTATATTTTACTGTCATGAAATAAATTTTCGAGGTGGTGCAATCATGATTATTGAGGACAGTGGGTATTGTTCGTATGGCTCGTAAGCTCGTAAGGCTTTTGAAAAGGCCCTCACCGTAGGCTTATTCAGAATAGCAACATGCATGGGATCCACGGTCACTTGGCGGCTTGGCTTTCCACGAGAGTACAGTAGGTAGTGGCGGATGGCTGTTTTTCTGGTTGGATTCCCGTGACATATAGTGTTATCCAGGGATCTGTACTGGGACCTCTGCTCTTTGTGATACAGACACACGCACACATGCACACATATGAATGCGTTGGAAAAAATGTAGATGGGTGGATTAGTATTTTTGCAGAGTAAAAAAATTCAGTTAACTTATGAATAATTTAGAAGTTGATCAAAGTATCCAGTGGTATAAAGATCAGTTCCAGATATTGGCGGAGAAATGGCAGACGAAGTTTAACACAGATAATTGTGTCTTGCTGCTTTTTTGCAAAAGAAATGTTAAGTAAAAGTATACACTTAGTGGCAGAACTGATTTTCAGGGATCCGGAAAGCACTGATGTATAGGGATCTTCTGGTTCATGACTATACCTCCCTGAATATGACCGCTGTGGTACAGCAGACTTATGGCTTGATTGCTTTTATCGTTTGGGGAATTAAATAGAGGAGTCAGGTTTGCATGTTGCAACTTAATAAGAATTTGAATTGATCAAACTTAGAGGATTGATTTCACTGCTGACCGTTTCATTTCAGGAAGATGTGAGAGCTTTGGAGTGGGTGGGGAAGACATTTGCCATTATGTTTCCTGGATTAGAAAATATGACCTTTATGGAGAAGCTAGAAAAATTGGGGCACTTTTTCTGAAGAGGCGGAGGCTGAGGCAAGACTTCTTAGAAATCCATAAAATTATGCGATGCATAGATAGAGTTATTGGTCAGAATCTATTTTCCAGAGTTGACAGATCTAGCATTAGAAGAGGGGAACATTTGAAACGGGCATTTTTTTTACAATAGAGTTACAGGAATGTGCTGCCAAGGTAATGGTGGAGGTAGGTCCACTTGTCGCATCTAAGGGACTTTTAGATAAACATATTAATGTGCAAGGAATGGAGTGATACGGCGCACAGACAGGCAAAAGACATTAGTTTCATTTGGCGTCAAGTTCAGTACATGATCGTAGGCTGAAGCTCCTTTCCTTTGTGTTTAGTTGTATATACCATGCTGGGAGGTGGGGAATGTGGGGGGTTGAAAGCTCAAGGACACAATTAGAAGAGAAAATTGCGATCTGAGAACATACTGGCAGATAAGTTTAGGGAAAATCAAAAATGCTTTACAAGAATAAAAAAGGTAAAAATAAATTTATGAGGGAAATATTAAGATCGATGAGGGACTAAGGGCTACTCTGTGGGTGAAAATCAACGACATTGGACGACTGACAATTGCATACTTCACACATGTCTTCCCTCCAGACAAGGAAGATTTAAGTGCAAACCGTTACCATGTTACGTGTGAAGTTCTTGAGAAGATTCAGAGAAAAACACTGAGTTTTAGATAGTTTTGGTGGATTTAAAATTGAACAAATATCCCCATTTCAACACGAGTTGTATCCTAGACTATTGCAGGAGATAATGAGTAAAACGCTGTACTGCTGACACAATTTTGGACTTATCTCTGACAACAGGAGAGGTGCCAGAGGTCTGGAGGACTGCCAGCAATTTTCCAATTTGCAAAAACTTGTTCTACTTTGACCAGAGAATTTCACACTAGTTAGTGGAACCAAGGAATTCTGATTCTATTGGAGAAAATAGTGAAGGATAGGTTTAAGGTCTGTTCAAATTCTTAGCGTCATAGCATCCTTACAGTGCACAGGTAGGCCATTCAGCCCATCGAGTCCATGCTGAAACATCGAAGAGTTGCTCCCGCCAACCTATCCCTGTGAACCTGAATTTTCCATGTCTAATCCAGCTATCCTGCACAAGTTGGCATGGCCAATCCATCTAATCTTCACATTGTTGGACTTCGAGGGACAGTGTTGATCAGGGATGTCAGCATGGATATGACAGACGGAGAAAGTGAGGACTGCAGATGCTGGAGATCAGAGTTTAAAAATGTGTTGCTGGAAAAGCGCAGCATGTCCGGCAGCATCAAAAGAACAGGAGAATCGACGTTTCGGACAAAAGCTTTTTTTCATGAATGAGGCGGGTGTGCCAAGCAGGCTAAGATAAAAGGTTGGAAGGAGGGACTTGGGGGAGGGGCGTTGGGAATACGATAGTTGGAAGGAGGTTAAGGTGACGGTGATAGGCTGGAGAGGGGGTGGGGGCGGAGAGGTCGGGAAGAAGATTGCAGGTCAATACGGCCGTGCTGAGTCTGAGGGTTGGGACTGAGAAATGGTGGGGGAGGGGAAATGAGAAAGTTGGAGAAATCTGCATTCATCCCTTGTTTTTGGAGGGTTCCTAGGCGGAAGGTGAGGCGCCCTTCCTCTAGGCGTCGTGTTGTTATGGTCTGGCGATGGAGGAGGTCAAGGACCTGCATGTCCTTGGCGGAGTGGGAGGGGGAGTTAAAGTGTTCAGCCACGGGGCGGTTGGGTTGGTTGGGTTGGGTGTCCAAGAGGTGTTCTCTGATACATTCCGCAAGTAGGCGGCCTGTCTCCCCAATGTATAGGAGGTTAAATCGGGTGCAGCGGATGCAGTAAATAATGTGTGTGGAGCTGTAGGTGAATTTCTAACGGATATGGAAGGAACCCTTGGGGCCTTGGAGGGAAGTGAGGGGGAGGTGTGGACGCAAGTTTTGCATTTCTTGCGGTTGCAGGGGAAGGTGCCAGGAATGGAGGTTGGGTTGATGGGGTGTGTGGACCTGACAAGGGAGTCACGGAGGAAGTGGTCTTTTCGGAACGCTGATAAGGGAGGGGAGGGAAATATATCCCTGGTGTTGGGGTACATTTTTTAATTGGCGAATGGAGGGGCGGGACTCAAGGGCGGAGGAGTGGGAAGTGGAGGAGATGCGGTGGAGAGCATAGTCGATCCCGTCTGGGGGGAAATTGCGGCCTTTGAAGAAGGAAGCCATCTGGGTTGTTCGGTTTTGGAACTGGTCCTCCTGGGAGCAGATGGGGCGGAGACGAAAGAATTGGAAATATGGGATGGTGTTTTTACAGGGGGCAGGGTGGGAGGAGGTGTAGTCTAGGTCGCTGTGGGAGTCGGTCAGTTTATAGTAAATGTCTGTGTTGATTCGGTCGCCCGAGATTGAAATGGAGAAGTCCAGGAAGGGGACGGAGGAGTCTGAGACGGTCCAGGTAAATTTGAGGACGGGGTGGAAGGTGTTGGTCAAGTGGATGAACTGTTCAACCTTCTCGTGGGAGCACAAGGCAGCACCGATACAGTCATCGATATAGTGGATGAAAAGGTGGGGGGTGGTGCCACTGTAGCTATGGAAGATGGACTGTTCCACATATCATACGAAGAAGCAGGCATAGCTGGGGCCCATGCGGGTGCCCATGGCTAGGAAGTGGGAGGATTGGAAAGAGAAGTTGTTCAGAGTGAGGACCAGTTTAGTCAGTCGAAGGAGGGTGTCAGTTGAAGGGTGCTGGTTGGTACGGCTGGAAAGGAAGAAGCAGAGGGCTTTGAGTCATTCGTGATGGGATATGGAGGTGTTCAGGGACTGAATGTCCATGGTGAAGATAAGGCTTTGGGGACCAGAGAAGCGAATATCATGGAGGAGGTGGAGGCCGTGGGTGGTGTCCTGAACGTAGGTGGGGCGTTCTTGGACTAAGGGGGACAGGACAGTGTCGAGGTATGCAGAGATGAGTTCGGTGGGGCAGTAACAGGGTGAGCCAATGGGTCGGCCGGGGCAGTCAGGTTTGACGATTTTGGGCAGGATGTAGAAAAGGGCGGTGCGGGGTTGTGGGACTATGAGGTTGGAGGCGGTGGATGGGAGATCTCCTGAAGTGATGAGATTATGGATGGTCTGGGAGATGATGATTTTTTGGTGGGAGGTGGGGTCATGGACAAGGGGGCAGTAGGAGGAGGTGTCCACGAGCTGGCGTTTAGCCACTGCGGTGTAAAGTGTCCGCGAGATGGCGTCCGCCACAAATTCACTTGCACTTCCACACACATCATTTACTGCATCCGCTGCATCCTATGTGGCCTCCTCTATATTGGGGAGACAGGCCGCCTACTTGCGGAACGTTTCAGAGAACACCTCTGGGACACCCGGACCATCCAACCCAACCACCCCGCGGCTCAACACTTCAACTCCCCCTCCCACTCCACCAAGGACATGCAGGTCCTTGGATTCCTCCATCGCCAGACCATAACAACACGACTGCTGGAGGAAGAGTGCCTCATCTTCCGCCTAGGAACCCTCCAACCACAAGTGATGAACTCAGATTTCTCCAGTTTCCTCATTACCCCTCCCCTCACCTTGTCTCAGTTGCAACCCTCGAACTCAGCACCACCTTCCAAACCTGCAATCTTCTTCCTGACCTCTCTGCCCCCACCCCCACTCCGGCCTATCACTCTCACCTTAACCTCCTTCCACCTATCGTATTTCCAACACCCCTCCCCCAAGTCCCTCTTCCCTACCTTTTATCTTAGCCTGCTTGGCACACCCTCCTAATTCCTGAAGAAGGGCTTATGCCCGAAACGTCGATTCTCCTGTTCCTTCGATGCTCCCTGACCTGCTGCGCTTTTCCAGCAACACACTTTTCAGCTCTGATCTCCAGCATCTGCAGTCCTCACTTTCTACAGCTGTACAAGGTACTGGTAAGGCCACATACGGAGTACTGGGTACAAGTGTGGTTGCCTTCGTTTACGACAGATGTTACGAAATTGGATGCATGAAAAAAGATTTACTGGGATGTCACACAGACTGGAAGGTTTAAGTTATAAGGGGAAAGTGGAGAGGATGGGTTTTGTTTTTAACCTAGAATGCTGGAGGCTCAAGGGTGACCTTTTGGAGGTTTACCAAATCATGAGGGGCATAGATAAGGTGATATCCAAAGTCTTTCCCCCAGCTTAGGGATAGTAAGAGATTAGTTCAAGTTGGGAGGGGAAGGATTTAAAAGGGATTTGATTTCACACAGATGGTGGTGCGTATACTGAATAAGCTGCTAATGGAAGTCGATACAGTTACAAGATTTTAATGATATTTGAACAGGGACATGGATAGAAAGAATAGCAGGATATGGGCCGAATGTAGATAAGTGAGACTACTCCAGGGATGCGTAGGTCAGGTGAATTAGCTGTATGAAATGCAGGATTACAGAGATACGGCAGGTGGGTGAGCCTGAGTCAGATGGAATTTGGAGAGTCAGTGTGGACTTGTTGAATAGACTCACTTGTTGCCACACTCTTGGGATTCTATTCCATGATCTCCAGTTCAGACAATCTGGTTTGAATTGATATGTTGGATCAGTTTCCATGCAGTATGATTATGAGATCAGACAGTATGTGACCTGGCCGGTGAAACACAACTCTTTGACACATCCGATAGAGTCAGAAAGATAGATACATGAAAACAGACTCCTCGGTTCAACTTGTTGATCTTCACTATCCTATCCAGATGTGACGCCACTTTCAAGGAACTGGGAACCTGCATTCCAAGTCCTCTTTGTTCAGCAACATTGCCTCGGACCTTAGCATTGAGTATCATTAAGAACCATCCCGATTTGCCATTCCAAAATGCAGCACCTCACTTTAATCTAAATTAAACTCCAACTGACACTCCTTGGCCCAGTGGCCCAGGTGATTAAGATCTTGTTCTCTGAAGTAACCATCTTCGCTGTCCACTGCACCTCCAATTTTGATGGCATTTGTAAACTTGAGAACCATACCTTCGATGTTCACATCCAAATCGTTGAAATAAATGATGAAAAACAGAGAATCCAGCACCGATCCTTGTGACTCGCCATTGGTTCCAGCCTCCATCTGAAAATCAATCCTCCACCATCACCTTTGGTCTTCTACCTTCGAGCTAGTTCTGTACCCAAATAAGTATACTATTCTGTGTGGCGTATCATTATTAACCAGGCCGCCATGAGGAACTTTATTGAACACCTTACTGAAGACAAATAGATCATGTACACCACTCTTCCCTCGTCAATGCACTTTGTTTCTCAAAACAACTCAATGAAATTAGTCAGACTCAATTTCGCACGCACAAAGCCATGTTGACTATCACTAATCATTCCGTGCTTTTCCAAATACACACATTTCCAAATATAATGCATCCAAATATTGTCACTCAGGATTCCCTCCAACAACTTGTCCATGATTAATGTCAGGCTCACCGGTCTATAGTTCCTATTCAATTGTAGAGCTAACAGTGGTTGCACTGACATGGAGGGAAGGTTAATAGGTAATTTAATATTTTCAAAAACCTTCCAACTTTTTTTTAAATTTCTGGGCATCATCAGTTGGGAAGGTGAAACACCATAGCTGAACTTTGAACAAGAGAGAAAATTTGATATCTTCAACAATACACACAGGTTTTTTCACAGAATGGAAAATGTTTTCTAATCTGGAAAAAGGCTCCTGAACTCGAGCAAAAAGTTTAAACATGGCGAGGCAATAGGCTCGGTGTTGAGTAGGATAAGGGAAGGAAGTGAACATTTAGAATAAGCTTGCCCATCACATGGCCCAATGGCTGGAGTGAATGTGGGCTTTTCTCCCAGGTGGAGAGACAGTGCCTTCTGCGCCACTACACCCAAGGACAACATTCCTTATTTATCATCCTGTCCATTTCCAAGGTGCTCTTAACAGCCTCCTTTAGTCATTCCAAATACAGATGAATGATTCTGTAAGGAGTTGCTCTTTCATTCAGGGGAAAATCTCATCCATGAACCCAGCAGCAGCATCAGTAACTGTGGGAGAGAAAGGGCCCCGACTTGATGATTTTCCAGTCTATGTGAACCTCCCTACTTTCATTCAGCCTGGGACTTGGACAGCAGATGCCGCAGTGCTTGAGGCTGCAGGCCGTGAGAGGTGAGTGTGTTGGAGATTTGTAAGTGCCAGCATGCCACTTGGGTAGGTGAAGGCAAGAAGCTGGGGTTTGGTGAGCAGGGGGAGGCTACGACGTAGTGAGTGGATGTGTGATTCTCTATGTACAGGCGCCACCCCTCTGAATGACAGCTGTCACTGGAGAGAAGGAGAGCACTTCAATAGGGGTAGAGATTAGATGCATATGGCAGCATAAAAATACGAGTGAGGATGGTGGGTGGAAGGAAGGAAAAGGAGCCAGAGTAAGAGATTGAGAACTGGTAAGTCATTTTAAGTTAGCTTCTTATGTTCATGACAAAGCTACTGTTTAGTTATAATACATGGAGAGGAAAAATATATGATCTGTGTCAGTTGAGAGTGCTTTACTTATCCGTGAGAACAAACAGGGATGTTGTGTCGGGTGTATTGATCTGTGTAGCTTGTGGCAAGAGTCTTCTGTTCAAGTGTTGGGTACCTCTTCCTCTTGGTGTTTCACCATCTTCTTGGCCTCTAAAGTCACCAGCTGCTTGATGAGGACTTCTGCAGGTCACCAAGCACTAATTTGATTGAGCAACAGTGAAGCGACAAGCAAAGACCTTCCAAGTCAAAGTTTGTGCGAAGATTTGTAGCTCGGGTGCTCGTTGTTGTGGTTCTGTTCGCCGAACTGGAAGTTTTTGTTTCAAACGTTCCGTCCCCTGGCTAGGCGATATCATCAGTGCTTGGGAGCTTCCTGCGAAGCGCTTCTTTGATGTTTCCTCCGGTTTTTAAAGACAACAACTCACCAGAACGAAGGACCCGATAGCCAACATGAGCAAAACTAATGTAGTGTACAAAGTACCATGCAAGGACTGCACAAAACACTCTATAGGACAAACAGGAAGACAGCTAACAATCCGCATACATGAACATCAACAAGCCACGAAACGACACGACCAGCTATCCTTAGTAGCCACACACGCAGACAACAAGCAACATGAATTCGACTGGGACAACACTACTATCATAGGGCAAGCCAGACAGAGAAGAGCCAGGGAATTCCTAGAGGCATGGCATTCATCCACAAACTCCATCAACAAACACATCGACCTGGACCCAATATACCAACCACTACAGCGGAAAGCTGAAACTGACAACCGGAAGCGGCAGGGACAGACCACTATAAACACCGGAGGAAACATCAAAGAAGCGCTTCGCAGGAGGCTCCCAAGCACTGATGATGTCGCCTAGCCAGGGGACGAAACGTTTGCAACAAAAACTTCCAGTTCGGCGAACAGAAACACAACAACCTTCCAAGTCTTCATGGTGCATGACTTGGAGGAGATCTTGCAGGTGGCTCCATGTATTTGATACTCTTGACGATGACAGAGGTTAGAATTTTCGATGGTGCTGTCTAAGGAGCCTTGATGAGTTATTGCAGTGATTCTTGTCGATGGCACACACGACTGCCACTCAGTGTTGGTTGTGAAGGGAGTGAATATTGCAGGTGGTGAATGGAATGCAACATGTGATACTGATTTAGACAATAGACAATAGGTGCAGGAGTAGGCCATTCTGCCCTTCGAGCCTGCACCACCATTCAATATGATCATGGCTGATCATCCTTAATCAGTATCCTGTTCCTGCCTTATCTCCATAACCCTTGATTCCACTATCCTTGACAGGTCTATCCAACTCTTTCTTAAATGAATCCAGAGACTGGGCTTCCACTGCCCTCTCGAGCAGAGCATTCTACACAGCCATCACTCTCTGGGTGAAGAAGTTTCTCCTCATCTCTGTCCTAAATGGTCTACCCCGTATTTTTAAGCTGTGTCCTCTGTTCGGCACTCACCCATCAGCGGAAACATTTTTCCTGCCTCCAGAGTGTCCAATTCTTTAATAATCTTATATGTTTCAATCAGATCCCCTCTCAGTCTTCTAAACTCAAGGGTATACAAGCCTAGTCGCTCCAGTCTTTCAGCGTAAGGTAGTCCCGCTATTCCAGTAATTGACCTCGTGAACCTACGCTGCACTCCCTCAATAGCCAGAATGTCTTTCCTCAAATTTGGAGACCAGAAATGCGCACAATACTCCAGGTGTGGTCTCACCTGGGCCTTTACAGCTGCAGGAGAACCTGTTTGCTTCTATACTCAATCCCTCTTGTTATGAAGGCTAGCACGCCATTAGCCTTCTTTACTACCTGCTATATCTGCATGCTTACCTTCATTGACAGGTGTGCAAGAACACCCAGATCTCTTTGTCCTGCCCCTTTACCTAAATTGATTCCATTTGGGTAGTAATCTGTCTTCCTCTTCTTGCCACCAAAGTGGATAACCATACATTTATCCACATTAATCTGCATCTGCCATGCATCTGACCACTCACCTAACCTGTCCAGGTCACCCTGTAATCTCCTAACATCCTCCTCACATTTCAACCTGCCACCCAGCTTTGTATCATCAGCAAATTTGCTAATGTTATTACTAATACCATCTTCGAAATCATTAATATATATTGTAAAAAGCTGCAGTCCCAGCACTGATCCGTGTGGCAACCCACTGGTCACTGCCTGCCATTCTGAAATGGAGCCGTTTATCACTACTCTTTGTTTCCTGTCAGCCAACCAACTTTCAATCCAAGTTAGTACTTTGCCCCCAATACCATGCGCCCTAATTTTGCTCACAGTCGCATGTCATACGTTTTCACCGTTGCTCATCCTGGCAAGTTGTAGATTATTTCATCACGTTCCTGACTTGTGCCTTGTAGATTGTGGATGCTTTCTACATTTAATCTGTCTATCCCTTTATGAATGTTGTAACTTTATGATAATATTGATTATTCTACTAATCTTCAGAGAAAACATGCCCAGTCTCCTCAATCGCTAATTTATAGGACAGTCCCACCCAGCCAGAAATCAGTTTAGTGAACATTCCTATACTCCTTCTTAGGTAAATATGCAAGAGGACCAGATGTGCGCACAATACTCCACGTGAGATGTCACCTCTATACAGAAAGCTCAACAGCTAACGTAAGATTTGCCTTCTGAATTGTTTTCTGCACCAACATGCTCACTTTCAGTACCTTGTGAACAGGAATATCTGAGTCCTTCTGGACCTCAATATCTTCAATCGTTTTCTATTTAAGAAATGGTCTGCACCGTCAGGTTTCCACCCAAAGTGGATAACCTTGTACTTTCAGCATTCTCTTCCATCTCCCATGCTCTTCTCTGTTCACTCGGCCTATTTAAGTCCACCTGAACCCTCTTGGCACCTTCCTCAATATTTGCAATCCCACTAAGTTTTATGTCATCTGCAAACGTGGAAATATTACAATCGGTCCCCAGAGCAGGGGCACAATCACTGATCCTTCTGGTCACAGCTTGACAACCTGAGAATGACTCTTTCAATATGATCTTAATAAATAACAGCACTGTTTGAAGAACTGATTGGCTTCTTGTTCGTATTTGCTATGGGATTGCAAGGACCATGTGTCGGTTTACAATGGGATACAAGGAATATGGGGTGGGTGGTTATTATTAGAGATCCAATGGAAAGTATCACCAACATTGAAATCTTCATGCTCAGTACCGAGTGAAATCAGCTGATTATTGAAACATTTCTTGATCCTTGTCCACTTGCAAGTGTTTTCTGTTAACAGATCCAATTGATGCACGCAGGTAGATTGAAGCTGTAAATAAGATCTCACCAATTTATTTAGTAGTAATTGCCAAATCATGAAATGGTATTGAGGAATTGTTGTAATGATAATATAGCTAATATTGAGAACTGTTTTCTCTTCGTTTCAGCTGAAGGTGCTCAACAGAAACACAAGAAGATACTCCAGGTACAAACTGAAAAGCTGAGTGGAAACTATCCTAAGAAAGGAGAAGCTGAGTTTCCAGCTAGTTGATCGATATGCTGAGTTAATGCTCATCGCCAATGTATGGTATTAGACATTTCGAGAAGATGAACTTCTGGTAAGAGGCTGAATCCGTGAAGAGTAGAGAGAGAAACATCCCTGGAGAGAACTAGAAAAAATACAAACTGATCAGTTGTTCCAGAGCAATGTTTTCATCCCAGAGAACTTCCACATCTGGGAGTACGGTAGCAGTGATTATTGGACCCAGGAACTGGAGGAAAAACAATGGTCGGAAAGACTGTATGTGATTGGGCCACTGGGGAAATATACCCAAATTTTCATTTGTTTCCATTTAAATTTCAGGATTTGAATGCGTGTCACCATGGAATAAATCTGAGTATCCTGATGCTGGAACCGTATTGTTACTTTGGGAATGTTATTGGAGAGCTCTGGAAGAACCCAGAGGAATTGCTCATTATATTTGATGGTTTGGAAGAAATCAAAGACAGTATTGATATTTCTGATGTTCTGAAAAATAGACCCTCAGTTCATGTGCACTGACCTTGAATGCTGGTGTGACAGTGTCTGACCCTGTGTGTACAGTTTAATCCAGCACAAGCTGCTCCAGGGATAATTCAGTGCTCGTGGTCAGCTGTCCCATTTATTGGAAATAGCTGAGTTCAGTGCCTGGCCTGAAATCCTGGGATTTGTATATGATGAACGGAATGAATATTTCAACAGAATTATTGAAGATCAGATGATAGCAGCAGCTGTTTTCAAATACGTGAAGGAGAACAAGATCCAATATACCATGGGCTACGTACTACTGGATCCTGAGTCTGTTATTGAGGCCCTTTTTCACAGAACACGACAGGAAACTGCAACAACTTCCGAAGACCATTACCCAACTATAATCTGACTGTAGTTACAACATTGAGGAAAACCATGGCTGAGAGATTGAAGATCTCTGTGCTGTATTACTGAAGCTTGGTGAGATGGCTTTCACAGGATTCCGAAGAGGAAGGTTGTATTCAGAAATGAACTTCCTGTCTGGGTTCCTAATGGAACTATTGGTGAGAGATTAGACTCTGCACTGTGTGGTTTATACATTCCCACACGTCGCCAGCCAAGGGTTTATCGCTGCACTCGCACAATGCCAGACCTCAGATCCCAGGGACATTGGGAAGCTCCGCAGTGAAGCTCTTGGGAAGGAAAAGGAGCTTGATGGATTGAGGCTGGCTCCTGGTGGACTGTGGAATGTCAGTGAATTCTATGACACAATTAAACACCGCGATGTACAAGGCAATTCTGAAGGATTCCAAAATCTAGCCCCCGAGTGCCAAGTATTGAGGTAATTCTATGTTGGTTCTTAAATCCTTTCTGATTCTTCTCTAGTTAAGTGATATCCTTCCTGTAGCAGGATCGCCAGAACTGCCAGACAAGAGGGTTATGTTGTCTCATATTAACGGAAATTGGAATTAAAGAAGAAACAGAAATAGAACAAATTTTGCGGTCGTGATCATTAATATCTTGGAGAGTATTTCTCTTAAGGGATTTAGAGTGAACTGAGGGGGGTTGAGAGGTTTTAAGGTGACGGTACATTTGTATAGATCTTCTGAGTTGAGATGGACGCTGGGATCTTTTGGAAGATCTGAAGCGTGGACTTTGGTGTGAATTATCCATGAATTGTGAACTTGTTAATGTGCAATTTTCCTTCTACACGTGACTCTCTGTAACTCTGGGCTAGAGCAGAAGTGTTCTGCCAGTTCTGACGCATTGACTTGATTAGTTCTCCAGACAAAAGATAGTATGAAGCCTCGTGTTAACTCCTGTGAGATGGTAAAACTGAATTCACAGTCATGACATGAACACTCTATCGCCCCCAATCTTGGAATCATGGAGTCATGCAACATGGAAACAACAGACCCTTCTTTCCAACTGATCCTCGCTGACCAGGTTTCCCAAACTAAACTAGTCCGATCTGTTTGCAATAATGTCTATCCCTCTGAACCTTTCCGATTCACTTACCTGTCCAGATAGCCTCCTCTGGCTGTTCATTCTGCATACAAACCACCCTCTGTGGAAAAGGTTGCCCCACACGTTCCACCTCCTCACCCCCTAATCTCTCGGTCTCTGCTCAAAACACAATCCAGTTATCCACCATAAACTGATTAAATCCTGCCCTTGTTGACTGTACAAAAACTCCATCTGCCACTCCTCAGCCTGTTTTCCCAATTGATCACGATCCCTTTGTAATCTCAGCTAACCTCCTTCGCTATTGAGCATACTAACAAAGCGATTGATGTAAGGAAGTGGCTGTGCACTATTTCTGAAGCACTTGCATGGACAGTGGTATCAACAGGACAAGGAAATAGTGATGGGGTCGGGAGCATGAAAGGTATCGGAGTCTGTGAGCTGATACATGCAATTGCCTGAAATGGAATGGGAGAAAGTGAAGGCAGGGGAAAGGTACCACAGACGTTCCACAAAATAAAGGGCATTTGTGGAAACTGAAAAAAGGTGAATGAATTTACTCCATATCCGGCTGATTGACGGGGATGGTGTAAAGACAGTCATGACTGTACTGGCTGTAGCAAGGGAGCTGAGTAAGACTGGAACAAAAACGAATACATAAAGGCAGCATCACCAGGGCGTCCTACACCAACACGATTTAGTCGGGGATGCTCCAGTGTTTACACCCAGCAGCCACACAAACACTCCTTACAACAGCACACGGGCTAGCAGCAGGAACAGTGTTGTTTTTTTTTTTAATTTCCTGATCAGAACTGTTGTTTAATGAGGATTTCCAGCAGGACTGTGTGAATGAGCTGCAATGAATTAAGTCCAGATAGGGCTCTGGGACCCACAAGAGATGGTTGAAGGAAACTGAAATGGATAGGGACTGATTGGTCCTTCTTAGGGAAGATCCCAAGCACTGATAATTTTATTCAACTCCTTTTAATTGAGCTTTACACTCGTTCGAGGTATTTCAACATGGGAGTTGAACTTGAACACAACACACACAAAACTAACCCTCAGTCTGACTGCACTCCTTCATCAGTCTTGACTATGTCATGACCCGAACGGACTATCTCGTGACCCAAACTGCCTAATTTTGACTTACCTCAGGAACCTGCCACGCTCTGCATCCACCATCCTCCTAACCTGCCACTCTAGCCACTTACCTCACCCATATGCCTACCTGGCCCTTTTGCGAATTCATTCACAAGATGAGAGCATTTATCGCCCATCCCTAGTTGCCCTCAGGAGGTTAGTAGTGTTCTGTCTTTTTGAACTGTTGCAGTCCATTCATTCACTCACTCACTGATTCAGTCATTCATTCAGGCACGCACACACACACACCCCAGAACGAGTTAAGTTTTCTGCTTCCTTTGAGCCTACAGCATATCAACGAAGATATCCAAGGGATGCTACACTTCTCACTTCTCAAGAAGCTAGGCTGAAAAGACATTGCTTTGCAGAAAATCGAAGTATTTAATACATGCCAAAAGAGGTCATTTGCAAAAGAAGCAAAGGTGAAGTGAGTTAAACGTTCTTCACTTAGCAAAGAGTTGTATGGAATGTGATGTATGGGAATATGGTGGAGGCAGGTTCAATCGAGGCATTCAACAAGGCACTGGATGATCACTTGGATATAAATGGTGTGAAATGATATGGGGAGAGAGAATCAAGAGATTAACACTAGAAATGATGCTCATTTAGAAGGCAGTGCAGGCACAATGGGCCAAATGGTCTCTTTCTGCACTTTTGCACTACTGTGATTCTGCGTGATATCAGACCTCACCACAGCATAAGACCAGTGATAGTGAATTGACAGCCAATTCAATTTGTTCTTGTTTCTCTGTTCCATCGCTTTGGGAAATGGAAATTCCATTGAAAGTGAAATTGGGTGAGGGATATGTCCAGTAATGGGTCTTTAGTCAAATATCATTGTTACTTGCCATTTATTAATTTCAGTAGAACCTTCCAATCTGTCCTGTTGGATTGTATTTTTACATCAAAGAAGCTCTCATTTGACTTTATCATGTTTCTTGTAATATTCGAGACACACATTTTGCATAAATTTTGGTTTGACTAAATGCGTTTCTCGCTACTTTTGTTCATTTTCCAGAGCAATGACCAGGGGGATTCATGAATAAAATTACATCTGTGGCTCCAATGAAACCAAACTGTGCAATACAGGGACTGGAGTAAGTCGCAGAATGTGAGATGTTTATAATGACTAGATTCCTGACACTGTACACTTAATACAAAATGTGCAAGTTTAAGCGTATCAGTAATGACATTAATACCAAACAGTGGAAGTGAAATTGAACAAGAGTGGAGAGGTAAAACAGATGGAATCATATTTGCTAGCTCTTGCAGGCCCACTCAGTAATCAAACTCTGAACTGATTGAAACTAAAATCCGGCTGAACAAGGAACAGAAGAACCGGGCAATCTTCTGTATCTGTGTCGGTACCAGTGAAAGGACTATCTATGACTGAGGAGCACAAACCGTAAAATACACACACTGCAGGAAGTACCAGCCTTTGTGGCATTGTGTTTGACATTGTCTGACAATATACTATATCGATAACAATTAAAAAGTTCTGCATGCTATTAATATCAATAATACTTTATTCACAGTATTCAGTGAGACTGAAAAATACGCTACATTACAATTGGCAAAACTAGTATAGTATTGGTATTGTTAAATATGGTTCACTTTTGTTAGAATTGATCGTACAAATATAGTCCTATAAGTATATTGTTCTTTATACTATAAATACTGTACATAGCTGCAGTATCCTTGTCCATACTGAATTTCACACATGCTATCTTTTCTGCTTTCCATTATTTCCCTTGTTTGATCCAATTTCTGGCATGAATGGTGTCAGTATCAGATTCTGGGACCTCTGATCTCATCTCTGCTCTCAGTGCACATTGCTCCGTGATGGATCTGACCCAAACTGGTGATAAATTGTGTCATTTGAGAGTTAAACAACTGTCTGTGGCTGTGGGGATTCCAAACCGTAAAATATAGATTCTGAAGTAAGTGCCAGATTGTGAGAGAGTGGTTTTAAGAACTGATTATCTGGCACTGTGATGACGACTGACAGTTGCTATTTCATTAACAACACTACATTATTTTTCGTCCTAGTAATGACTCATAAGTTAAACTGACCACTATTTGTAATAGTGATTGTATAATTTGAAAGTAAGTACTTAACCAGCAGAGGTACTAGTGGCATTAAACACCATGACAATTTGTATCAGCAAAACTGTCAATAATAAAGGTTTTGTACATTATTGTTAATGTGTAATAGAACTATTAATCAGCACTACGTTACTAGTAACAGAGCTTTCATGAATTCCATAGTTTTCATGTCAGTAACAGTAATTAAAATATTTTAAATATTCCATCATAAAGTAACACTGTACATTATTGTGATCAGTGACAGTGTCGTAACACATTATATATTGTATCACATTATACATTATTAACACATAAGTCCATAAGAAATATGTAACTCATTATTATATAAACGTCTATCAGGTCTCGGCTCGACCTCCTATGATCCAGTGGAAAGATCTCCAGCCTATCTTGCCTTTCTTTATAACTTAAACCTTCCATATTCGGCAGAATCCTGGTAAATCTCTTCTGAACCCTCTCCAGCTTAATGATATCCTTCCGACAACTGGGCGGCCAGAACCGGACACAGGATTCCAGAAGAGGCCTCATCAATGTTCTGCACAACGTTAACATGAGTTCCGAAATAAGTAGTAGGCCATTCAGCCCCTCGAACCTCCTCTGCCATGCAATAGGATCATGGCTGGTCCAACATTTCCACTTTTCTGCCCTTTCTCCATAATTCTTGATTCCCCGACTGATCAAGAATCTATCTATTTCAGCCTTAAATACACCAAAGGGGACAATTACTAAGTTGCAGGGTGACACTAAAATTGGTGGCATAACAGCAGTGAAGAAGGATTTGTTAGATTACAAAGGGATGTTGATCAAATGTGTCAATGGTCTGAAAATGGCAAATGGAGTTCAATCTGGATTATTGCAAGGTATTGCATTTTGGTACACCAAACAATGGGTGGGCTTAGAATGAAATATATGGCCTTGGGTAGTATTGCAGAACACAGGGACCAAGGGGTCCATGTACATAAAGCTTTGAAGATGGCATCGCATCGGTTGTTAGGAAATGCATTTGGCAGGCTTGCCTTAATTGCTCAGCCTTTTGAGGAGAGGTGTTCGGAAGTCATGTAACGTTGTGCAGGACATTGATGAGGTCTCTTCCGGAATACTGGGTCCGTCTCTGGTCGCCCAGTTATAGGAATGATATTATTTAGCTGGAGAGGGTTAAGATGAGATTTTCCAGGATGCTGCAGAGTATCGGAGGTTTGAGTTATAAAGAAAGGCTGGATCGGCTGAAATTTTCTCCACTGGATCACAGGAGGTTGAGAAGTGACCTGACAAATGTTTATAAAATAATGCGTTAATTTGTAGGTTTTTTTTCCGAGGATGGGGGATTTCGAGACTCGTGTGCATATTTTTAAGGTGAGAAAAGAGATTTTATTAAGACCTAAGAGCAATTTGTCCCACACTGGGTGGTTCCCATGTGGAATTAATTTCCTAAAGAAGTGGTGGATGTGGTTACAATTACAACGTTTAAAAGACATTTGAATGGGTAGATGAATAGGAAAGGCTTGGAGTGATATGGGCCAGGAGCATGAAGGTGGGGATAGTTTAGTTTGGGAATGTGTTTGACACGGACTGGTAGGACTGAAGTGTCTGCTTCCATGCTGGCTGTCTCAATAATTCTGCCCCACATCTCTCAATGGCATGTAATTCCAAAGACAACCCTCAGACAGGAAAATTCTCCTCATCTCTGTCTAAAATAAGGGGGCGCTAATATGTCTTCTGGTTCTCGACTTTCCCATGAGGGGAAACCTCCTCTCAGTATTTCCTCTGTCAGGCCCGTTAAGAATCCTGAATGTTTCAATGAGATCACCTCTCATTTATCTAAACTGCAGCAAGTAGTGTCCCAGGCTGTTAAACATTTGTTCCTAAGGGAATCTCTGCATACTACAGATCATCCAAGTGAATCTTCTCTGAACTGCATCAAATGAAATGAAACATTTCCCTCAATAAAGGAAGCAAAGCTGATCACAGCACTCCCGATGTGGTCTCACCAGCATCTTGTGCGGCTGCAGTAAGACTTCCTGACTCTTATCCTCCAACCAACTTGAAATTAGATCAAACATTCCATTAGCATTATCTACTGCACCCTCTCTGCTAGCTTTGTGTTTCCTGCACAGGTTCCCCTCAGTTTTTGTGTTGCAGCTTTCTGCACCTTTTCCCTATGTAAATAATACTGATATATTATTTCCCTTCCAAAATGAACACTTTTATTTGTATCAGAGCGCTCATGTCAAATTTAACGTCCGCTTCACTTTAATTTCAATTTTCTATTCCCCCCCCCCCACTCCATCTCTAAACTAAAGCCCGACAAATGCTGGCCCCTCATATTCTGGTACTCATGAACTTGTTTCCGCTCTCACTACAAAACAGTCGCTGACATTCCTGACGCTGAGCAATAATAAACTGGGAGGTTCAGGAGTGGAACTATTGACCCCAAACTGATAAATACAGACATGGTGGTGGCGGGGTTGGGGGTGGGGGGAGGGGGGGAGGGAAAGAAGTACTGGACATTCAATCATAACAACTAGGTGGCTACCACTGTAGATTAATATTTGAGCCATATCATTTGCATCATTGAACCTGTTACTAATATAACTATTGAGAGATTCCTGTAAAAAATGATGCCATGCAGAACTTGTGCCTGCTTTCCTCACAAACACCTGCATTGTTTTATTTGTCCCCTGTCTCGCTTTTCAGAAAATAATCCATTGTCGTCTTGGATGCCTGATTTGAATCTACCTCAATACACTCTCAGGCAGAACATTCCAGATTCTAACCATTTAATGCAGGAAATAACTTCCTCATGTTGCTATTGCTTCCCCTACCAATTACCTGAAATAAAATGTTTTCTGGTTCCCAATTCTTTCACCAATGGGAACATTTTTACCCAATGTACTCTGAGTTAATGGATGCACGAAGTTCTGAAAATATTTTATGTTATCTACTTAATTTTAGAACTGGTTACCTTCACTATGCACAGAATAATCAAGAAAATTCAAATGTTCCCCTGAATTCAATCTGCTGAGATTTAAGAAAGGTATTGATGTAACCTTCCTTACATTGACTTGGACTTCAATGTTGACATTTCTAAGTTCTTTCCTGTTGGTAATGTTGAAATTTTCTGCACTTAATCAAATATTAACTCATCTTGAATTTAACATTTTGAGGATAGAGAACTAAAGCACTTTCTGTAAGTGGGACTGAGGGCTAAATATCAATGTCAGTACATGTTTCTGTATCCTTGTGCACTTGATTGACATCTACAAGCATCCCCAGTCCCTCTATCACCAATGCTCGGGAGCAGCAGTGTGTATTATCTACAAGATGCACCGCAGAAATTCATCAAATATCCTTCTTCAGTACCTTCTCAATCCATAACCACTTCCATCTAGAAGGACAAGTGCTGCAGGTACATAGGAGTACTACACCTGCAAGTTCCTCTCCAAACCATTCACCATCCTGAGTTGAAAATATCATTGTCAGTGAGTCAGAATACTGGAATTTCCTCGCTAAGGCATTGTGGGTCAACCCACAATGGACAGTTAGACAGAAGCGATTCAAGAAGTTCATCCCACCTTTTGAGTTTGGCAAGTAGGAATGAGCAATAAATGCTGGCCCAGCCAGGGATGCCCGATTCCCATGAATGAATAAAACGAGAAAACCTCAATTGAGAATTGTGATTTATTGCTCTCGATGTCAGGGAAGGCACTGCTTGAGTTCTGATGGAATGCTCCCAGGCTTCTCATTGTCATCTATGTCATTCAGGACCTAGGAACATTCCACCTGCTTCCTGTCTTCAGTTTACTGGAACAGAATATCCCATATTTTATAGTTCTGTCTGTGTCAGAAATACTGCTGTTAATAAACTTTGGTTCTTGTTCTTTTTGTCCCCCCCAGGCTCCGTACTGCTGCCTTCTCAGTGTTTTGTGCTGAGAATATTGCCCTCACTGTCAGAACAAACCAGTCACTGATGGAGTTGACCATCTCATTAAACATCTTAACCAACAATTCTGTCCCCTCATTGCTCCACCGTCTACAAACTGCAGCATCTGCAATGGATCAAGTGAGTGTTTATGAGCTGCTTTAGTATTAGATATACAACATCGATTAGTTTCAATACGTTTCTATATTTATTATTGCACGCTAACACCACTCTTCCCGTTATTTACATCATATTTCCATCTCTTTAGTTTATGTTTAATCTTCAGCGTGTTCAGATTGTGGGGAAATTAGTTCACTCCAAATGGTGAAAGAAGAGAGTCTTGAACTCACTCCGATCCAGACTGAGGGGGACTGTGTCAATCTTGGAAGTTATAAGCATCACTGCGGTCATAACGTGAACAGTTTTAGTTGATTCTGCACTCCACCCGCACATCTTTCAACAGGCTGTGCTCAAGGATGAAATTCTATTGACCATTTCCAAGTCTCCACTCGAGCAAAGTGAGGGCCATCGCTCATTGTGAGGTCAGAGGGTCACGACACACAAGGGGCCGGTCTCTCAGTGTGGTTTCGACAGGATATCTCTGCCTCAATGCTTCCTGCTGGTGACATGCACAGGCAGAAAGGAGCCAGAGTGGGTCTCTGTCTGGGCTGCAATGGAACAGTGACAATTACACTCAATATTCGTGGGCCTGTGGGGTACATTACTCCAGGAGGCTGGAGGTTCAGATACCAGTACCCAGTAAGCCTACTGAGAGACGAATCTGTGCAGGAGTGAAAGGGGACTGTGCCTTTCACCTGAGAGGGACTCCTCTGCCAAAAATATCCAATCTCTCTGGATTCACTCAGAGTGACAGCCCTGTTTTGGATATTCCTGGGCTTCTGTTTTCCAGGAATCAGATTCCACAATCGAGTAGCTCCATGGAGAGAGAAAGACAGGATAAGCTTGTGAATACACGACCCTTTCCTCCCTGCCTGGCAGGTACATACTTATCAAGGACACTCAATAGTTGCTCCTTGAACAAGCTCCAGATATCAATAACGCCCTTGCCTTGAAGCCTACTTTTCCAAGCCACACATCCTAAGTCATGCCTCACCGCATCATAATTTCCCTGCCCCCAGCTATAACTCTTGCCCTGCAGTGCACACTTATCCCTCTCCATCACTAGAGTAAAAGTCACCGAATTGTGGTCACTGTCCCCAAAGTACTCACCCACCTCTAATTCTTACAGCTGGCGGTTCGTTATCCAGAACCAAATCCAGTATGGCCTCACCTCTTGTTGGCCTATCTACATATTGTGTCAGGAAACCGTCCTGCACACATTGGACAAACACCAACCCATCTAACGAACTAGAGCTATAGCTTTCCCAATCAATATCAGGAAAGTTAATGTCCCCCATAACAACCACCCTATTACGTTCACTCTTATCTTGAATCATCCTCGCAATCCTTTCTTCTACGTTTCTAGGACTATTAGGAGGCCTGTAAAAAACTCCTATCAGGGTGACCTCACCTTTCCTATTCCTAACCTCAGCCCAAACTACCTCAGATGGCGAGTCTTCATCCATCGTCCTTTCCACCGCTGTAATCCGAACTTTGACAAGCAATGCCATACCTCCCACTCTTTTACCCCCACCTCTGACCCTAATAAAACATTTAAACCCTGTAACCTGCAACAGCCAATCCTGTCTCTGTTCTACCCATGTCTCCGTCATAGCCACAACATCGAAGTCCCAGGTACCAACCCACGCTACAAGTTCACCTACCTAATTTCGTATACTTCTTGCATTGAAGTATACACACTTCAAGCCACTTTCCTATTTACAGGCACACTCCTTTGAGATTGATGCCATGTTCCTAACCTCCCTACACTCCAGGTCCTGCACCCTAAATCTACAGTCTAGGTTCCCATGCCACTGCAGAGTTAGTTTAACCGCCCCCCACCCCTCCCCCCACCAACAGCACGAGCAAACCTCCCGCCAAGGATACTGGAGCCCCTCAGGTTCAGGTGTAGACCATCCTGTTTATAGAGGTCCCACCTTCCCCAGAAAGAACCCCAGTTATCCAAATACCGGAATCCCTCCCTCCTGCACCATCCCTGTAGCCACGCATTTATCTTTTCTTCACTATCCTATCGACCTTCAATCCACTTTCAAGGAGCTGATGCCTTGCTTTTTCTTCCTCGATAATAGATTCAAGCATTTTCCCACTACAGAAGTTAAGCGAACTGGTCTACGATTCCCCATCATTTGTCTCCTTCCCATTGGAAAAGTGTGCTTCAAGGCGAGGGCGTAATTGATATGTGGAGCCTGTTCAAGGAGCAACTATTGAGTGTCCTTGATATGTATGTACCTGTCAGGCAGGGAGGAAAGTTTCGTGTGAGGGAGCCGTGGTTTAATAAGGCTGTCAGGCAGGGAGGAAAGTGTCGTGTGAGGGAGCCGTGGTTTAATAAGGAATTGGAATCCCTTGTTAAAAGGAAGAGGGCGGCCTATGTAAAGATGAGGCGTGAAGGTTCAATTGGGGAGATTGAGAGTTATAAGGTAGCCAGGAAGGATCTGAAGAGAGAGCTAAGAGCAGCTCCTTAGTTGGTAGGATTAGAGAAAATCCTAAGGCTTACTATAGGTATGTCAGGAATAAAAGAATGACTAGCGTAGGAATAGGTCCAGTCAAGGATAGTAGTGGGAAGTTGCGTGCGGAGGGTGAGGAGATTGGGGAGACACAGAATGAATACTTTTCATCAGTATTCACTCAGCAACAGGACATTGTTGCCGATGTGAGTACTGAGTCACAATTAAGTAGAAAGAATGGCTTTGATGTATGTAGGGAAGAGGTGTTGGAAATTCTGGAAAGGGTGAAAATAGATAAGTCCCCTGAGCCTGATGACATTTATCCTAGGATTCTCTGGGAAGCAAGGGAGGAGATCGCAGAACCATTGGCCTTGATTTTTATGTCCTCGTTGTCTGCAGGAGTAGTGCCAGAAGACTGGAGGCTAGCAAATGTGGTTCCCTTGTTCAAGAAGGGGAGTAGGGATAATCCTAGTAACTATAGGCTGGTGAGTCTCACTTCTATTGTGGGCAAAGTCTTAGAGAGAATTGTAAGGGATAGGATTTATGAACATCTGGACAGGAATAATGTGATCAAGGATAGTCAGCATGGTTTTTTGAAGAGCAGGTCGTGCCTCACAAACCTTATTGAATTCTTTGAGAAGGTGACTAAGGAGGTGGACGAGAGGAAAGCGGTAGATGTGGTGTATATGGATTTTAGTAAGGCGTTTGATAAGGTTCCCCATGGTTGGCTACTGCAAAAAATACGGAGGTACGGCATTGAGGGTGAGTTGGATGTTTGGATTAGGAATTGGCTGGCTGGCAGAAGACAGAGGGTAGTAGTTGATGGTAAAGGTTCATCTTGGAGTGCCGTTACTAGCGGTGTTCCGCAAGGATCTGTTTTGGGACCATTGCTGTTGTCATTTTTATAAATGACCTGGAGGAGGGGCTAGAAGGTTGGGTGAGCAAGTTTGCGGATGATACGAAAGTCGGAGGAGATGTTGACAGTGAGGAAGGATGTGGCAGGTTACAGCGGGATATAGATAAGCTGCAGAACTGGGCTGAAAGGTGGCAAATGGAGTTCAATGTAGCTAAGTGTGAGGTGATTCACTTTGGTCAGAGTAACAAAAAGATGGGGTACTGGGCTAATGGTCGGATACTTGGTAGTGTGGATGAGCAGACGGATCTTGGTGTCCATGTACACAGATCTTTGAAAGTTATAGTAAATAGTGCGGTGAAGAAGGCATATGGCGTACTGGCTTTTATTGGTAGAGGAATTGAGTTCCGGTGTCCTGAGGTCATGTTGCAGTTGTATAAGACTCTGGTGCGGCCGCACCTGGAATATTGTGTGCAGTTTTGGTCGCCATACTACAGTAAGGATGTGGAGGCATTGGAACGGGTGCAGAGGAGGTTTACCAGGATGTTGCCTGGTATGGTAGGAAGATCGTATGAGGAAAGGCTGAGGCACTTGGGGTTGTTTTCATTGGAGAAAAGAAGGTTTAGGGGTGACTTGAGAGAGATGTTCAAGATGATTAGGGGTTTATATAGGGTTGACCGTGAGAACATTTTTCCACGTATGGAGTCAGCTATTACGAGGGGGCATAGCTTTAAATTAAGGGGTGGTAAGTATAGGACAGATGTTAGGGGTAGGTTCTTTACTCAGCGAATTGTGAGTTCATGGAATGCACTGCCAGTAGCAGTGGTGGACTCTCCCTCATTATGGGCATTTAAGCGGGCATTGGATAGGCATATGGAGGATAGTGGGCTAGTTTAGGTTAGGTGGGCTTGGATTGGCGCAACATCGAGGGCGAAAGGGCCTGTACTGCGCTGTATTCTTCTATGTTCTATGTTCTATGTGTATCCAATTTGCCAGCTTGCCTGGGATTCCATGAGATCCAAACTTCCAGAACAGCCTGCCATGTGGAACCTTATCAAAGGCCTTAAGGCTCTATTTCTGGTTCCCAGTTATTATTTGTCCCAGTTATTATTTGTCCTTTCATTTCAAACCTACTTCATCCCTTTGAATTCCATTTTATTCCGAATTTCCCCGAGGATCTCTTGTTGTGGCATGACTCATTTACTCAGCTTCATAATGCAATGCTGGATCTGAAACAGGTACAACCCCAGTCAGTGACCAATGTTGTTGTTCCAACAAACACTGACAAAAACGTTCCACAAACTCCATCCAGACGACGTCTGCCGCCCTGCCCTTCTCAAATTTGCTGGTCACTTCATCAAAGAGCTCTAACAAATTTGTGAGGCATGATCTCCCATCCACAAAGCCATGCTAACTGTTCCTAATCAAACCCTATCTTTTCAAATGCATGTACATCTTATCCCTCACAATCCTATCAGGTAATTCATCCACCATAGACGTTAGGCTTATTCGTCTATAGTTCTGAGGATCTTTGTCCCCTGTAATTAGTAATTTTCTTTTTATATTCCACCCAGAAATTAGAGAAAACATTGATGTAATATCTGTGCCATTCCCCTGTTCTCCCATATCCCCAAGTTTGGGAAGGAGGCTGTTGATTGGGATAGGTCTCTGGGTCTACAAACCCCAACCCTCCCCCCAGGCTATCTACAGGAGCGCGCCCCCAATCCAGCCGCTCCACGTCACCGCGGCCCGGGGGGAATCCCGCGCCCGCACATTCGAACTCCCCGCGTTAGCCACCAACTGCCGCAAAATGCGTGTGCGCCCGTCAGAACTACAATTCCCATTCGGCCCCGCGGCATGATCCTCCACGACACTAAGCTCACCAGTCCTTACTGCGCAGGCGCTGTCTACCAGAGCAGCATGGGTAAAGTAGTCCACCCAGAGTGCGCTGCGGGAACTGAGTTGCTGAGGGAGGTTGTGTGGAGAGAGAAACAGTTCATGTCAGGAGTCTGATCTAACTCTTATTCAGAACTGGAAGGAACTGCTGGAAAATGCTGGGGTTTGTGGTGTAGACCTGAGGGGAACAGATGGTGAGAGTGCCCAGAGCTAAATAATATGTCTTTTGGTTGTATCTTTGAGGTTGTTCCTTCCCATGTTTATCCCTGATCATTTGCAGTCAGACAATTCACTGTTTCCCTGTTTATCTCAGGCAATGCTCCCTCTCAGATTCACCTCATGGAAATCTGCTTCTGGTCCCCAGTAATTGTTTGTCCTTTGTGGGGATCACTTTAAAACTTTGTCATCCCTCTGAATTCCATCTTATTCCCAATTTCATGGAGGATCTCTAACTGTGACATGACTCATTTCCTCAGCTTCATGATGCAATGCTGGATCTGAAACAGGTACATTCCCCAGTCAGTGAACAAGATTGTTGTACCAACAAACACTGACAAAAACATTCTACAAACTCCACTTCGGGATCACTCTTGCCAATGTGAATGACCCAGACTACATGAAGATTGAATCCCCCACAATCGCTTCCTTTAACAAATCCAATAAGTTTCTGTTCAATTCAGTGTCTAACTGTGCAGTGCTATTAGGCAGGCGCTACACTGTTCTTCCCTTTGCAATTCCTGGCGCATCGCCCTTCCAAATTGCTTTTCTACTGGCTTTATTTCATAATCTGAAGATAAATAATTTGTCAGTCTTGATTTTGTTATTCGTAACTAAAATATTCCTCCCAGCTGTATTCCCATTCTACCTATCTGTTTTTTTAAAATAAATACTCCTGAATATTTATGTCCCACCTTTTGTTCACGTTAATCAAGTCTCCCTGGTGATCAGATCAGTCATTCACTCATGTCCAGCTGTCTTATTGCAGATACTTTGCACATTCAAGTAGAGAAAGTATAATTTCTACTCTTATCAAAAGTTTAACTTGTCCTTCCCGTTCCTTCCTACTTAGCTTCAGCCACATGATCATGTTATTCCCATATTTCAATCTTTCTCTTTGTTTTCGGAAATATCCACTGACCTGACACCCTGCTGCTGTGTCACCTCTGACAGTTTACATCGCTATCCATAATCGTATTCATATGTTTGGCCAGGACACTGATCCCAGCACTGTTATCGTGGATACCATAACAATGGGATATTTCGCTTTTCTGAATACTGATGCCAGACCCCGCCACCCACGAATGAAAACCACTTCTGACAGTGTTGTTGATTCCGAAGTCTTCCTTCAAACTTTTGAGATCACTCAGTAACTCTGCATGTGGTATCCATCACTCTGTGGGTGGAGCTGCTGCGTGCTGGAGATGAGAGTCAAGATTAGGGTGGTGGTGGGAAAGTACAGGAGGTCAGGCTGCATCCGAGGAGCAGAAAAATCGACATTTCGGGCATTTGCTCCTGCTCCTCGGATGCTGCCTGACCTGCTGTGCTTTTCCAGAACCACTATAATCGTAGCTGCTGCCTCAGTCTGCCAATTTCTGTTGCAGCTGCTCTGAGATCCTGGGTCCACATAATTTTCCACTCTTGAGAGAAGACCAGAAAGATGATGTAGCACAGGCCAGGAATGGAGTTTGGGTTTTTCCAGATGTCCATGAGACTCAGTACCATTTTATCAGTGTAATCCTCACAACGGCAGTTTAATTTCTGAATCTGTCTATTTCTGCGTCTCCTGTAGCTGCTCGGAATTCCTGACTTAGCAGAATTTCCAACTCTTGTCTCACCCAACACCACATTAAAGGCAATCAACCTGCCAGAAAGATGAAGGAGAGTAAGATCTGCAGCATTCAATAAATCCTACAGGTAACTTAACTTGTGTTGGATAAAGTGGAGATGAATTAGAGGGCTCAAAGCTGTAGGCCCACAAATGTGACACTGCTAGAGGGCTGAAGTTGGAGCACAAAGGCTCCACTGTCATCCTGTCAAGAGAGGCTTGCTTTCACCACTGCTTTACTGAGATGCACTAAGACAGTACATGCCACAATTGATGACTGTGATGTTCACAGGCTGTGTTAATGAAACTCCGTTCAACAGGTGAAAGCAGGCCTCTTCGGAGAGGCTGGTAATAAAGTTTACTATCTTTTCATTCTATTCTGTTCTCTGTCTTCAACCCGGTATTTATGTCATGTCTTATAGTCCTGTGTGTTTCATCTTTCAAACTTCTATAACAACCCCAATCTCTGTCACCTCCTCCAGTCCCAACTACTCTCCCAATCTCTGTACCTTGCACCAGTCTCTAAAACGTGCCCTATCTCAGCAATCTCATCTTCCAGTCAATGCAATAGTAACTATCTTTCCCATCTCCTCCAGTCTCTGCAACCTCCGACAACCCTCCTCATCTGAGCACCCTCCTCCAGTCTCTGCAACACTCCTTCCTCCCATCCTACAGCAACTCACTACTTCTGTAATCTCCTACCATTAATACAAACCTCCCGAACTGCTGAAAGTTCGTAAAACACAACATCCTTCCCTCCATGTGTAACTTGCTCCAGTCTCTACTACATTCACTATTCATGTGACCTCCTGAAACGACTTGGACCCTCCCCATGCCTGTCACCTCATTCAGTCTCTACAATGTTCTCTATCTTTCACCTCCTCCCGTTGCTATAGTGTTCCCTATCTCTAGTTCCTCCAGTCATGACTAGCCTTCCTCACGCTGTAATCTCCGGCAGCCTATAAATCTATCCATGTTCCTGTAACATTCTCTTAATTGCTATAATCACCTCCAGTCCCTACAGCTGTCTATTTGTCACCTCCTTCAGTCCTCCATTGTCTGGAGCCCTCCATGTCATGAACCTCATCCAGTCTTGACAACCATCCCTATCTCTGTAATCGCCTGCAACCTTCCTATTGTTGTAACCTTCTTCCATTCTTCCAATAAACACTCATTTATAAATGTCTTTCTACGCTACATACTATGTCTGCTTCCTCCTCCTGTTCCTGCAACCTTTGTGAACTCTGTAACCTTATCCAGTCTGTATCGTTGTATCTAATTGCCATAATGCATAGAAACAGGTCCTTCAACCCATGATGTATCTGCAGACAATCAGCATCAAACGACACTAACCTCATTTCCTGCACTTGGTGCATAAGCTGCTTAATTCTGGCATTTTAATTACGCATCCAGATGCTTCTTTAATGCTGTAAGCGTGTCTGCCTTCACCACCCACTCAGGCAACACGTTCCATCTATCTACTATCCTCTGAGTGAAAAAAGTATTTCTCAAAACTCCTCCAACTCACCTGATCCTCACCTGAATCTTATGCCTTCTTGTGTATGACAGTATGCAATGGGGAAGAGATTCTCTTGATCTACTCTATCTGTATGTCTCATAGGATTGGAAACATCAATCATATCCCTCTCTCAGCCTCCTCTACACCAGCAAAAAGGATCTCAGCTTATAAGTCACCCCTCATAACTGAAACCTTTCATCCAAGGTAACATCCCAATGAATCTCTTTTTCACTCTCTCCAATACAATCATGATTTTCTGACAGTGAGGCAAACAAATCTGGGCACAGTACTCCCGATGTTGTCTCACCAATGTTTGTAGAAAACTTCCTTACTCATTCAATCCTGATATAGTGCTCATGCTCGAAACGTCGACTCTCCTGCTCCTCGGATGCATTCAGACCTGCTGTGCTTTTCCAGCACCACACTCTCGACACTTGATAATGAAGACAAGCCTCCCAGACGCCAGCTTTGTCAACCTGCACTGACCCCCTTCATGGATCTATAGACTTGGACGCCACAACCCCTTAGTACTCCACAGGAATTGAGCATTCATTGTGTATGTCCTTAATTTCCATTTGCCAGTGCCCTGCCCAATTTACCAGCTGACCAGTATCAGACTGGGACTAACCTCCTCACTATCAACAGCATCACCGATTTTTGTGTCTTCTGCACACTTGCCAATTCCACCTTCTGCATTCACACAGAGTCAGAGAGTAATACAGCGTGGAAACAGGCCCTTCAGTCTAAAATAGGCCATGCTGACTATGACGCGCTCAAAGCTTATTCTAAGTGCCCATAATTCTTCCATATCCCTCTCAACTCTTCCCATTCCATGCATCTGTAAAAATATATTTTCCAAAAATATTGCTGTGGTACCCGCCTCAACCATTGCCTCTGGCAGCCCCGTCCACATACGCATCGCTCTCTGTGTGACAAAGTTACCCCTCAGGTTCGTCGAAAACCTTTCCCCTCCCACCTTAAACCAATGCCCTCTAGTTTTCAGTTCCCCATCACTTGGAAAACAACTATATGCATTCATCCTATCTCATGACTTTATACCCCTCAGTAAGGTCACCCCTCATTCTCTGAATTTCCAAGGGATAAAGTCCTATACTGACCAATCTCTCACTATACCTCAGGCCTACCTGTCCTGGCACCATCCTCAAACCTTCTTTGCATTCTTACTAGTCTTCCATGTCATTCAAATAAACAGCAAGCAGCAAGCATCCCAGCTCTGAACAATGTGGCACAATGCTGGTCAGAGACTGCATTACTAAGACAACGCTGCACCAACATCCTTTGTCTCATATTTGTGAGCCAAGTTTGAATCCAGTTTGCCAACTTGTTTTGGATCACTTGGCCCTTAATGTTTTGTACCAGCTTTCCATTTGGGACCTTGTCAAACGCCTGACTTAGGTTCATGTCAACCACATCAACTGCACTACCCTAATCAATATGTTGAGACATGTTTTCAAAAACTGAATTAAATTAATCTTCCTCCAGTCCTGCCATCCATCTTTTTTCACTTTGCCTCGTTCCTACTATACTCCCTGCCACAGTAAATTGTATAATTCCTAAATTACTTCTCGTCGATATGAACCTCTGTTCTTGCAATGCTCCATTTGACTGTAAACTCTTACCATCCTGAGAAACCTTTATGACTTGAACATTTGTCATTCATTACATTATTGCCCATTCACTGTTAACTGCACCAGCCTCTAAAACTGTCCCTGTCTCTCTAAACCGTATCTAGCTTGTACAAACCTCCCTTTGGCTGCAACCTTCCCCTCAGTCCCTACAAAGCTGTCTATCTGAATAATGGTGTCATGCCTCGACAGCCCTCTTGATCACTGTAAACTTCCCATCACGACAGCACTGATTATCTCTTGTAACCTCTTCCCAACTCTACAAGCTTTGCTGTGTCTGTAACCTCCTCTAGTCCATACACACATCCTACCCCTGGAAGCTTTTGCAGTCTCTCAAATATTGTGCTTCAGAATAACTTTATCGAGTCAACACAATCATTCCTATCTCTGTAACATCTCTGCCAATACAAACTTCCCTATCCGTGTATTCACCTTCAGTTCCTACAAACGTCCCAGTTACTAGTAGTGTGCCACAAGAATCTGTTTTGGGACCACTGCTGTTTGCCAATTTTATAAATGACTTGGACGCAGGCAAAGGTGGATGGGTTAGTAAGTTTGCAGATGACACGAAAGTCAGTGGAGTGGTGGACAGTGTGGAAGAATGTTGCAGGGTGAATTGGATAAATTGCCGAAGTGGGCTTAGGTGTTGGAAAATACAGTTCAATGCAGATAATTCCGAGGTAGTTCAATGCCGGGGTGGTGAGGTAGGAGAGCGTAAGGAGGCGGGGTGGGGGCGAGAGAGAGAGAGAGAGAGAGAGAGAGATCGCGAGCAAGAGAGAAACAGCGAAAGAGAGCAAGACAGTGTGTGTGAGACTGAGAGAGGAACAGTAAGAGAGCGAGAGAGAAATGAAAGAAAGAGAAAGACTCAGAGAAAGATAGAAAGAGAGAGAGAATCAATGAGTGAGTGAGAGAAAGTGTGACAGAGAAAGACAGAGTGAGAAAGAATGGCAAAAGCATAGACCTGGAGAGAGACAGTGGGAGAGGGAGGGAAAGTGGGAGAGGGAGGGACATTGAAAGAGAAAGGTGGGGGGTTGAGAGAATGAAAGAGATACAGATCGTGAGATATAGGGAGAACGATGTAGTCAGAGACAATGAGAGTGAAAGAGAGAAAGAAAGAGAGATACATAGAGATTGATAGAGAGACAGTGAAACAGAGAGAGAGAGAGACACTGAGCGAGACAGTCAGAGCAGGTTAAAAAAAGCAGAAGGAGTGAGAGAGAGACTGGCAGAGTCAGTTAGAGAGAGAGAGAAAGACTTTATGAGAGAGACACTATTAGAGAGACAGAGATCTAGGAGAGAAAGACAGTGAGATACAACAAGATAGAGAAAGAGACACAGTGTGAGCGAGAGAGTGAAAGTGAGAGAGAAAAGTCACAGAGAACAAGAGAGACAGACAGACAGAGTGATGATGACAGAGACAGACAGGCAGTGAGTGATATAAAGAGTGAAAGAACAAGAGAGAGTGAGAGCGAGACAGTGAGCTGACGTTAAACCCCGGGCCTGGGGACTCGGAACACTTTCTAATTCCATGAAGGAGGGACTAACAAAATAATGCATTGAGAGAGAAAATAACATGGAATTAAACTAGTGAGAGATATAAACATGTGTTTGAAACCACTTTCTGCCTTTTGCGTTCGATGCCTGTTGATGCAAGAAATGGCTGGATGTTTGTTGTTCGTCTGGTGGAATTATAAGTGTCTGGCCAAATCAAAAGAAGGAGTGGGCCAACAGAGACAGTGCCATCAATTGTGGACTCAAGGGCAGAGTCGGTAATTAGTTCAGAGAAGAGGTGGTCAAACTTTTCTCTCTCTGCGTCTGTCTCCACTTGATACAATGGCCCTCAACCCTTTTCGCTCTTTCTTTGTGTTGCTCTGCCATTGTCACTAACTCGGCCTCTCACATTCTGACTCTGTGTTATTCTGTCACTTTTTATATCACTCACTGTCTGTCTGTCTCTTTCATCATCACTCTGTCTGTCTGTCTCTCTGTCTGCCTTGTTCTCTGTGTTTTTCTCTCTCACTTTCATTCTCTCTCTGTCTCTTTCTCTATCTTGCTCTCTCTCACTGTCTTTCTGTCTTTCTCTCTTCTACTGCTTCTGTCACACTGCCTTTTTCTCTCTCTCACTGACTCTGCCAGTCTCTCTTTCTCACTTTATCACTCCCTCCTTCCTGCTTTTTTACCCACTCTGACTCTGTCTCACTCAGTGTTCCTCTCTCACTGTCTCTCTATCACACTTTCTTTGTGTCTCCCTTTCTTTCTCTTTTACTGGCTCTTTCTCTCTGACTATCTCTTTCTTTCTATCTATCTCTCACTATCTGTATCTGTTTCCCTCTCTCTTCTGCAACTTTCGCTTTCACTGTCTCTCCCTCTCCCACTGTATCTCTCTGGGTCTCTGCCTTTGCCATTCTCTCTCTCTCTCTGTCTGGGTATTTCACTTTCTTTCATTTCTCTCTCCCTCTATTGCTGTTCCTCTACTCCTCTCTCACTGTTTTTCTCTCTTTCTCTCTCTCTAACACACACATTCTTGCTCGCTCTATCACTGTCTTGCTCTATTTCACTGTTACTCTCTCGCGCTTGCCGTCTCTCTAACTCTCTTCCCCCCACCCCGCCCCCTCGCTCTCTCCCCCCTCACCACACCGGCATTGAACTATCCCGGAATTATCTGCATTGAACTGCATTTCCAACTCCTAAGCCCACTTCGGCAGTATATCCAAGTCCCCCTGCAACTGCAACATTCTTCCCCACTGTCCACGACTCCACTGACTTTAGTGTCATCTGCAAGCTTATTAACCCATCCACCGATGCCTGCGTTCATGCCATTTATGAAACTGACAAACAGCAGTGGTCCCAAAACAGATACTGTGGCACACCACCAGTAAATGGGAAGTTTGTAGGAACTGAAGGTGAATGCACGGATAGGGAAGTTTGTGATGGGAAGAGATGTTCACAGAGATGGAAATGAATGTATCGACTTGAGAAAGTTATTCTGAAACAGAATATTTGAGAGACTGAAGAGGCTTCCAGAGATAGGATGTGTGTATGGACTAGAGGAGGTTATAGACAGAGCAAAGTTTGCAGTGTTGGGAAGAGGTTACAGAGTTAATCAGTGCTGTAGTGATGGGAAGAGTTTACAGCGATCAAGAGGGTTGTCGAGATATGGCAACATTTTTCAGATCGAGAATTCTGTAGGGACGATGGGGAAGGTTGCAGCCAAAGGGGGGTTTGTACAGCCGAGATGAGCTTGCAGAGGCAGGGACAGGTTTAGAGGCTGGAGTAGGCAACAGTGAATGGGGAATGCTGTAATGAATGACAAATGTTCAAGTTGCAAAGGTTTCTCGGGATTGTGAGTGTTTACAGTCATATGGAGCATTGCAGGAACAGAAGATTATATCGAAGATAAGTATTTTCGGAATTATACAATTTACTGAAGCAGGGAGGGTAGTAGGAATGAGGCAAATTAATAAAAGAGGGATTACAGGACTGGAGGAAGATTAATTTAGTCGAGTTTTTCAAAACATGTCTCAATATATAGATTAGTGTTGCGCAGTTGATGTGGTTCACATGGACATAAGAAAGACATTTGACAAGGTCCCACGTGGAAAGCTGGTACAAAACCGAAAGGGCCCAGGGATCCAAAACAAGTTGGCAAACTGGATTAAAACTTGGCTTACAAATACGGGGCAAAGGGTATTGATGCAGCGTTGTCTTAGTAATGCAAAGCCTCCGACCAGCAGTGTACCACATTGTTCAGCGCTGGGATGCTTGCTGTTTGTTATTTGTATTAATGACTGGGAAAACTGGTAAGAGTGCAAAGAAGATCTGAGGATGTTGCCAAGACAAATAGCCCTCAGTGAAAAGGAGAGGTTGGCCAGTATAGGACGTTATTCCTTGGAATGTCAGAGAATGAGGGGTGACCTGACGGAGGTCTATAAAATCATGAAGGGCATTGATAGGATGAATGCATATGAGTTGTTTTCCCAGGGATGGCGAACTGAAAACCAGAGGGCATTGGTTTAAGGTGAGAGCTGAAAGATATAAGAAGGACCTGTGGGGTAACGTTGCCATGCAGAGAGTGGTGCGTATATGGACGGGGCTGCCAGAGGACGTGGTTGAGGTGGGTACAATAGCAATATTTTTGTAAAAAGCATTTTTAAGGCACGTGGATGGGAATAGTTGAGGGGGATATGGAGAAATGTGGGCACTTGAAATTAGCTTTGTGGGCGTCATAGTCAGCTGGCCCAGTTTGGACTGAAGAGCCAAGAGACTGTATTACTCTCTGCAGACACGAGGAAGGTCGTAGGATTTTGCAGAGATTGGAGGCAATTGGAGACTACTGCAATGACTGGAGGATGAGATTGCTAAGATCGGGCATGTTTTAAATACTGGAGCACGTCGCAGAGATAGGGAGAGCAGTCACGGCTGGAGGAGGTTACAGAGATTGGGACTGTTATAAAAGTTTGAATGATGAAACACACAGGATCATAAGATGTGACATAAATACTGTGTTGAAGACAGAGAACAGAATAGAATAAAAAGATATCAGACATTTTTATCAGCGTCTCCGAAGAGGCCTACTTTCACCTCTTAAATTGAGCTTCATTAAAACATCATGTGGAAATCCCAGTCATCAACTGTAGCCTGTGCTATCATCGTGAATCTCAGTAAAACAGTGGTGAAAGCAGGCCTCTCTTGGCAGGATGACAATGGAGCCTTTGTGCTTCCACATCAGCCCTCTGGCTATTTCACATTTGTGGGCCTCCATCTTTGAACCCTCAAATTCATCTCCGCTTTGTACAACACAAGTGAAATTACCTGCAGGATTTATTGAAGGCTGTCGGTCTCACTCTTCATCCATCTGGCTGGTTGATTGTTTTCCATGTGGTGTTGGACGGCACAGGAGTTGGGAATTCTGCTAAGTCAGGAATTCCAAGCAACTACAGGAGACATCGAAATAGACAGATTCATAAATTAAACTGATGTTGAGAGGATTAAAAATATGGAATGGTACTGAGTCTCACAAAGATCTAGAAAATCGCAGTCTCCAATCCTGGCCTGTGCAACATCATCTTTCTGCTCTTTACTTGAGAGCAGAGAATTCTGTGGGCCCAGGATCTCAGAGCAGCTGCAACAGAAAGTGGCAGACAGAGGCAGCAGCGACAACCATGCAGTGATGTATTCCACATGCAGGGATACAGGTCGATCCCAAAAGCATGCCAGAAGATCTCAGAATCAAACAACACTGTCAGAAAAAGTGTTTTTTATTCATGGGGGACTGGCATCAGTATTCAGGAAAAGCGATATATCCCATTGTGATGGATTCCACGAGAACAGTGCTGGGACCAGTGTCCTGGTCAATTATATGTATATAATTATGGATAGCGGTGTAAACTGACAGAGGTGACGCAGGAGCAGTAGTCAGGTAGGTGGATATTTCCAAAAACAGAGAAAGATTGAAACATTGGAATAACATGATCATGTGGCTGACGATAAGCAGAAAGGAACAGGAATGGACAAGTTTAACGTTTAATAAAAAATGTAAATTATACTTTCTCTACTTGAATGTGCAAAGCATCTGCAATAAGACAGATTGACATGAGTGGATGACATGGATCTGATCACCTGGGAGACTAGGTTAACATGAATAAAAGGTGGGAAATAAATATTCGACAGTATTCTGGATTCCTGATCATGTACTGAGGATATATCTACCTTTATTAATGTTAAGATCTCCAGCATCTCCTCCTCTGTAATATGGACAGCTTTCAAGACATCACTATTTATTTCCCCAAGTTCCCCAGCTTCCAAATCATGTTGAGTTTCTGGTGAATGGTTATTGAGGATATTGAGAGTGAGGGTGTTAGTGACGGTGAAACCATTGGATATCAAGGGACAATGGTTAAATTGCTTCATAATGGAGATGATTTTGCCTGATATTTATTTGGTGTAAATCTTCAAAATGACTGTTAAATCTAAGTCAGGATATTGTCCAGATCTTTTTGCAAACGAACATGGGCAACTTCAGGATTTGAGGAATCCAGAATGATGCTGGGCATTGTGATATCGTCGTTGGACATCCCTGTTTTTGAGGGAGGTTCATTCATGAAGCAGCTGAAGATGGCTGGGTCTTGGACAACCTGAGGAACTTCACAGAGATGTCAGTCTTCTTGCTCATGATATGGTTTGAAGTTTCATGGACATAAAAACTAGTCAGAAATGTTCAACTGTTACTCAAATGTATATGGTATTTGTGCAAAGAATGATGTCCGCAAAATGTTGTTGTGTTTTTGCTTGGATTTTTTGAACCCACCATGTGAAATGTTAACGACCCCATGATGCCGAAGCTCTCACACCCCAACTTGTATTTTTTTTCTCCGTGTGGATGCAATTGTTTATCCAGGGACATCTATTGTACTTCTCTGGCCCTGTGTAACCTTACACTGTTAAATGTGAAAGTCAAATCTCTCAGGTACCTTTTCGAGCCAGAGGCATCTTATTTACAGAGCAGAATCATATCCTGCTTTGATTTCAAAACTTAATTTTATGGGTACTTGTGGAATATAAATTTGCAGGGCCATAGGGAATGCGATTTTTTGGAAATGGGCTTTCAATGTTGAAACTGCAGAAGGCCCTCATAAATCTGATTGTTGGAATGCTTCCCAATTAGGCCAATGACGTATGAATTTAAATAAGTACTTATTCTTAGAGACTAACCCACGGAAACATTGTTTCAAGACCAAATTTCCAATTTGACCAGATCGATGTTCCACATTTCTGTTGATTTATGCATTTCTTCGAAATTGGAATCTTAGTTTTCAATTCGTACTATTGTGTGAAAGCGCTCTATTCGTGTTTATATTTCTATTACAATGGCATACAATGACTGTGTCTGCATTAATCAGGTGTTAGTGAAATAATCATGCTGTAAAATCAATGAGACACAAAATGCTGTTCACCCTTTCCTAGTATTTGCCCCAGTTTTAACCATGTCTGATTCTACAATACAGGGCTGTCCATGCCGGACGCACTGACGGAAAAGGCACAACAAGAATCTTTTACTTGAAGTGAGATGCAACGTGCTCAGCTCATGATGAGCTGTGGGGATAATCTTGCTGGATAACTGCACTGACGCCGAAAAGGTAGGAATTAGAAGCAGGAATAGATTATTCAGTGCTGCCTTCCTCTTCCCCCCCCCCCGCCCCCCCCCCCCACCACCACCACCACCACCACGAATGAGATCTTCACTGAAACACCACAACACTATTTTCTGGCACTACACTGTATTATCTTTACTGGTTTGCATTTTCCACACTTTTATTCCTCCACACTTAGCTTGTATTAATCATTTATTGGCTTTTTATGCTCACCTTGAAACTTGCATTCTCAGTTTACATCATCAGCCACTTGTAAATCGCACATTGGTCACAAAGTTCAAACCATGCATGCTGATTGGGGATGTATGGTGGGAAAAGGCTGGTCCTTTTGGAAACACTCTGGTCACAACAAGCTAACCCGAGAATGGCCTACGTATTCCTATTATTTGTTTGCTGGCCAATAAACTATGCTGAATGCTAACCAGTTTGTTATCTACATATGGGATACCAAACCCTCACGATTTACATTGCATGCATTCTGCCAATTAATTCTTTCAAAGACGGAGCTCTATCGAGTTTGTGAAACAATGTTTGTCTTGTTAAACTCGTGTTGACTCCATCCAATTGGACCATTTTATTTTTAAGCGTCCACTTACATCATCGTTTTCAATACATTCTGATAGTTCATTGGGGTTGATGCAATACCAACATGAAAGAATCTGCAGGAATGATTCCAAAGTTTCCAGAATTTGGAAAGATAACCAGCAACATATGTACGATTATGCACCATCACGACAACCAATAATCTGCAGAATCACAGATGCTGATCTTCAGATTCCAGGATTATATTATTTTCTCCAGTACTACAAGTCATTTGATATGGTTCCATACGCTAGGCTCATTCATAAAGTCAGGAGCTATAGGATGCAAGGAGATTTGGTTCTCTGGATTCAGAATTGGTTGGCTGACAAAAGGCAGAGAGTTTTTGTGGATGGAAGGTATGCTTCGTGGAGATCAGTGGTGAGTGGGGTCCCCCAGGGCGCTGTTCTTGGCCTCTGCTCTTTGTAGTTTTTATAAATGACCTGGGTGAGGAGGTTGAGGGGTGGGTTAGTACATTTGCCAATGACACAAAGGTTGGAGGTGCCGTTGATAGTATCGAGAGATGTTGCAGGCTGCAGCACGACATTAACGGGATGCAGAGCTGAGCTAAGAAATGGCAGATGGAGTTCAATCTGGATGAATGCGAAGTGATGCATTTTGTAAGGTTGAACTTTATGCTGAATGTAGGATTAAAGACAGGATTCTTGGCAGTGTGGAGGATCAGAGGGATCTGGGTGCTCAAGTGGGTAAATCCATCAAAGTTGCCACCTAAGTGGGTAGGGTAGTTAAGAAAACATATGGTGTTTTGGTTTTCATTAATGGGAATCGACTTTAAAAGCCGAGAGGTTTTGCTGCAGCTCTACAAAACCTTGGTGATACCACACTTGGAATATTGTGTCCAGTTCTGGTCACCCTATTATCGGAAAGATGTGGAGACTTTGTCGAAGGTACAAAGAAGGTTTACCAGGATGGTACCTGGACAGGAGGGCTTGTCTTCCGAAGAGAGATTAACTAAGCTTGGACTTTTCTCTCTGGAGAGGAGGAGGAAGGGACGTGAGCTAATTGAGGTATACAAGAACATAGAACATAGAACATAGAAGAATACAGCGCAGTACAGGCCCTTCGGCCCTTCGGCCCTCGATGTTGCGCCGATCCAAGCCCACCTAACCTACACTAGCCCACTATCCTCCATATGCCTATCCAATGCCCGCTTAAATGCCCATAATGAGGGAGAGTCCACCACTGCTACTGGCAGGGCATTCCATGAACTCACGACTCGCTGAGTAAAGAACCTACCCCTAACATCTGTCCTATACCTACCACCCCTTAATTTAAAGCTATACCCCCTCGTAATAGGTGACTCCATACGTGGAAAAATATTCTCACTGTCGACCCTATCTAAACCTCTAATCATCTTGTACACCTCTATCAAGTCACCCCTAAACCTTCTTTTCTCCAATGAAAACAACCCCAAGTGCCTCAGCCTTTCCTCATACGATCTTTCTACCAAACCAGGCAACATCCTGGTAAACCTCCTCTGCACACGTTCCAGTGCCTCCACATCCTTCCTATAGTATGGCGACCAAAACTGCACACAATACTCCAAATGCGGCCGCACCAGAGTCTTATACAACTGCAACATGACCTCAGTACTCCGGAACTCAATTCCTCTACCAATAAAAGCCAGTACGACATATGCCTTCTTCACCGCACTATTTACCTGGGTGGCAACTTTCAGAGATCTGGGTACATGGACACCCTCTGCTCATCCACACTACCAAGTATCCGTCCATTAGCCCAGTACCCCATCTTTTTATTACTCTTAACAAAGTGAATCACCTCACACTTAGCTACATGGATCTCCATTTGCCACCTTTCTGCCCAGTTCTGCAGCTTATCTATATCCCGCTGTAACCTGCCATATCCTTCCTCACTGTCTACAACTCCTCCGACTTTCGTATCATCCGCAAACTTGCTCACCCAACCTTCTAACCCCTCCTCCAGGTCATTTATAAAAATGACAAACAGCAATGGTCCCAAAACAGATCCTTGCGGAACACCGCTAGTGACGGCACTCCAAGATGAACCTTTGTCTTCAACTACTACCCTCTGTCTTCTTCCAGCCAGCCAACTCCTAATCCAAACATCCAACTCACCCTCAATGCCATACCTCTGTATTTTTTGCAGTAGTCTACCATGGGGAACCTTATCAAACGCCTTAGTAAAATCCATATACACCACATCTACCGCTTTCTCCTCGTCCACCTCCTTAGTCACCTTCTCAAAGAATTCAATAAGGTTTGTGAGGCACGACCTGCCCTTCACAAAACCATGCTGACTATCCTTGATCACATTATTCCTATCCAGATGTTCATAAATCCTATCCCTTACAATCCTCTCTAAGATTTTGTCCACAACAGAAGTGAGACTCACCGGCCTATAGTTACTAGGGTTATCCCTACTCCCCTTCTTGAACAAGGGAACCACATTTGCTAGCCTCCAATCTTCTGGCACTACTCCTGTAGACAACGAGGACATAAAAATCAAGGCCAATGGCTCTGCAATCTCCTCCCTTGCTTCCCTGAGAATCCTAGGATAAATGCCCTTAGGCCCAGGGGACCTTTCTATTTTCACCCTTTCCAGAATTTCCAACACCTCTTCTCTACATACCTCAAAGCCATCCATTCTACTTAATTGTGACTCAGTACTCACATTGACAACAATGTCCTGTTCCTGATTGAATACTGACGAAAAGTATTCATGCAATGTCTCCCCAATCTCTTCAGCCTCCACACTCAACTTCCCACTACTATCCTTGACTGGACCAATTCCTACCCTAGTCATTCTTTTATTCCTGACATACCTATAGAAAACCTTAGGGTTTTCCCTAATCCAACCAACTAAGGACCTTTCATGTCCCCTCCTTGCTGCTCTTCGCTCTCTCTTCAGATCCTTCCTGGCTACCTTATAACTCTCAATCGCCCCAATTGAACCTTCACACCTCATCTTTACATAGGCCGCCCTCTTCTATTTAACAAGGGATTCCAATTCCTTATTAAACCACGGCTCCCTCACTCGACCCTTTCCTCCCTGCCTGACGGGTACATACTTATCAAGGACACTCAATAGTTGCTCCTTGAACAAGCTCCACATATCAATTGCGCCATTGCCTTGAAGTTTACTTTTCCAAGCCACACATCCTAAGTCATGCCTCACCGCATCATAATTTCCCTGCCCCCAGCTATAACTCTTGCCCTGCAGTGCACACTTATCCCTCTCCATCACTAGAGTAAAAGTCACCGAATTGAGGTCACTATCCCCAAAGTGCTCACCTACCTCTAATTCTAACACCTGGCCTGGTTCATTACCCAGAACCAAATCCAGTATGGCCTCCCTCTTGTTGGCCTATTTACATATTGTGTCAGGAAACCCTCCTGCAGACATTGGACAAACACTGACCCATCTAACGAACGAGAGCTATAGCTTTCCCAATCAATATCAGGAAAGTTAAAGTCCCCCATAACAACCACCCTATTACTTTCACTCTTCTCTTGAATCATCCTCGCAATCCTTTCTTCTACGTTTCTAGGACTATTAGGAGGCCTGTAAAAAAACCTCCTAACAGGGTGAGCTCACCTTTCCTATTCCTAACCTCAGCCAAACTACCTCAGATGGCGAGTCTTCATCCATCGTCCTTTCCACACCTGTAATACTATCTTTGACAAGCAATGCCACACCTCCCCCTCTTTTACCCCCACCTCTGACCCTACTAAAACATTTAAACCCTGGAACCTGCAACAGCCAATCCTGTCCCTGTTCTACCCATGTGTCCGTAATAGCCACAACATCGAAGTCCCAGGTACCAACCCACGCTGCAAGTTCACCTACCTTATTTCGTATACTTCTTGCATTGAAGTATACACAATTCAAGCCACTTTCCTGTTTACAGGCACCCTCCTTTGAAATTCATGCCATGTTCCTAACCTCCCTACAATCCAGGTCCTGCACCCTAAAGCTACAGTCTGGGTTCCCATGCCCCTGCAGAGTTAGTTTAAACCTCCCCCAAGAGCACTAGCAAACCTCCACCAAGGATACTGGTGCCCCTCAGGTTCAGGTGCAGACCATCCTGTTTAGAGAGGTCCCACCTTCCCCAGAAAGAACCCCAGTTATCCAAATACCGGAATCCCTCCCTCCTGCACCATCCCTGTAGCCACGCATTTAACTGTTCTCTCTCCCTATTCCTCGACTCTCTATCACGTGGCACGGTTAACTAACCAGAGACAACAACTCTGTTCGTTCTAACTTTGAGCTTCCAACCGAGCTCGCTGAAAGCCTGCCTAACATCCTCAGTGCTCCTCCTACCTATGTCATTGGTGCCAATGTGGACCACGACTTCGGCCTGCTCCCCCTCCCCCTTAAGGACCCGGAAAACACGATCAGAGACATCACGTACCCTTGCACCTGGGAGGCAACATACCAAACGTGAGTCTCTCTCGTTCCCACAAAACCGCCTATCTGTGCCCCGAACTATTGAGTCCCCAATTACTATTGCTCTGCTCTTCTCCACCCTTCCCTTCTGAGTAACGGGGACAGGTTCCGTGCCAGAGGCCTGAGCCCCGCTACTTACCCCTGGTAAGTCGTCCCCCCCCCCACAAGTGTCCAAAACGGTATATTTGTTCTTGAGGGGAACGGCCGCAGGGGGTCCCTGCACTGGCTGCTTCTTCCCAGTCCTCCTCACTGTCACCCATCTATCTGCCATATTTGGAGTTACTACTTCCCTAAAGCTCCGATCTATGACCCCCTCTGCCTCCCGAATGATCCTAAGTTCATCCAACACCAGCTCCAGTTCCCTAACACGGACTTGGAGGAGCTGGAGATGGGTGCACTTCCTGCCAGTGTAATCAGTAGGGACGTTCATGGCATCCCTCACCTCAAACATGTTGCAAGAGGAACGTTGCACTGCCTTCACTGCCATCCCTCTGAAAGTAACATTTTATTTCAAAAAAACTGGGTCTAAAGAATACAACAAGCAAAATGCAGCACTACCTCCTTTCCACAACGGGTCTTATTATTTAGGTTAGAGGAGGAGGGCGGGTGGTAGACACTACCTCTGTAGTGCCTCGGGTTCTTCTCCTGCGCGCTTTTAAAGGGGACAAAAACCTACCCGGCTGCCCCTCTGGTCTTCGTCACTTCCCCCTGCTGCTCCCGCTCTTTCTGTAAAAAGAGAAAAAAACACCGCTGCCCGCTACCGGTAAGTAATTTTAAAACAAACTGTCTTACCTTAGCTGCTGCTCGCACTCAAAGTGACCGTTGGCGTCGAAGGGTGAGTATTTATACTCACTGTTTTCCTTCCCGGCTGCCCCTCTGGTCTTCGTCACTTCCCCCTGCTGCTCACGCTCTTTCTGTCAAGATAGAAAAAAACACCGCTGCCCGCTACCGGTAAGTAATTTTAAAACAAACTGTCTTACCTTAGCTGCTGCTCGCACTCAAAGTGAAGACAAGGAGAGGCATGGAGAGTCGATAGCCAGAGACTCTTCCCTAGGCAGGATTGACTGGCACGAGGGGTCATAGTCTTAAGGTGTTAGGAGGAAAGTATATCGGAGATGTCAGAGGTAGGTTCTTTATGCAGAGAGTTGTGAATGCATGGAATGCGTTGCCAGCGGTGGTGGTGAAGGCCGAGTCATTAGGGACATTTAGGAGGCTGTTGGACATGCACATGGACAGCAGTGAATTGAGGGGTGTGTAGGTTAGGTTATTTTGTGTTAGATGAGGATTAATACACAGCACAACATCGTGGGCTGAAGGGCCTGTTCTGTGCTGTACTTTTCTATGTTCTATGTTCTACTTCTGTTCATGAATGACCAGTTCATCTATCTCCTCATTTTGACGAGGGTATCGTGTCTGTTCTATTGTTGAGAAGCTTAGTGAAATTATGTCTCTGAGAAAAAGAGCAAAAATATCATCTTTATTTCTTTGTTATTTACTTTGTCCCAATTGCAGTTTTTCTTCTGCTGCCAATCGAGGGCACATATTTGACTTTCCTGATCACAGTTTGCTTTACCTGCAGAAAGCTGTTGCAAACACATTTGTATCTCTCACTAGTTTAATTTCATGGTGTTTTCTCTCACAATGCATTATTTTGTTAGCCCTTCCCCTTCCTGACTTAGAAACTGTTCTGAGTCTCCAGGCACGGGGTTTAACGTCAGCTTTATATATATTTTATACATTTAGTACTTTACCACTGCACCAGAAAACGCTCCCCACCACCCACCATCAGCTTTGTACACCTCTTCCTATAATTAACAACATCCTTTACCTTCCCCTGGATTCCATGATTAGATATTTTTAGGCTTTTGCTGATGTTTGCAACTCAAATTTGTTACAAATGATGAAATCATTAAAATCTTTGATTTAAATGGAAGCTAACCAGACTACAGAGTATACAGATTGTCGCATTATCAGGAACAGTGGGGAGGCATTGCTTCACTGTCAGGTTGTCTACTTGCCAGATGTCAGCTGGCTTGTGCCTTTGAGTATAATGTACAGTATCGCTGATCTTATAAGGGAAGGTTATGCTTCCAGTGGAGAGATCAGCATAAAACTATTTCGTCAGATGAAGTACTTGCCTTCTGACACAGACATGATCATTTCCATTGAATGTTTGGACGATGAATAAACGTATCTCTTTCGGGGGAGTCTGGAACCAGGTACCAGGTTATAGAAATCGAGTGTTTCAGAAGGAAAGGAATATACAACTGGAATCGAAAGTATCTTCTGCATTTTGCGTTCAATCCCTGTTGACGCAAGAGGCGGCTGGATGTTTGTTGTTCATCTGGCCTCGATGGTTGTTTTGCAATATGTAAGCATCTGGCCAAATCAAAAGAAGGAATGGGCCAACAGGGACAGTGACATCAATTGAGGACTCAAGGGCAGAGTCATTAACCAGTTCAGAGAAGCGGTGGTTCAGGTTGGTGAATCTTTTCTGTCTCTCTCTCTGTCTGTCTCCATTTGATACAATCTCCCTCACCCTTTCTCTCTCTTCTCTGTGTTGCTCGGTCATTCTCACTATCTCGCTCTCTCACACGCTGACTCTCTCTCTTGTTCTTTCACTCTTTATATCACTCAGTCAATCTATCTGTCTCTGTCATTATCACTCTGTCTCTCCATCTGCCTTGTTCTCTGTGTTTTGTCTCTCTCATTTTCTCTCCCTCTGTGTCTCTCTGTCTTGCTGTCTCTCACTGTCTTTCTTTCCTAGCTTTGTCTCTAATGCTGTCTCTCTCACTCTCTCTTACAATATCTTTCACTCTATCACTGACTCTAAGACATTCCCACTGCCTCTGCCAGTCTCTCTCTCTCTCTTTCACTCCCACTTTTTCTCTCTCTCCTTCCTGCTTTTTTTAACTTCTCTGACTCTGTCTCTATCCGTGTCTCTCTGTCACTGTCTCCCTCTCTGCATATCTCTCTCTCTCTGTATCTCTCTTTCTTTCTCTCTTTTACTGTCTCTTTCTGTCTTGCTACCTCTACCAACCTCTCACTATCTGTATCTCTTTCCCTTTCTCTCCCCCACTTTTCTCTCTTTCACTGTCGCTCCCTGTACCCCACTGTATCTCCCTCTATGACTGTCTTTCTCCAGGTTCCTGTCACTGCGATTCTCTTTCTGTGTCTTTCTCTGTCTCACTTTCTCTCTCACTAACTGACTCACTCATTCATTCATTCGCTCTCTCCCTATCTCTTATTTTCACTACTCTCTTCCCCAAAACTATTGCTCAATTTTTCTCAATCTCTCTCTCTCTGGCTCACTCACACTGTATGTTCCTCTCTCCTGCTGTCTCTCTCTCTCGCCTCTCTCTCTCTCTCTCTCTCTCTCTCTCTCTCTCTCTCTCTCTCTCTCTCTCTCTCTCACTGTCTCTCTTTCTCCCTGGCTGTCTCTCTTTCTCTCTCTCCCACTGGATGTCGCACCCTCCCTCTATTGCTGTCCTTTCCTCTCTTTCTAGCTGTCCGTCCCTCTCTCTCGCTTTCCGTCTCTTTGTCTCTCTTGCTCTCTTGCACTTGCTCTGTTTCCCGCTGTCTCTCTTTCTACATGTCCGTTTCACTGTTTCTCTATCTCTACCTCCCTCCCTCTCTCTCTCTTGCACTGTCTCCCCTGTCTTGCTGTCTTCCCCTCTCTCTCTCGCTGTATCCCCCTCTATTTCGCTGTCTCCCCCTCTCCCTTCTCCCTTGTCTCTCTGTCACGCACTCTCTCTCTCGCTGTCCCCTTCTCTCTCACTTGCTGTCCCACGCTCTCTCTCGCTCATCTTCCAGCGCGTTCACTCCCGATGTTCCGTGCTCTCTGTGGCTCGCTGTCCTGCACTCTCCCTTGCTTGCTGTCCCATGTGCTCTCTTGCTCGGTGTCCTGCACTCATTCTCGCTGACCCACTTCTCTCTTTTTCACTGTCCCACGCTCCGTCTCGCTCAGTGTCCAGCTCTGTCCCTCTCTTTCACGGTCCAGCTCTGTCCCTCTCTTCTCTGTCCCGCGCACCCTCTCGCTCACTGTCCCGCGCTCTCTCTTGCTCACTGTCCAGCGCTGTCCTACCACATCTCCTACACCCACTCCTCTTCCAGGTGTAATAGGGTATGGGTTAGCTATACCCTAAAACTCCGAGAATAAACTCCAATCTTCACTGTAAATCGTAACCATGGGAGATAACCAGAACATCTGTTGAATAACTGGGCAAGAACCACCTACGACGATAGACAGACATTTTCTCTTTGCTGACATGTGTGTCCCTGCATATCTTTCATGCTCTTGCCAATGTAGTATGAATTGAACCAGTTTTCTTTCCATCCTTTTCAGATTTTTTGTATTTTCAGTACGGTTAAAGGGTGCTGACAAATCTCAAAATGCGGACACTCTGCTTGTTCCTGTTGGTCCTGCTCACAATCCCCATGTCAGATGCGGCTGTACTGGATGACCATGCCTTGAGTGTCATTGTCAATCAGTAAGTGTCAGTGAAACAGATCTTAACTGACCATATCTGTAATCTGGGGGCTATGCTCAATCTGAGGTCAAATCAGAGCCTGGTTGCCTGGGGCAGGCTGGTAATAAATGGCGAGGACACAGCGGGTATAGGGAGTGCTCTGTATCTGTGGGAAAAAAGTCTGAACCTATTAACCAGGACTCTCATTACTCCCAGAGGGAGGGACTTCCAGGGAAACTATTACCAGATTTCCCGAGGTCATATCTCGAAGAGTGAAATCGATAGCACCCGCTGACACCGAATTAAAGGAGAGAGTGAAATACATCGGAGTGAGCTTTGAAGAGAAAGTCCAAATCCCCCACACAAGCAACATTTTACTGTTTACTGAATCATCTCACTCACCTCTCAGTTTCCCTTTGTCTCCCTCTGCCTCCTTTGCTATTATTCCTATTTCCTATCAGTCTGCAATTCTTTTGTTCTGTTTGTCTCTGAATGCCCCAAACATTTTTCTGGTTAACAATTCTTCCAGGATTCTCCCGACATCCAGCTCCCACTGATTGCACCTACAGCTCTCATTCTCTCTCTCTCTTTCTCTCTCCCCGTCTCTGTTTATTTCTAACCATCCCGTGTATCATGCGGCATCAAGTAGTGCATCAGTCAAAGTAACTTAAAATGAATTTAGAGCGAGCTATCAAGAAGGCTTGTGGTATTCTCTGATTCATTGCAGGAGGATTTGTACAAAAATAAGTAATATTGTTCTGCTCTCTGGCAATTATCCTGATTCTCTGTTTAAACGTCTCAATGATCCCAGAATTTACTACAACAATGGGGAAGGGATACAAAGTAAATCAACATTGACCTTCCCATGCAAGAACTTGAAATGTGAATTGCAGGGTTTCACGTTTTCTTTAATATTATGGGCATGGCTCCAAGTATCTCATCTCAAACTGTGCCGACTGACACTGCAAAGATAATGTCTTACCCAAAGTCTGTTCCTTGACTCACACCCTGACTTTACCTCTTTCAGTTTCCGCAAAGCAGCTGGTCACCAGGTGACCGATTATGGGAGACATCACTTCGCCTTCCTAGTGGCTTTACCTGCTTCCCAGTGCAACAGACCTGGAGACTTGAACCTCAGCAGATCAAGACATCCTTTCATTAACGACGATGTGAACATTTTCCTGAACTCCCTACGTGGAAATTACCTCACTGTCTTCCCGAACAGCGGCAGTCGTTGCCCAGAAAGTAAATTGCTGAACCCCGCCGAGATCAACGGAAACATCACTGCAGCTCAGCTTTCCAAACTCTGCTGAATAACACAACCCAGCACAATAACCAGCCAGTGGGCTGTATCATTCTCTACACCACCTACAGCCAATGTCTAGATCACTGTTTCAGTAACACGGGGAATTGTGAGATCATCCCTGCCTTGCAAAGTTCCCCATTTCTGGACATATGGACTGAACCAGACATTCACAAGTATTTTGTCTTCAGTAAAATATTTGCACGTGATGCAGATCAGAGCCGACACCAGGAAATCCGGGAAAATCTGGCTGCAGTGGAGAATACCGGGTTTCATGTCAGAAAGTGTGATGGAAAAGAACTATTCATATGTAGAGAATGCTCCGCACCAGAATACTGCATTGAACAGTGAATCAGTATAATAATCTGAATTTACTAACTTACACTGATATCCTTTCTGCTTGTCATTCAATGAATCAGACCAGATGTGATCAGAGATAAAAAGTCAATTATCCACTCAATAAATTCAAGAAACCCTCACAGTCAAAATCAATTGCACTCACAACGTATTTTTCCTATCGATCAACACATCTGCAAATGCAACCGAATCCTGGTCCCAGGTTTTCAGTGTCAGTCTTATCCTAAGCAGTCTTATTCCTGATGAAGGGCTCCTGCCCGAAACGTCCACTTTCCTGCTCCTTGGATGCTGCCTGACCTGCTGTGCTTTTCCAGCACTACTCTAATCTTGACTCGAATCTCCAGTATCTGAAGTCCTCATTTTCGCCTTATTGAAACCCAGCTGATCACTGCAGACAGATATGCTTGACAACAATACTTGAAACGGTTCAGAATCCATTTCCCAGGGTGTTGCCAGCGTGACGGCGTTTGATCGATAGGGAGAGGCTGAATAGATTGTACTCCACGTGATCTAACCTTGCGAGCTAGCCTCCCATGAGGAATCCTGTCGAACTCCTTACGGAAATTCATCTGGTCCCCATTCATCCATCCATTAAAATACATTTGAATGGGTATATGGATATGGAGGGTTTTAACAAATATTGGCCAAATGCTGGAAATGGGGCTAGATATATTTACGATACCTGCTCGGCTGTTTCAATGCTGTATATCTCTATAACTCTCTGACTGTGACTCTAATACGAAGGTTATACAGTAACATTCAAACCCAGTGGTGGAGTTGGATGTGAAATACTTGCACTTAAGCTGGTGTCCTTCTTCAAGTCCCCCTTTATTTACACATGAGCAGCCCTTCCCTTTATCACTGTCTCATTCAGAGACCACATCTCTGACACTGACCCTTCTTCTTTGTCAGCCAGATAAACAGCCCCAATCAGGGAACTCATATTCTATGAGATCCAGCTGGCTGTCCTGGTCTCAACGACTGCAGTATGGCCCCTGGAAATAAAGCCCACACTAAAGAGAAACAGTTACATAACCGCGGTAAAGGAAGAGATAAGGCCATGCTGGGGAGGGAAAGGGAGCTACACATTTTGGGTGACTCAGAGAGTGGAAAAAATCGAATGGGAAGGAGACCAGTAAAGAATGAGTAAAACAGATTTAATCGCCTGAATGAAGCATTCCATTTACCAAATCGTTTAAGAGTTTGGGTGCAGCATGTCTTCAGTTTCCCTTTCATCGATCTGCAGTTTTTGCATCATTTCCAAATGTTCTCTCACCAATATTGTCCTGTTGGAATGGTTTGAAAAGCAGAAATATCATTTCTTTGCACAGCTGTATTCAGTGAAATGAGTCGCATGTATAACTACACGTGATATTTCTGCTTTTGATTGATGCATATAAAAAAAAGTTAATTCCACCATTGGACAGCAATCTGCTTGCAGATGTATGATTTCTGTTTTGTGAAGAAATATGAACGAGCTGGAGAAGTAATGGCAGTGCCCATGGTGGGGATTATCCAACATTGCAGTTGGAAGATGGGGTCATGGAAGCGGTTGGGGTTCACAAGAACTATTCAGGAGGGAAAGGGAGAGACACGTGGTGTACATTGTAGCACCAAGGCCGGGAGGAGAATTACATGCGGCCTGGAGGGAATTCTGGCTCCTTTGTCAAAGGCAGGGGCCAAGTAGAAAAGGACACAAAGGATTGACTCACAGGAAGTAAGGATCAGGCTAGGCTGACTGTGAAACAGGCAACAGACACTGGTAGGAGGGTGAACAATAGAGGGTCAGTGTTAACCTGTTGCCAGTCCAGATATAGTTACTGGGCCAAACATCAACTAAACCTGGAGGACCGTCACCTCAGTGAACGATGCTCTTTGGTCTGCCTGAAACTTGTTGTTCTTCCAGAGAGAGGAGTTGACCCTGACTGAGTGTTGCAGACTGACACATCTCAAGGTCCAGGACTACGTGCTGAGGGATGGACTAGAACTTGGGGCAGCTGCTGCCACAGTGCAGTGGGGAAGACCACTATCTCAGGTCTTCCTGTTGAAGGGAAATGGAGGTTCGCTCAGTATCAGACCCTCCCAGTGATTCCCGTAGGTATAATTTTGTGCGTGTAAGAGAGCGTGTTTGCTTTTTGGTTCAAGTCATTTCCAATGTTTTGTTTGTTTACTTGAACAGAATATTCTTTATTGTAATATGCTTTATTGTCACATGACATGCAACTGTAAAGGGCCAAACTGCATTTGTGACTATATGTATGCAGAAACATATTTCTGATAAATAAAATATAATTTTGAAATTTAAAGAAAAGCCATGCTCAGTGTTAGACTATTCACAATCGCCATGTTGTAACTGGGTGGTGTGCAGATGAGGCCAGACTCTCAATGAGACGGTTTACAGTCATCATATTGTAACTGGGTGGTGCATTAATGAGGTTAGTTTTACTGAGAGACTGTTTCACAATGATATTATACTGACTGGGAGGTGTGGAAATGAGGCCACACTCAGTGTGATACTGTCTACAGGCACTGTACAGTGACACAGAGGTGTGTAAATGAGGTCATACTCAGTGTGAGACTGTTTCCAGACACTGTGCAGATACTGGGAGGTCTGCAGTTCAGGTCAAAATCAACGTGAGATTCTGTAAAGTCAGCGTATAGATACTGGGACGTGTGTAGATCAGGCCATATTCACTGTGAGACTCTTTACAATCATTGTACAGTTGCTGGGAGCTGTGCACATCAGGCCGGACTCTTTACAGTCAGTGTTTAGTAACTGGGAGCTGTGCAGGTCAGCGCAGAATTATTGTGAGTCTCATTACACTCAGTGAACAGTTACTGGGAGTTGTGGAGATCACGCGAGCCTCAGTGTGAGACAAAAACAAAAATTGCTGGATAACTTCAGCATGTCTGGAAGCGCCTGTGAATAAAAATCTGAGTGAACACTTCACGTCTGCTGACCCTTCAACTCTACCTCACTGTGGGAACAGTGTGTTCATATTTATTGGGGTTTTTGTATATGAGGCCAGTTTGCAATGACTGTGTGGTTACTGGGAGGTATTTAGTTGAGGACAAAAGGATGACCACAGAGAGAATAGCGCCCCTCAATGATCATCAAAGCGGCCTTTGTGTGTAGCCACAGAAAATGGAGGAGATGCTAAATGAATATTTTGCCTCAGTATTTATTGTGGAAAAGGATATGGAAGATGGAGACTGTAGGGAAATAAATGGTGACATTTGCAGAAAGTCCATATTAAACAGGAGGAAGTGCTGGATGTCTTTAAATGTGTAAACGTGGATAAATCTCCAAGGACCTGATCAGGTGCACCTCAGAACTCGGTGGGAAGCAAGAGAAGTGATTGCTGGCCTCTTGCTGAGATATTTGCATCAACGATAGCCACAGGTGAGGTGCCGGAGAACTGGAGGTTGGCTAACATGGTGCCACTTTTTAAGAAGAGTGGTAACCTCATCTATTGTGTCCGTTCCACCCGATGTGGTTTCTGCTACATTCGGAGAATGGACACCGTCTTGCAGATTGTTTCAGGGAACATCTCTGGGACACACGCACCAAACAAACCCAACTGACCTGGAGCTGAACACTTCAACTCCCCCTCCCACTCTCCCAAGGACATACAGGCCGATTCCGCCCATCCCCTCTGGAGGAAAGGTTTGTACAAGGGAAGGATTTCTTATCCTGTCGTAGCTTCAAAACAGAAATTCCTGAAAGGGGTGGGTGCAGAGAGTGGGAGAGAAAGAGATGATTGGAACTGGAAACAGGGGGAGATTTTCAAACAAATTACACAGCAAGCGGTCATTCCTTCATGCATAACATCCCTCAGCAAACCCAAGTGCGATCAAATTGTGAAAAAAGGTCGGGAATTTCAATCCCAGATCCATCGGGCAGACTTAAAGCTATGGGTTTATCAGAACAGTCGTTGCTTCGATCGCATTGCCACAGGCTGTCAGAGCACAGCAGGATTTCACAGGCAGCAACGTGTCAGCAGCAACATGTCAGCTCCATTTTTCTGTTGGCAGCTGTTTAAAAGTTCAATCTTTGTTGCAACTACAGGCACTGACATAACTGCTATTTCACAATGTCAAATGCCTCTCCCTCCCTTTCTCCTGCCTCTCTCACGTTTACAAGTCTCTCTCTCTCACTCCCAATGTCAATGTGAACATTCACACATTATTATTCTGACATTATAAAAAGTCTTTCAGAGACAGGTCGACATTTAGGGTTTCAATTTCCTCTTTGGGATGTCCTGTCTCTCAGACACTTGCTGGGGGTGGGGACTTGGGGTATTAACAAGTTTGTGTCAAATTCAAAGCCCTTTTCCCTTTAACCCCAGGCTTCAAACCTGCATTAAAATGAAAGGGCCACAATCTTACAGGATCCAGTTAACCAGAGGCCTGTTTAAAAAAAGGGTCCAACAGAGGCATCCACTCTTTGGTGAAATAAAGAGACACAACTGAGGTGGGGCCCCACGGAGTGCGGCCTGTGGAATAGGCCTCAGGACTGTGTGCCCTCTTGGAGGATGCTGTTGTTCAAGTTGACCTTGCCCCAAACTCTCTCTAGCTTTGGATTTTCCAAGTGAATATTATTTCCCTGGGATATATGAGATGGGATCAATTAAAAGACAGATCAAGACATTTTTAGAGATGGCACAGCAAGATCCCAGAGATTGCCTCTCTCAGCAACATCCAAACATTAAACATGTCAGCTGGAAGTTGATTTTCAGGCCAGACACTTTTGAAATCTTTCCATAATGAGGAGTTCTGGAATTCCCCCAATACCAGGGAAAAGTCTTTAGCTCTTCAACGTATCCATGCCCCTCATAATTTTATAAACTTCTGTAAGGTCATCCATCAGCCTCCGACACTCCAGGGAAAAAAGCCCCAGAGTATTCTGCCTCTCCCAATAGCTCAAACACTCCAACCCTGGAAACGTCCTTGGAAATCTTTTCTGAATGCTTTCAAGTTTACATTAACCGTACAGTTACTGATAATGTGTATTTGAGGCCAGACTGACTGTGAGACTGCTTACAGTGATATCATACTTCCTGGGAGGTGTGTCAATGAGTTCACACTCAGTGTCAGACTGTTGAGGGTTCCCTTGTGGGGATGAGTCCAGCACATTCTGTGTTTTCACTGGATAGTTTCAAAATAGCAGGTGCCCTGATTGAACATCCGAGGTTTTTGTGAGGATGAGAAAAGGGTGATGCTGAGAGGCTGTTTCCCCAGTGGGAGAAACAAGAACCAGGGGGCACACCTTCAGAGTAAGGAGTCTCCCATAAAGACAGGGAAGAGTGAAAATTCATAGAATATTCTAGCGCAGTTCAGGCCCGATATCCCTCTATGTTGCACTGACCTGTGAAAATGGTCCGGAGCCCATCTATCCTACACTATGGTATTTTCATCCATATGTTTATCCAAAGACCAGTTAAGTGCCCTTAAAATTGGCAAGTCTACTACTGTTGCAGGCAGTGCACTCCACGCCCATGCTACTCCCTGAGTAAAAAAACTACCTCTGGCATCTGTCTTATATCTATCATCCCTCAGTTTAGAGCTACATCCACTCGTGCTGGCCATCACCTTCTGAGGAGAAAGGCTCTCCCTGTCCATCCTATATAACCTTCTGATTATCGTATATGCCTCAATTAAGTTACCTCTCAATATTCTTCTCTCTAACAAAAACAACCTCAACTTCATCAGCCTTTCCTCATAAGGCCTGCCCTCCATACCTGGCAACATGCCAGTAAATCTCTGCAAACTTTCCAAAACTTCCACATCCTTCCTATAATGCAGTGATTAGATCTGTCCACAATACTCCCAAATGCGGCCGCACCAGAGTTTCGTACAGCTGCAGCATGACCTTGTGGCTCTGAAACTCGATCCTCTGCCAACAAAAGCGAACACACCGTTTGTCATCTTAACAACCCTATCAATCTGTGTGGCAACTTTCAGGAGTCTATGTTCATGGAGACCGAGATCTTTCTGTTCTTCTACGCTACCTAGATCTCACCATTAGCCCAGCACTCTATTTCTGTAACTCCTTCCAAAGTGAATCACTTCACACTTGTCCACATTAAACCCCATTTCCCACCTCTCAGCCCAGTTCTTCACCTTATCCACGTCTCTCTGTAACCAGCAAGTTCCTTCAGGAGTGTCCATAGCTCTAATAATAACCTTAGCCTCAGCGGCAAATTTAGTAACCCAACCTACGCGCTCAGCAAGGGAATTTATAAAAATGACAAACAACAGTGGCCCCAAAACAGATCCTTGCAGAACCCCACGAGTAACTCAACTCCAGGATGAAGATTTCCCCTCAACCACTATCTTCTTTCAGCTCGCCAATTTCTAATCCTATCCATTAAACCACCCTCAATCCCATGCCTCCGTCTTTTCTTCAATAGCCTGCCATAGGGAATCTTAACAAACGCCTTACTGAAATCCATATATACCACATTAACCGCTTTACCCTCATCCAACTGTCTGGTCACCACCTCAATAAGATTTGTGAGGTATGACCTACCCTTCACAGTATGGTGTTGACTACCCCTAAACAATGTATTTCTCTGTCAATTATTATAAATCCTATCTCTTCTCCAAAATGTTACCCGCAAACGACGTAAGGCTCAATGGTCTTCAATTACCAGGGTTGTCTCAACTCCCCATCTTGAACAAGGTAGCAACATTAGCCATTCTGCAGTCTTCTGGCACTATTCCTGTAGACGATGACGACATAAAGATCAAAGCCATGGACTCGGCAGTCTCCTCCCAGGCTTCCCAGAAAATCCTCGGATAAATCACAGCCGACCCAGACTTATCCATTTTCACACACTCCAGAATTGCAAACGCATCCTCCTTGTGAACCTCAATCCTGTCTAGTCTCGCCTCAGTATTCTCCTCGACACCATTGTCTTTTTCCAGTGTGATTACTGACAGAAAATATTCATTTAGCGCTTCCCTTATCTCCTCGGACTCAACAAACAACTTCCCACTACTATCCATAATTGCCCCGAATCTTTCTCTCGTTATTCGTTTATTCCTGATATACCTACAGAAAGCCTTAAGGGTTTCTGTGATCCTAGCTGCCAACGACTTCTCTTGTTCCTTCCTGGCTCTTCTTAGCTCTGTCTTCAGTTCATTACTGTCTAATTTGTCACTCTGAAGTGCCCCAACTGAGCCATTACGTCTCATCCTAAAATAAGCCTTCTCCTTCCTCTTGAAAAGAGATTCATTTTCTGTATTAATCCACGGATCCCTCACTCAACTACTTCCTCCCTGTCTGACAGGTGCATACTTTTCAAGGGCACGCAATAGCTGTTCCTTGAATAAGCTACAAATTTCAATTGTGGCCATCCTTTCCCATCCTATGCATCCTAACTGTTGCCTAATTGCATCATCATTGCCTTTTACCCAGGAAATACTCTTGCTCTGCGTTATATGCCTATCCCTTTGCATTGCTAAACCAAACATTGCCAAATTGTGGTCACTATGAACAAAGTGCTCACCTACCGCCAAATCTAACACCTGGTCTGGTTCATTACCTTGTACCAAAGCCAATATGGCTTTGCCCCTTGTTGGTTTGTCTATATACTGTATCAGGAAACCATCCTGCATGCATTGGACAAAAACTGACCCATCTAAAGTACTCGAACTATTGTATTTCCAGTCAATATTTGGAAAGTTAAAGTCACCCATAACAAAGACCCTATTACTCTTGCTCCTATCCAGAATCATCTTTGCTGTCCTTTCTTCTACATTTCTGGAACTATATGGAGGGTATAGAAAACTCCCAACAGGGTGACCTCTCCTTTCCTGTTTCGAACCTCAGCCCATACTACCTCAATTCCTTCCCATGCAGGGTTGTGGGGCTGTGGAATTCTCTTCCCAAGAGATCAGGGGAGAATGGGTCACTGAAGGTATTCCCAGCTAAGTGGTTTAGGGGCCATTGGAAGGTGAAGTTAATGCTGCAAAGAAGTGTCCAAAATGATCTTTTTAAAAATTATAGTTAATAAAAATCTGACCTGTGATGGGATGGACATTGCCCTAAAGGAGATTGTGAATAACTACGGACCACGACAGGGCTGGAGTCTTGCCTGGAGGGAAACGATGTGACTTCTTCTCAATCTCGGTCTCCTACTGCAAGAAGAGAGGGTTGTTCTGGAAACTTCCAGCCCAGGGAAGGACAGATGGGTTGTTTTGCGCAGCCTTTCGTATGAGGCAACACAGGAAGATTCAGGCCGTATATTTCCAGAGAGTGTGACCTTTCTCCCTCAGAGGAGAGACTCTCAGCAGCTCACGTACAGCACGCAGGCTGGGATTCAGGGAAGTAAGAGGTTCAGTAGAAAAGCAGAATGATCAGTTCTGCTCATTTCGAGGTGGGAGTTTAATTATTTCTCTTTTATTTTTAATAAGTGTGTATTATCTTGACTTCTCTTCATGCTCCGAAACAATCTCCCAGTCTGTATTATCTTAGGCACTTTACTTTTGCTGCACCTACACTGCTGGTTTACATAAAGGAGGTATTTTCCAGAAACTCCCTCTTGTCTCAACCCGTGCATAGACAGAATGATATTACAACGCAGGAGCTGGCGTGGAATGCACTTCCTCACAGTGTGTGGTGGGATAACCAGCTGCAGGTTCACAGAGGGCTGGGGAATAATTGTTTTCCATTGTGTCTCTTTAACCAGTCGCTTTAGCAGATCGAAACTCAGCTGCTTCACCAGGAAAGACACCGAGGACTCCATCTCAGTTCCTGCACATCGACAAAACCGTTTGTGAAATATCCAACATTCTCCAATCGAGAGGCTGCCACATTGCATCTGAGGCTTGGAGGATGGACAGGTGAGCCGGAGTCTCAGCTTTCCAGAGAAATCCCTTGGGATTTCCAGAGCAATATCTGAGCTACTCAGCTATTGACTGGACATAGGCAGTGCTCAGAAGTTTAACTTCTCCAATCTTTGGAGCTGCACCATGGGTGGCTTTCGTTCAATTCATCACATTAAAATGATAACCGTGACTTTTAGAATAACCTTTCCCTGTCTGATATGAATACCCTGTGACGCAGCCCGTTGAGAGCATTTACAAATTGCATGCTCCTCATATTTACAAATTTTTCGTTGTCATTGCTCGAAAAGGGATTTATTGAGAACCTAATTATTTGGATGCAGAGGAATTGTGAGCTGTGCTGCATTAATGTTTCCCCCAGTGTTGTTTTATGGTCCCATTTTCTACTCCACTCTCTAACATCCACTCACCTTCCTTTAAATTTGTCGAACGCCTGTTAGATTTGGAACATTTCTGTGGTCTGGTGGAATCACGCAGGACTGAAATATTTCTCCCAGAAGATGGAAGCACTTTCAGATACAAGTACGAAGATGAGACAGTGAGGTTATATCAGTGTGTGTAGCAAACAGTGAACTGACACTGTCCCAGCAATCCTCCTTGAAATTATAGTCTGTTTGCCAGATCAAGAAAAACTGAGCTCAGATTAGGTCACCATTTTCTAAGCCATTTCTTCAATGCTCATTTTCACAGAATCTCTATGGTGTGGATGCACGTCATTTGGTCGATCGCAGTTCACACTGACCCTCCGAAAAGGATCCAACCCAGACCCATTGCCCCCAGCATTTCCCGATAATCCTGATTTCCCGTGGTTAATCCAGCTCGCCTGCACATCTCTGGACATGATGGGCAATTTAGCAAGGCCGATTCACCTAAGCTGCACATCTTTGGATTGTGGGAGGAAACCGGAGGACCCAGTGGAAACCCACACAAACACGGGGAGAACGTGCGAACTCCACACAGTCACCTGAGGCTGGAATCGAACCCGGGTCCCGAACACTGTGAGGCAGCAGGTGCTGACCACTGGTTGCCAGATGAGACACTGTGCCACGCTGAACAGGAGCAGAATCTAGTTTCCAACTCCAAGGAGAGTTGAGAGGTTAAAGTGTCTCAGAGTTCTCGACGTATTGTATGCTTTGTTAATCAGGCTGTTTGATGACTGAGTAGGAGAAGGTGAGGACTGCAGATGTTGCAGCTCAGAGTCGAGAGTGTGGTGTTGGAAAAGTACAGCAGATCAGGCAGCATCCGAGGAGCAGGAGAATCGATGTTTCAGACCTCATGAAGGTCTTAGGCCTGAAACGTCGACTCTCCTGCTCCTCGGATGCTACCTGACCAGCTGTACTTTTCCAGCACCACACTCTCGAGTTTGATAATTGAACTGAAAGTAAATGACACAACAACAAAGTGAATGCAGAATTAGGGAGACTTGACTGGATTAGTACAATTCTTAGAGAATGTTAGGCCGAGTTGAAAACGTTTGTTATGAACCAGATGAAACCCCCTCAAAACATTTCAAGGAGTCAGTCTCTGGATATGTCAGGTACTGCGTCCCAGATGTGATTTGATTGGTTAAACTACTGGGCTGTAAACTTATACTGCAGTTCAAATACAAACAAAGGAGCATTCGCAAAATAACGTGTGATTTAACTGCTATTCACATTGTTCCAGTGTAGCAGCATCCCAGAAATAAACCCTTTGTAAAGGCCAATTCAGCAAAACTCATTTCCTTCACTTGTTCGAACAAAACATGAAACAAAACATGGACAGGTCAAATACATACAATTAGCTGTATAATTGCATAAAATACTGATTACAGCCCATTCTGGGGAATTTTAATTCTTTCCCGGTTATGAGGAAAGACATCACGATCCATGAGGAGGTTAGAGAACATATTGATGAGAACGGTTTCAGGGATTTGGGAATTCAGGGAATGTCAGGGTGCTCTGTTTAGAATAGAGAAAGATTTACTGGCAGAATTCAAACTCCGAAAGGAGTGCAAAAGTTTACACAGTGGGCTCTTGTCACCCATCAAGCACTGCAAGAGAGGGAAGTGGAAACAGGCCCAATAGCAACTTCCTGAAAAAAATTGGATTTAGGAACAAAACCATAAAATGAGGAGAACTGGAAAACTCCCTCAAAGCTCAGCCCAGTCACGATAAGGTGGAATGCCCCCTCTCCTGTATGGATCATTCTATGATTGTGAGATGGAATGAGTTATCTCCAATCCACCGTAAAGTTGCATGATTCCAACCATAATGGCAATGCAGCAGCTCAGCTTCTCCTCGAGGAGCTCCTCATCCTGGGTCAAAGAGCAATCTCCACTCAGCAGCACCTCGTCACTCACCCTTACTGATCTGGAAAGGGTACCGTTGATTAAAACCGAAATGATACAGCTCAGGAAATAAAGAATAAATGTCTAGCTGTAATATGGAGCTTGAATAAACTCTGAATATGCTGTCCCAATGATCCCTACCTCTTTCTCACTGAGTCTTCCTTTGAGCTGGATACGTATCCTGATCTTCGCAAGGCATTTATGGCAGTGGGAGAAAGTAAGGACTGCAAATGCTGGAGAGTCAGAGTCGAAATATATGCCGCTAGTAAAGCACAGCAGCTCAGGCAACAGCCGAGGAGAAGGGGAGTCAATGTTTCAGACATAGGCCTTTCATCAGGAATCTGGAGAGGAAGGGATCTGAGAGATAAATAGAGGGGGTTGGGAGTGTGGTGGGGGAAGGCGGTTGGGAAGGTGGATGCAAGTGGGGGGGGTGAAGGTGGTGGGTCGGTAGGGAGGGTGGAACAGTTATGTGGAAAGGAAGATAAACCGGACAAGAGGGCGGTTCCGAGTTGGAGGGTTTGATGTGGGATGAGGTGGGGAGGGGTGAGTAATTCGAAACTAGTGAAGTCGATGTTGATGCTGGGTGGGTGAAGTGTCCCAAGGCAGAAGATGAGCTATTCTTCCTCCAGTTCTCGGCTGGCTTTGATTTGGTGGTGGAGGAGGCCCAGGACTTGCATGTCCTTGGGGGAGTGGGAGGGGGAGTTGAAGTGGTTGCCTACATGGCGGTGGGGTTGTTTGGTGCGTGTATCCCAGAGATGTTCCCTGAAATGCTCTGCGAGTTAGCGTCCTGTCTCCCCGATATCGTGGACACCACATCGAGAGCATTGGACACAAAGGATGAGGTGGGTGGATGGGGTTCAAGGGCAGAGATGCAGGAAGTGAAAGCGATACGCTGGAGTATATTGTTGATCACATGGTAGGGGACGCAATTATCCCTTCTCTCTTCAAACTCATCCTTCCAACTGCAGCAAGGATAGAACCCCACTGGTCCTCAGCTTCCATCCCAGTAATCTCCGGTAACAGAGGATTATCCTCTGCCATTTCCACCACCTATTATCAGACCCTATCACCAAACAAATATTTCCCTCCCTATCCCTATCTGCGTTCCGCAGAGACTGTCCCTTCCGTGACTCCGTCGTTAAGTCCATGCCACCCATCAACCCACCCTCCACTCCTGGCACCTTCCCATGTCGTCGCAAGAGGTGTAAAACCTACGCCCACATCTCCACTCTCACCTCACATCCAAAGATCTTTTCACATTGGCACAGATTTTCCTGCACAACCAAACACCTCACCAACTGTGTCAGTTGCTCTCAATGTGGTCTCCTCTCTATCTTGGAGACAGGATGCCAACTCGTGGAATGTTTCACGGAACATCTTTGGGACACATGCACCACACAACCCCACCGCCATGTTGCCGAACATTTCAATTCCCCCCCCCCCCCCCATTTCTGCCAAGGACATGCAAGTTCTGGGCCTCCTCCACCGCCAAATCAAAGCCACCCAAGAACTGGAGAAAGAACACCTCATCTTTGCACCTTGGGACCTTCCAGCCACACAGCATCAACAGTAACTTCAATCGTTTCCAAATCTCTCCTCGCCCACACCTAATCCTAGATCAATCTTTCCACCTCTGCACCGCCCACTTGACATGGTCATACCTGTTCATCTTCCTTCCCACGTATCCGCTGCACCATCGCCACTCACCGATCAGAATTACCTCCAACCTGCACACACCTGTCACCTTCATCCCAGATCCAACCTCTATTTATCTCTCAGGTCCCTTCCAACTCCACATTCCTTTTGCCAGAAATGTCGACTCTCCTTTTCCCCGGATGTTTCCTGACCTGCCGTGCTTTTCCAGTGCTGCATTACATATGGAAGTGGTCCGAGAAGTATTGGATGTATTTGTGGTCATCTTTCCAGACTGTCGACTCTCAAACAGTTCCCATGGATTAGCGGGCAGCTACGGCATCCTACTACTTTAGAAACTGAAGCAAGGAGTGAACAGAATGACAACCCGGTTAGTCTGACATCAGAAGTGGGATAAATACTGGAATCGATCATATAAGATATAACAGCAGAACAACTGGAACACAGTGCTAGAACTGGACACTGTCAGCATGGATTTACAAAAGGGAAATCATGCTTGACAAGACTACTGCAATACCCTGGGATTTCTCACATTGAACTGGTCGGGGAGCGAGTGGATGTGGTTTACTTGGATTTTCAGAAGGCTAATGAGGATCCATGTCAGAGTTTAGAAAGGAAACTTAAAGCAGATGAAATTGGTGTAGTGTACTGACACGGAGAGAGAACTGGTTGTCAGCCAGGAAACAAAGGGTAGGAATGAACGGGTCATTTTCTGAATAGCAGCCAGTGGGTATCAGTGCTTGGCCCCAGCTATTCACAATATATGTTCACGATTTAAGAGGACGGAATTAGATGTAAAAACCTCCAAATTGGCAGGTGCCACAATGCGGAGTGGGAGGGTGAGCTATGAGGAACGGACAGAGATGCTTCAGTCTGACTGGGACAAGTTGTGTGAGTGGGTACATGCATGGCAAGTGATGTAGAGAGGAGGTAAATATCAGTTTGTCCCCTTTGGGAGGAAGAACAGGCAAGTGGATTATTCACAGAATGGTGAGAGATTGTGAAATGGTGAGGCACAAAAAGACCCGGGTGTCCTCGTGCACCAGTCAGGGAAAGTAAGCATGAAGGAGCAGCAGGGACTGAAGACGTGGTTAAATGTGTGTCCCCTTTGGGAAGGCAGTTTATAGACTGAATGATGCTTGACAGGGAACAGGAGGGTGTTTCAGTCAGAGCTGACTGTCCTTGAACACCATTCGGTGAATGTCACAGGCAGGGGCAGCGGGCGCTGAAGAAGGCAAACGGTATGTTCGCCGGCATAGCGAGAGGATTCAGGTACAGGAGCAGGAAGGGCTTGCTGTTGTTGTACAGGGCATTGGTGAGACCACCCCCGTGGAGTAGTATTATGTGCAGTGTTGTTTTCCTTTATCTGGGAAAGGATGCTCTGGCTACTGAGGGAGCACAACGGTTTAACAGATTGATGCCTGGTATGGCACGGATGGTTATGAAGAGAGATTATATTGGTTAGGACGATATTCACTGCTGTTGAGAAGAATGAAGCTGGATCTCATAACCTGCAAAATTCCAACCTGACTAGACAGTGTAAACACAGGAAGGATGTTCCTGATGACCAGGCAACCCAGAAGCAGAGATCACAATCTAAGGGTACATGGGGGCTGGATCAATTAGGATTGAGATGAGGAGAAACCTCTTCACCCAGTGAGCACTGAGCCTGTGATATTTACTGACACAGAAAATAGATGAGGCCATAGCACTGAAAGCTTTCAGAACAGAGACAGATACAATTCTTGGGGCGAAACGGATGTTGTAAAAGTAGAACAGGGGACTGTGTTGGATGATCAACCATGATCACATGACATGGCAGAGCAGGCATTGTTGGGTTGAATGGCCAACTCCTGCTTCTGTTTTCTTTAATCGTCGTGGGCTGCCACATATGTTCAATGAGCCAAAATGATTTAATGTTAAATTTCTCATGATCTGAGATTGAAATAAATTTAGGAAAATCACAGACTGACTGTCGGATACACTCTGCAAATTTGGCTGCATCTGTGCAGATAAAACCAGTAAATATTTCATTTGTGGGCAACTCTTTAAGCCTGGGGTTGGGTGTGGCTTTTTAAACAATATTCATGCTGTAAAACTCTTTGAGAATCAAGGCACTTTTGTCATACTTTTTCTCACTTGTATCAGCACAGGTAGGGAGGATGATGCAGATGAAAATGTTTGTGTATATTGCATGTCCGTAATCTTAGCTCCAGGACAACTCTGCAGGAGCAGATTCATTGTCAGTATTTTTAATCAACATATCCAGAGGTGTTATTATGCATGTGGGGCTTGAACACAAGTCTTCTAGACCAGAGGTAGAGACACTACCACTGTACAACAAGAGCTCAAGTTTCCAACGGTAGTGTCCTAGGCACAAACATTTCCAGCTAATTCGTCGATGACCTACTGAAGCAGATCATGTTAAATTTAGCAAGATCTGGACAATATCCAAACTCATACTGAATCGTGGCAAGTAACATTCCTGCCACACAGACGACAGGCTATACCCATTTCCAGTAAGATACAATCTAATCACTTTTTTATTTATTTACCAAGTTTTTATCTCTCCATACTGGAGCCTCCATGCCTGCATTCCTGATGAAGGGTTTTTGCCCGAAACGTCGATTTTCCTGCTCCTCGGATGCTGCCTGACATGCTGTGGTTTTCCAGCACCACTCTGATCGCTAATCTGGTTTGAACTCCCGGCCGTTGGTTGTTCAGCGCCGAGGAGCTCGTGAATGCTTGTCAGACCTACAACTCCCATCAGGCAACGCGATGCAAGCTTGTGGAAACCAAAGTAGCCGGCCCTTACTGCGCAGGCGCTGGCTACAAGGGCTGCACGGGTAATGTCGTCCACACAGTGTGTGCTGCGGAAAATGAATGGCTGAGGAATGTTGTGTGGAGAGAGAAACAGTTAGTGCCGAGAGTGTGAACTGGAAGGAGATGCTCGAAAATTCTGGGCTTTGTGTTGTAGACCGAGCGAACAGATGGTGAGAGTGCCCAGAGCTAAAGAATGTGCCTTTTTGTTGTATATTTGAGGCTGTTCCTTTCCATGTTTGTCCCTGATCATTTGCAGCCAGACATTTCACTGTTTCCCTGTTTATCTCGGGTAGTGCTCCCTCTCAGACTCAATACATGGCAATCTGTTTCTGGTGCCCAGTTATTGTTTGTCATTTATGGGGATCAATTTAAAACTATATCATGCCTTTGAATTTCACCTTATTCCCAATTTGCTGGAGGATCTCAGACTGTGCCATGACTCATTCAATCAGCTTCATGATCCAATGCTGGATCTGAAACTGGTACATCCTCAGTCATTGCACAATGTCGTTGTTCCAACAAACACTGACAAAAACATTCTACAAACTCCGCTTCAGGATCACTCTTGCAAATGCGATTGACTCGACTACATGAAGATTGAAGACCCCCACAATTATTATTTTGTGTTTTTATAAATTCCTGTAATTTCTTGCTTAATACAGTGCTGTTAGGCAGGCTAGAAACTGTTCTCCCACTTGCATTTCCGGGCACATCATCTTTCCAAATTGCTTTCATGATCTGAGGGTAAATAATTCGGCAGTCTTAATTTTGTTATCTCTAGCTAACAGGTTCCTCCTCTCGACATTCCAGTCTGCAAAACTGAGGAATCTCAAATATTCATGTCCCATCTTTTGTTCATAATAACCAAGTCTGACTGGTGATTAGATCAAAGGCATTCACTTCTTTATGTCCATATGCCTTCTTGCAGATACTTTGTGCATTGAAATAAAGAACATATAATATACATTTTAATGACTATTTCCTGTCGCAAATTAATTGAACAATGTACACTTAAATTATACTTGTCCCTTCGTGTTCCTTTCTCCTTTTCTTCAACCACATTCTCATGCTTCTTCCATGTTTCAAACTTTGTCTTTGTATTTGAAAATATCCTTTCACTAGTACCTTGCTCCTGCCTCACTTTTATCATTTTAAACCACTGTCCAAAATTATATTCATATGTTTGGCCGTGACGCTGGTCCCCGCACAGTTCCCATGTAATCCATCACAATGGAATACCCCACTTTTCCTGAGTAATGATGCAAGTGCTCCATGAATCAAAACCACTCCTTGCTCGGCTCGAATCGTCGACTTTCCTGCTCCTCCGAGGCTGTCTGACCTGCTGTGCTGCTCCAGCTGCACTTCTATTGAATCTTTTTACACCATTGTTCGCATGTGCGATTTTCCTGCACTCTGGTGATATCGCTCAGGATCGTTGCATGTGGTATTCATCACTGTGTGGGTGCAGCTGCTACTTTCCGTTGTAACTACTCTTAGATCCTGAGCCAACAAAATTCTCCACTCTCGAGAGAAGACCAGAGAGATGATGTTGCATAGGCCAGGAATGGAGACGGAGGTATTGTAGATCTCCCAGAGTCTCAGTACCATTCTAAATGTGTAATCATTACTATATGAATTTCCTTTCTGCGTCTGCCTATTTCTGTGTCTCCTGTAGCTCCATGGAGTTCTTGATGGAACAGAATTCCCATCTCATTTATCATCCAGTACCACATTGAAGACAGTCAACCAGCCAGAAAGAAGAAAGACAGTGAGATCCAAAGATGAATTGTCACACTAAATTGTTCAAGGTGTTAGGTGCATTAGTCGGAGAGGGTTGGGTTGCTCTTCTGAGGCTCGGCGTGGACTTGTTAGGAGAAAGTGAGGAACATAGAACATAGAAGAATACAGCGCAGTATAGGCCCTTCGGCCCTCGATGTTGCGCCAATCCAAGCCCACCTAACCTACACTAGCCCACTATCCTCCATATGCCTATCCAATGCCCGCTTAAATGCCCATAATGAGGGAGAGTCCACCACTGCTACTGGCAGGGCATTCCACGAACTCACGACTCGCTGAGTAAAGAACCTACCCCTGACATCTGTCCTATACCTACCTCCCCTTAATTTAAAGCTATGCCCCCTTGTAATAGCTGACTCCATACGTGGAAAAAGATTCTCACTGTCAACCCTATCTAAACCCCTAATCATCTTATACACCTCTATCAAGTCACCCCTAAACCTTCTTTTCTCCAATGAAAACAACCCCAAGTGCCTCAGCCTTTCCTCATACGATCTTTCTACCATACCAGGCAACATCCTGGTAAACCTCCTCTGCACCCGTTCCAGTGACTCCACATCCTTCCTATAGTATGGCGACCAAAACTGCACACAATACTCCAGATGCGGCCGCACCAGAGTCTTATACAACTGCAACATGACCTCAGTACTCCGGAACTCAATTCCTCTACCAATAAAAGCCAGTACGCCATATGCCTTCTTCACCGCACTATTTACTTGGGTGGCAACTTTCAAAGATTTGTGTACATGGACACCAAGATCCCTCTGCTCATCCACACTACCAAGTATCCGACCGTTAGCCCAGTACCCCATCTTTTTATTACTCTTACAAAAGTGAATCACCTCACACTTAGCTACATTGAACTCCATTTGCCACCTTTCTGCCCAGTTCTGCAGCTTATCTATATCCCGCTGTAACCTGCCACATCCTTCCTCACTGTCTACAACTCCTCCGACTGCAGATGCTGGAGATCAGAGCTGAAAAATGTGTTGCTGGAAAAGCGCAGCAGGTCAGGCAGCATCCAAGGAGCAGGAGAATCGACGCTTCGGGCATAAGCCCTTCTTCAGGAATGAGGAAGGGCTTATGCCCGCAACGTCGATTCTCCAGCTCCTTGGATGCTGCATGGACTTGTTAGGTCAAAGGGCCTGTTTCCACACTGTAGGGAACCTAATCTAACCTATTGCATTCAATAAATCCTGCAGGGAAGGTCACTCATATTGGATAATGTGGGAGATGAATGAGAGAGCTCAATGCTGTAGGCCCACAAACATATCCATCCATCTGCCACTCAAATGTTGCAATTGTTCGAGCCTCCACTGCTTCCCCTGGAAACTCATTCCATACATTTACCACCCTCTGAGTGAAACAGTTGCCCTTAGGTCTCGTTTATACATTTCCGCTCTCACACTAAACCTATGCCTTCTAGTTCTGCACTCCCCCAACACAGGGAAAATACTTATGCTATCCCTGCCCCTCATGATATTATAAAGCTCGGGTCACCCGTCAGCCTCCGACATTCCAGAGAAAACAGCCCCAGCCTGTTCAACCTCTCCCTATAGATCAAATTTTCCATCCCTGACAACAACCTTGACAATCTTTTCTGAACCCTGTGAAGGTTCACAACATCTTTCTGATAGAAAGGAGATCAGAATCGCACACAATATTGCAGAAGTGGCCTAACCAATGTCCTGTAAAGCCGCAACATGGCCTCCCAACGCCTGTACTCAATACTCTGACCAATAAATGAAAGCGTACCAAACGTCTTCTTCACTATCTTATCTACGTGTGACTCCACTTTCAAGGAGCTATGAGCCTACACTTCAAGGTCTCCTTGTTTAGAAACAATCCTGAGGACCGTACCATTAAGTGTATAAGTCCTGCTCTGATTTGCATTCCCAAAATGCAGCACCTCACATTTATTTTGATTAAACTCCATCTGCCACTTCTCAGCCCATTGTCCCATCTGGTCAAGATCTCGTTGAAATATAAGGTGACCTTCTTCGTTTTCCACTACACCTCAAATTTTAATGTCATCTGCAAACTTACTAACTGTACCTCTGATGCTCGCAACCAAATTATTCATATAAATGATGAAAAGTAGTGGACCCAGCAACGATCGTTGTGGCACTCTACTGGTCACAGGCTCCATCACCACCCTCTGTCTTCTTCCTTTGAGCCAGTTCTGTATCCAAATGGCGAGTTATCCCTGTATTCCATGAGATCAAAATTTGCTCACCAGTCTCCCATGGGGAACTTTGTCGAATGCCTTACCGAAGTCCACATAGATCACATCTACCGCTCTGCCCTCATTAATCATCTTTGTCACTTCTTCAGAAAACGCAATCAAGTTTGTGATACATGACTTCCCACGCACAAAGCCATGTTGAGTATCCCTAAGCAGTCCTTGCCTTTCCAAACACATGTACATCCTGTCCCTCAGGATTCCGTCCAACAAATTGCTCATCACAGTCGTCAGATTCACTGGTCTATAGTTCCCTGGCTTGTCCTTACCACTCTTCTTAAACAGTGGTACCACTTTAGCCAACCTCCAGTCTTCTGGCACCTCACTTGTTAGTATCGATGATATAAATATCACAGGAGGAGGCCCAACAATCACTTCCCTAACTTCCCAAAGAGTTCTAGGTTACACCTGGCCAGGTTCTATGGATATATTCACTTTTAACCAGCACTTCCTTCTCTGTAATACGAACATTTTGCAAAATGTCACCATCTATTTCCCTACAGTCCTTATCTTCCATGTCCTTTTCCACAGTAAATAATGATGCAAAATACTCGTTTAGAACCTGCCCTGTTTTCTGTGGCTACATACAAAGGCTGCCTGGCTGCTCTTTGAGGGGCCCTATTCTCTCCCTAGTTACCTTTTTGTCCTTAGTGTATTTGTAAAACCTATTTGGATTCTCCTTAATTCTATTTGCCAAAGTTATTTCATGTCCCATTTTTGCCCTCCTGATTTCCCTCTTAAGTTTATTCCTACTGTCTTTATACTTTTCTAAGAATTCACTCGGTCAATCTTGCCTATACCTGACATATGCTTCCTTCTTTTTCTTAACCAAACCCGCAATTTCTTTCTTTATAACTTGTTCCAGTCTCTACAGCATGCTTTATATCAGCAATTTCGATGTCCAGTCACTGTCATAGTCACTATCTCTATCATCTTCTCCAGTGTCTGGAAACCTCCTCCAATACCTCAAACCCTCCCCATCTGCACATCCTCCTCCAGTCCCTGCAACTCGGCTTCCTCCCTTCAACAACAATGCACAATCTCTGTAATCTCCTACTGTTCATACAAATCTCCCTAACTGCTTAAAGTTGTCCAGTGGCTACAGCTTTCCCTTCCCGTGTAACCTGCTCCAGTCTGTACCACCTGGCTATTTGTGTGAACCTCTTAAGTCACTTTGACCCTCCTCATGTCTGTTACCTCCTCCAGTCTCTACAACCTTCTCTCTCTCTCTGACCTCCTCCAATTGCAAAAATGCTTCTTCTCTCTCCTTCCTCCAGCCACTCTTAGGCTTCCTAACGCTGTAATCTCCTCCAGCAGCTAAAACTATGCATGTCCTTGTAACATTTTCTTGATTGATGTAACCACCTCCAGTCCCTACAGCTGTCTCTTTGAAACCTCCTTCAGTCCGACGAACCATTTCTATCGGTGTCAACTCGCCCAGAGTCCACAACCTTCAGTATCACTAACCTCATCCAGTCAGTAACCACTACTATATTTTTAATCACTTGAAACATCTGCATTGTTGTAACCTTAATCCATCTTTCCAACAAACACTACTTAATTAAGCTCCTTCTACACTACATACTATTTCTGCTTCCTTCTCCTGTTCCTGCACCGTTGTGAACTCTGTTACCTCATCCAATCTTCGTGTCATACTGCATAGAAACAGGCCTTTCACCCGACCATGTATCTGCAGACAACAAACAGTAAATTACATTGAGCTCCTTTCCCGGCACTTGGTCCATAGTCTACCATGTCCTGGTATTTTACGTATTCATGCAGAGGCTTCTTCAATATTCTGAGAGTATCTCTCTCCACACCCTCTCAGACAGCGCGGTCCAACTATCTACCACCCTCTGTGTTTAAAAAAACCTTCTTTCTCAAATCTCCTCCAATTCACTTGCTCCTCACTATGGGGAAGAGATTCTCATGATCTACTTTGTCTATACCTCCCATAATTTTGTGTCATCAGTCACATCCCTCTCTCAGCCTCCTCTGATCCATCGAAACCAGACATAGAATTTAAGTCTCCCCGCTCAAATGAGCTTTATCATCCCAGGCGACATCCTGGTGAATCTTTTTTTTCACCCTCTCCAGTGCAATTACTTTTTTTTAACAAACAAAACTGCACACAGTGTTCCAGATGTTGTCTCACCAATGTTTTCAGAAGCTTGCTCACTCACGCATTCATATTTCTGATAATGAAGTCAAGAATCCTGGATGTCAGCTTTCTCAACCTGTCTACCTGCACTTACCCCTTTATGGATGTACAGACTTGTACATCAGGTCCCTTAAATACTCCCCAGGATTTGGGCATTCATTGTGTATGACCCTAATTTCACTCTACCATTGTTCCACCCAATTTATCAGCTGATCAATATCAGACTGGGACCATTCTCCTGTCTGTGAACAGCACCACCAATTTTTGTGCCATCAGCAAACTTGCTAATTCTATCTTCTACATTTACACCCAAGTCATTTTTATAAATATCAAACACCAAGAGTCCTAGTACTGAACAATGTGGTACACTGCTGATCACATGTTTCAAGTTACTAAGACAACCCTCCACCATCACCCTTTGCCTCATCTTTGCAAGGCAATTTCGAATCCAGTTTATCAACTTGCTTTGGATCCCCTGGGCCCTTATCTTCTGTACCAGCCTTCAATATGGAACCTTGTCTAAGATCTTATGTCCATTTCAACTACATGAACTGCACTACCATAATGAATGTATTTTGAAGTCTTTTCTAAAAAAAATAATTAAATTAATCTTCCTCTGGTCCTGTCATCCGACTCTCTTTCACTTGGCCGAGGCCATTCTCCCCACATTCTCTCTGTAAATTGTACAATCCCTAAAATTACCTTGTTAATGCAATCTTCTCCGTTCCTTGCAACAATCCATATGACTGCAATTTATTCCCATTCCGAAAGGACTTAATGACTAACATTCGCCATTCATTACCACACTTCCCATCACTGTTACCCCCTCAAACTTCTCCAACTGTCCCTATCTCTGTAAACTCACCTAACCTGTTCAACTCTACCTTTGACGGTAACCTTCTCCCCAGTCCCTACAAAATTGTCTTTCCCAAAAATGTTATCATCTCTCTCGACCCTCATGATCATTGTAAACTGCCCCCATGACAATATGATTACCTCTGTCATCTCATCCCAATTCTCCAAACTTTGCTCTGCCTGTATCCTTCTCTAGCTGAAAATGTGTTGCTGGAAAAGCGCAACAGGTCAGGCAGCATCCAAGGAGCCGGAGAATCGACGTTTAGGGCATGAGCCTTTCTTCAGGAATGAGGAAAGTGTGTCCAGCAGGCTAAGATAAAAGGTAGGGTGGAGGGCTTTGGGAGGGGCTTTGGAAATGCGATAGGTGGAAGGATGTCAAAGTGATGGTGATAGGCCAGGGTGGGGTGGGGGCGGAGAGGTCAGGAAGAGGATTGCAGGTTAGGAAGGCGGTGCTGAGTTCGAGGGATTTGACTGAGACAAGGTGGGGAGAGGGGAAATGAGGAAACTGGAGAAATCTGAGTTTATCCCTTGTGGTTGGAGTGTTCCTATTTGGAAGATGAGGCGTTCTTCCTCCAACCGTCGTGTTGCTGTGGTCTGGCGATGGAGGAGTCCAAGGACCTACATGTCCTTGGTGGAGTGGGAGAGGGAGTTGAAGTGTTGAGCCACGGGGTGGTTGGGTTGGTTGGTCCGTGTGTCCCAGAGGTGTTCTCTGAAAAGTTCCGCAAGTAGGCGGCCTGTCTCCTCAATTTAGAGGAGGCCACATCGGGTGCAGCGGATGCAATAAATGATGTGTGTGGAGGTGCTGGTGACTTTGTGGCGGAATTTCCACAGTGTAAGTAATTAAATCTAAGTAGTAACTAACTCATGTCCTAAACTCACACACATGGCTGATTTTTGATGGGCCCTATTCGCTCCTTAGTTACCATTTCGCCCTTTTGTTGAATCAATTTCGGTTCTCCTCAACCCTATTTGCCAAAGCTATTGCATGCCCCCTTTTTGCCATCCTGAATTCCCTCTTAAGTATTGCCATCATAGGCTTCTCATTCACGCAATCTCAAATGTATTTCCCTTACATATACCTTCCTATTTTGACTAAAACAACGATTTGTGTAGTCCTCTAGCATTCCCTACACCTACCAGCCTTGATGTTCACTCTAACAGGAGCATGCCACCTGTGCATTCTCGTCATCTCATTTTTGAAGGCTTTCCATTATCCAGCCATCCCTTTACCTGCAAACATCCGCCTCCCAATCAACATTTGGAAGTTCTTGCCAAATACCATCAAACCTGGCTTTCCTCCAATTTAAAACTTTACGTTTTAGATACGGTGTGTGCTTTTATATCACTGTTTTAAAACTAATGTAGCTTGATATGCACCTGTACAGAACCAAAATGTTTCTGTGACAATGTACAAAATGTGATTTTGTGTGAATAAACTTTATTTTTGAAATTAAAACAAAAGGCAGACTCAATGTTAGGCGATTGCATCCCTGAAGACCGTGAGACTCCCAGAGATGGCCCTGTCCGGTAGAACACACATACCTGTCTCGCTTGGCGATAACCTGAGCCAGGATTTTGCAGTCTACATTGGTCGCCAATTTCTAATTTCCTCCCTCTCCGTTTTCCGTTTGTCGATGAAGGAGATGTTACCTTTCCTCATGGATTTGCTTATTGTACCTGTCAGAAGCATACTGTCGTACACCTCTAGCATGTCCTGGCCAATCACTTCCCACTGAACCGAATACAGATCAGCATTTTAGGCGTTGGTTCCAGAAGCATCATTCTTTTCTAAGGACGAGAGGGCCTTTGTCAGCCCATCCAGAGATAACAGCTGGTCCAGTCTCTCCCGCATGCTGCTGTCTAAGACCTCCGTGACAGAGGACAGGAACGATTGGGAGCCAGCACTGTCTCTGAACTTAGTGTCAAAGAGACTGGCATCAAAGGATTTGCTGATCATCAGGATGTCAGACTGAGATGATGTTACTGAGCCATTATCTTCTTTCAAGCTGCTGAGCACAGAGCTCTCTTTGTGCATCTTCGGGAAGAAGAAACGCCAGCATGTCTCATCTTGCTCCATTGTTGTGAATCTGGCCCGGAAGATTATCTGCAAAGGCTCCGAGGTAAAAGCGAGACTTGCTGACACATTACCTCGGTGACATCGAACCCAATTGTCGACAGCAGCAGTAGGTTCTGCATGGTTTTCTGGGATTTGGATAGTCTTGCCCGGCTCTACTCCACCTTCTGAAACCTTTTAATGATAAAACACCTTAGGATGTCCCCTGTGACTGTTTTCCAGCAGTCCGCTTTGGACTTACATATGCGCTTCACGGTTCTCCAACCCGTATAATCCCACTTCGTCTCAACATTTTCTGGGGTCAGTAGTTTCATGTTCAACTTTCACGTTCCCTTGCCAGCCCCCGGTCGTCCTGCAGGTGACACTGAGCCAGCAAGAGCCAGTGTTCAGTGAAGAGCACCCGTTGACGTCAATGCATCTGACCCAGAATGGGTGGGACACAAACAGGAAATCTATCCTTGAGCGGATAGACCCAGCTGGTTGTGACCAGGTGTATCTATGTTGCTGAAGTCCTGATATGTTGATAGTCCTGAAGATATCGTGCAGCTTGGTGACTTCACCTGTTTCCAGCTGGAATCTGACCATGGAGTCCAGTTCGCTGTGAGCCCCTCCGGATGGTCCATCCACATCGATGATGCAATTGAACACCCTGGCCAGAACGACCGGCCTGGAGGTTGCCAGCAGCAGTGGGATCTGCTGCCGGATGGCTAACCTCTCACTTTTTTACTCCCCGCCCCCCCCCCCGGGGGCGTCCATGGTAACTTGTCTCAGTGGGGCATTGCTGTATGTGAGCCTGCTCTCATCTACATACCTCCCAGTAACTATATGGTGATTATTAACAGTCTCACAGTGAGCTTGAATTGTTCACACTCCTCCCTCTAACTTCCCAATATCTCTTCCCTGTTTCACAGTCAGCCTAGCCTGATCCTGTGAGTCACTCTTTTTGTCCTCTTCCATTTAGCTGCTGTCTTTGAGATTGTAGCCAGAGATCTCTCCAGGCCGCATTTCATTCTCCTCACTGCCTTGTCGCTCCCCCGTACACCACGAGTCTCTCCCTTTCCCTCCAGAATAGTTCTTGTGACACCCCCACCCACCTCCCTGACCCCACCATCTAGCTGCAGTGTTGGAGAATCCCCATCATGGGCACTGCCATTTCTTTTCCAACTCATTCATATTTCTTCACAAAACAGAAACACGACTCAGCGACAGTAATCGATGGCAGGTGAATGAGAGAAATCATACATCTGAAAGGAGATTACCGTTGAATTGTGCGATTAACTTTATTTTATATGTATATAATAGAAGCAGAAATATTACGTGTAGTTATACATGGAACTCATTTCACTGAATTCAACTGTGCAAAGAAATGATTTTTCTGCTGCTCAAATCATTTCAACAGTACAACATTGGATAGAGAACATTTGGAAATGATGCACAAAGTGTAGGTCATTTAAGGGGAAACTGAAGACATGCTCTGCATCCAAACTATTAAACCATTTCACAAATCTGTCTTCCTCATTTTTTACTGGACTCCTTCCCATTCGATTTTCTGACGTTCTCTGGGTCACCCAAAATGTGTAGCTCCCTTTCCTTCCCAGCATGACCTTATGCCTTCCTTACCCCGGGTATGTAACTGTTTATCTTTAGCGTGTGCTTTATTTCCAGGGGACATACTGCGGTGGTTGTGACCAGGACAGCCAGCTGGACATCAGAGAGTATAGGTGGAAGGGACCCTGGTTCAATTCCCGCCTCGGGTAATTATCTGTGTGGAGTTTGCACATTCTCCCAGTGTCAGCGTGGGTTTTCTCTGGGTGCTCCGGTTTCCTCCCAAAGTCCAAAGATGTGCAGGTTAGGTGAATTGGCCACGCTAAAATTGCCCGTAGTCTTAGGTGCATTAATCAGGGGTGAATGTAGGCGAATGGGTCTGGGTAGGTTGTTGTTCGGAGGTTCGGTGTGGACGTGTTGGACCTGTTTCCACACTGTAGTGGATCTAATCTAATATGAGTTCCCTGATTGGGACTGCTAATCTGGACCAAGTAGGGTGGCTTGGCTGACAGATAAGAAGTGTCAGTGTCAGAGATGCAGTCTCTGAATGAGGCAGTAATAAATTCAAGGACAGTTCATATGACTGAAGAAGGGTGACTTGGAGAAGTGAACCAGCCTTTGTGCAGTTATTTCAGGTGCATCTCCAGCACTGGGTTTGAAAGTTACTGCGTATCCTTCCTGTTAGAGTAACAGTCAGAGAGTCATACAGAGTTCCAGCACAGAAACAGAACGTTCAGTCCAAAGCGTCCATGGCAACCAGATATCGAAATAAATTTAGTCCCATTTCCAGCATTTGGCCCATATTCCTCAGAACCCTTCCTATTCATATACCCATCCAAATTGTTTTTAACAGTGGTGGATGTGATCTGGATAGACTTCAGTAAGGCATTTGCAAAGGTTCCTCATGGGAAGCTGGTTATCAAGGGTAGATCACATGGAATACAGTCTATTCAGCCTCTCCTGATAGCTCAAAACCCATTAACCCTGGCAACATCCTTGGAAACCTTTTCTGAAACCATTCGATTATCGTTGTCACACAGCTCAGTTTCAGTAAAGCGTTTGATAATGTTCTGCATGGTAGGTTATTGCAGAAAGTACAGAAGCATGGGATTGAGGGTAATTTGGCTGTTTATATCAGACATTGGCGAGCTGAAAGAAGACTGAACGCTGAAAGCTGAAAGGTGGTAGTTCATGGGAATTATTAATCCTGGAGCTAGTGATGTACCACAAGGATCTGATTTCGGCCCGCTGCTGTTTGTCATTTTTATGAATTACCTGGAGAAGAGCGTAGTATGATGGTTAGTAAATTTGCGAATGACACTAAAGTCGGTGGAGTTGTGGACAGTGCTGAAGGATGTTACAGGTACAGAGGGGCATACATAAGCTGCAGAGCTGGGCTGAGAGGTGAAAAATGGTTTTAATGTGGAAATCTAACCTTGACTTTAGAAGGAATAACAGCAATATAAGTTACTGGGCCAACTGTAAGATTCCTGGTAGTGTGGATGAGCAGAGATCTCAGTGTCCATGTTAGAGCACTGAAAGATTCCACCCAGGATGAAGGGCTGTTAAGATGGCATGCAGTGTGTTAATTTTTATTGGCAGAGCATTGCTTTTTGGAGCCATGAGGTCAGATTGCAGCTGTACAGAACACTGGTGTGTCGCGCTTGGAGAATTGCGCACAGTTCTGGTCACCCCATTATCAGAAGGATATGGAAGCTTTGGAAACGGTGCAGTGGAGATTTACCAGGATTAGATTAGATTACATTACATTACAGTGTGGAAACAGGCCCTTCGGCCCAACAAGTCCACACCGACCCACCGAAGCGCAACCCACCCATATCCTCTATATTTACCCCTTACCTAACACTACGGGCAATTTACCATGGCCAATTCACCTGACCTGCACATCTTTGGACTGTGGTAGGAAACCGGAGCACCCGGAGGAAACCCACGCAGACACGGGGAGAATGTGCAAACTCCACACAGTCAGTCGCCTGAGGCGGGAATTGAACCCGGGTCTCTGGCGCTGTGAGGCAGCAGTGCTAACCACTGTGCCACTGTGCCGCCCACAGGATGTTGCCTGGTACGGAGAGAAGGTCTTATAAGAAACTTGAGGGACTTAATGCTGTTTTCCTTAGAGAGAAGAAGTTTAAAGGGTGATTTAACAGAGGCACACAAGATGATCAGAGGTATAGACAGGGCAGGCAGTGAGAGCCTTTTTCCTCGGATGGAGATTGCTATCACGAAGGGGCATAGTTTAAACAGAGGGACGATGCATATAGGGCAGATATCAGAGATAGATTCTTTACTCAGAGACTGGGAAGGGCGTGGAATATCCTGCCTGCATCAGTAGAGGATTCACTAAATACAAGGGCATTTAAATGGTCACTGGATAAACATATGGATGATAATAGAATAGCGTAGGATAGATGGGCTTCAGATTGATTTCACAGGTCGGCACAATATCGAAGGCTGGAGAGCCTGTACTGCGCTGTGTTTTTTTATGTATTAACACACCCTATCTTTGTAAGCTAGTTCGATCTCTCAAACATTCTGCATCTGTGTTCTATCTCTCGTTGTAAGACTGAGACTGAGAAGGTGAGGCCAGTATTGGGTTGCACTTGCAGATGCGTTGATGGACGGGAAAGCAAGGTTGTGAATGGAATTGATTTTGATTGTGAGGGATTCTTGAATTTATTAAGTTGATAACGGACTTTTTTTATCTCTGATGCCATCTACTACCGATCAGTAGAAACAATATCAATGTATGTTAGTAATTTACTTTCACTGAAGTGAAATATGGTAGATGTATTTGAATAAGCATGACACCCATTTGCAGAAATTCCGAGATCCCTTAACATGTTCAATCAATTCTTGGAGCCTGTTCGATGCAGTATTCTGGAGCAGAGCATTCTCTACACCTGATTGGGTATTCTACATCACACCTTCTGACATGAAACCCGGTATTCTCCACTGCAGCCAGCTTTTCCCGATTTCCTGATGTCAGCTCTGATCTGCATCATGTGCAAATATTTTACTGAAGACAAAATACTTGTTAATGTCTGGTTCATTCCATATGTCCCGAAATGGGGACCATTGCAAGGCAGGGATGATCTCACAATTCCCCGTGTTACTGAAACAGTGATCTAGACATGGGCTGTAGGTGGTGTAGAGAATGATACAGCCCACTGGCTGGTTATTGTGCTGGGTTGTGTTATTCAGCAGAGTTTGGAAAAGCTGAGCCACGGTGCGGTTCCCGTTGATCTGGGCGAGGTTCAGCAATTTACTTTCTGCGCAATGACTGCCGCTGTTCGGGAAGACAGCGAGGTCATTTCCACTTGGTTGGTTCAGGGAAATGTTCAAATCGGAGATAATAAAACATGTCTTGATATGCGGGAGTTCAGCTCTACATCTAAGTTCATCTTTCTGCACTGGGAAGCATGTAAAGCCAGCAGAAAGGTGAAACGTCCTCTCCCATAATCAGACGCCCGGTGCCCAGCCACCATGCAGAAACTGAAAGGGGCAAATTCAGGGTGCGAGTCAGGGAATGGACATTGGGTGAAACATTCTCTGCCCGGTGTCATTGGGCCCAGCTTGAGATGTTTTACTTGGAACAACGCCCGTCTTATTAGAGACATCGGGAAAATCAATAATTCACATTTCAAATTCATTCGTGGGAAGGTCAGTGTTGCTTCACTTTGTATCCCTATCCCAGTGTTGTAGTAAATTCTGGGATCAGCGAGGGGTTTAAAGAGAGAATCCGGGTAATGTGACAGAGGGCAGAACAATGTTACTTATTTTTGTACAAATCCTCCAGCAATGAATCAGAGAATGCCACGAGCATTCTGGATAACTTGCTGTAGCTTCATTTTAAGGTCCTTTACCTGATGCTCGACTTGATGCCACATGCCACATGTGATGATTAGAAATAGATAGAGACAGGGAGATAGAACGAGAGAGAATGCGAGCTTTAGGAACTGTCAGCTGCAACGGGAGGCCATAGAGTCATAGAGATGTATCGCATGGAAACAGACCCTTCGGTCCATGCCGACTAATATCCTAACCCGATCTACTTCCACCTGCCAGCACCCAGCCCATAGCTCTCCAAACCCTTCCTATTCATATACCCACCCAGACGCCTTTTAGGTTTTGCAATTGTACTCGACTCCACCACATCCTCTGGCAGATCATTCCATGCATGTACCACACTCTGCGTGAAAAAGTTGCCCCTTAAGTCTTCTTTATATCTTTCTGCTCACACCCGAAACCTATACTCTCCAGTTCTGGTCTCCCCGATCCCAGGGAAAGGACTTTGTCTATTTATCATATCCACGCGCCTCATAATTTTGTAGACCTCTATCAGGTCACTCCTCAGCCTCCGATGGTCAAGGGCAAACAGCCCCAGCCTGTTCAGCCTCTCCCAATAGCTCAAATCCTCCAACCCTGGCAACATCCTTGTAAATCTTTTCTGAACCGTTTCAAGTTTCCCATCATCTTTCATATAGGAAGGAGACCAGAGTTGCATGCAATATTCCAAAAGTGGCCTAACCAATGTGCTTAACATGACTTCCCAACTCCAGGGCTCAAGACTCTGACCAATAAAAGAAAGCATACCAAACGCCTTCTTCACTATCCTATCTACCTGCGAGTCCACTTTCAAGAAGCTTTCAACCTGCACTCCAAGGTCTCTTTGTTCTTCAACACTCCCTAGGACCTTAAAATTAAGCGTAGGCGTCTTGCTAAGATTTGCTTTCCCAAAATGCAGCACCTCGCATTTATCTGAATTAAACACCATCTGCCACTTCTCAACCTTTTGGCCCATCTGATCAAGTCCCCGTTGTAATCTGTGATATCCTTCTTCTCTGTCCACCACACCTCCAATGTTGGTGTCATCTGCACACTTATGTACCATACCTCTTCTGCTCGCATCGGAATCATTTATACAAATGACAAAAAGTTGAGGACCCCGCAGCATCCTTGTGGCACGTCACTGGTCACAGGCCTCCTGTCTGAAAAACAACTTTTCATCACCACTCTCTGTCTTCTATCTTTAAGCCAGGTCTGTATCCAAATGGCTAGTTCTCCCTTCATTCTGTGAGATCTAATCTTGCTAAACAGTCTCCCAATGGGAATATTGTCAACGCCTTACTGAACCCCATATAGATCACATCTACTGCTTTGCCCTCATCAATCCTCTTTGTGATTTCTTCAAAAAACTCAATCAAGACTGTGTGAAAGGTTCCTCAAATGCTGGAATAAATTTTAAACGTTCAGATTTTATATCTGCCTGTGGTATTCCGTTTATCTGACAAGGATGAAACACCTGGCAAAATGCAACTACATCCTTGTGTAATGCAGGCCAGTATAAAAGTCATTGTATTTTAGCCTGTGTTTTCCTCAAGTGGTAGCGCATGCAGCACTAGCAGCACCTCCTTTCTTTACCCGACTGGCAAAACGATTTGATGAATGTCTGTCTATTAACATTTGCTTGAAGGCATGATTGTCTGCATTTCCTCATTAAGATATCATATTTTAAGTAATAGCAGACAGGAATGCATTCATTTTCTTTCTCGGTAAATGCGCTTTGATATAAGTGTTCTAACTATGCAAATTGTTGCTGTAATTCAATCAGCTTGGGAAAGCAAAAATGCTTGCATGTTAACCGGTTTGCTCCTTCTCTATTCCACTTTAGTGATCAAAACAGGTTTTGGATAACACGACGTCAGTTTGCTTATTTGTTCCTTTTGAACCCTCCTGCTTCAACTTATGCCTCTGTGATCTGTGATCACGCAATCAGGAAAGATTCCTGGATAAATACTCTCCAGGTCTTCAGTTGCCTGCATCGCCACTGGCTTTTCAATGAGAGTAGGCCATCACACCTACTGGGGAATCCGTTTTATCATTTGCAAGGACAAATTGTATTCCTAGATCTGAGAACTTTTCCAGTACTCCTACCTCAAATTTTCCACTCTTCTCTAGATTCTCTGGCCTCACTTCTCATAATTCAGCGCTTTATGTCTCATCATGAATTCCACTTACCAATATCTTTTCTGGCAATAATCATTCAGGGGTTAGTATCTTTTCGTTCTTCAGTATTACAGAGTGAGAGGATCATTTTTCTCTTCATGTTGTAACCTTCTTACTTACTGCTCCTGGCCTATGTGAAAAAAACACGACACTTGCATGTACATTTCGAGCAGATCTGACACTTCGTCCTTAATCAACCTCTGATCATCCTGTACACTCTGACGCAGTTGTTTAACTTCCCTTGTGCTTTTTGGTACTAGTCCAACAAAACTTCCAGTCTGTTTGATTTTCCGACATTTGACTTAATCCGACCCAACCAACACTGTGATTTCGTGTGACCCACTTCATTGCAATAAAAACACCAGAGCTTTTTACGTTCTTTATCCCATTCAATCGTTTAATTTTTACCCTGTGGTAAGTTATCTTTGTGATCTTCACTGAAATCTACCTTTCCTTTTGCACCTGAGGATTTCTCTTTACCCCAGTTTCTGTCCCTCATGGACTAAAATTGATTCTGGAAGCCCAAACCGTGTTTTATGGACCAGCTCATAATCATCAGCACTTCCGCTGCTAACCTTGCTATTTTAACTGTTTGCTCTTCCACATGAGTTCACGCTTTTCAGGCAGTGAATTTTTTGAATTCCTCCAAAATAATTACTTCTCCAAGGGCATCATAGGTTTGCTCTATTTTTAAAGCTGTACTCCATCTCTTGAAATTAGTATGACCCATCCTTTCAAACTCAGTATAGGTTTGTCCAGAGACGTTCCTTAGATTCCTGAAACGTTGTCTATAGGCTTCTAGTGCAAGATAATACGTACTTTAAATGGCCTTTTCCACCTGCTCAAACTCGCCAGATGCATCGTCTGATCGCAATGCGAAGACCTCATGAACACGATCTACATGTATTGTTTGGATCAACAAAACCCACGTGGTCACTGTCCACTGCATTTGCTTCGCCATTCTTTCAAATAAGATGAAATAGGCTTCTACATCCTTCCCATCAAATTTACGCAATGATTGAACACACATAAACAGTTTCCCATCAGGTTTTCGGCACCATGGATTTGCTGAGCCCCACTCTCTTCCCCACTAGAGTTGCCTTCAGTCTTCTTCTCAATATTTTTCGGCGCATTTTCCTTTCGAAGCGTCAGTTTTTGAAGTTCAAAGTTCCTCTCTTTTTCTTTCTCGTCTGCGAAAGCTCTTTGTTGTTTTTCTTTCTCTTCTGCTTTTAACCATCACCCAAACTGTTTGTTTTCTGCTGCTGTTTCCTTCTCTCTCGCTCTGACTCAAACTGCTTTATTTGCAGTTGAATTCTTGCCATCTCTACATTTGCTGATGGTGTTTGAAGCAAATTTAAATGCTGAGCTGCTGCTGAAATCATCTAATCTTTCCTCACATTAGGTTTTAAACAGATAAAACTTTATTCACAAAATTACGGAATGAAACATAAACAACAGTTTAAAGAACAGTTTCTTTCCAAATTAGACTTAATTATGCTGTTCCTAAAATACACAACAGTCCAATAAACAAACCCCCTTAAACACAAAGTTAAAATGATGCAAAGACTCCCAGTCAAAGTTAGAAAGGGAGAAGGAGAGTGAGAGTCTCCCAGCGTGTTTTCACACAGCTACATTGCTGAACTAACTCAAACAAGACTTCAGCTTTTCGGACTGACCACTCCCCTTTCATTCATCCATTCATATATAAACAAAAAGGCAACTCAGTAAACCCTTCAATCTCTGTTTCAAATCAGTCATTTCGAAGCCCGAACTTTATAAACGACACCAGGAAAAACATCGAGGACACTGTATGTGTCAGAAAGGGAACAACTTATAGAAAAAAAGGGACAAGTTTTTTGACAATGAACCAGAAACGTTAGAGAAATGGGAGGGAGTGGGGTGTAGGGGCTCGAGGTTTCAGAGAACGGGAGGGGTGTTAGAGGTTCGAAGTTACAGAGATAGAGAGGGGGTGCAGGGGCTTAAGGGGGTTACAGAGATAGGGAGCAGTGTCGGCGCTGGAGGAAGTTAAACCGATAGAGCGGGGGTATGGGGGCTGCAGGGAGTTATAGAGACGGGTGGTGTGGTGGTTGCAAGGAGTTGCAGAGATAGAGAGGGGTTGTGGGGACTTGAGGGGGTTACAGAGATAGCTAGGTAGTGGAGGGACTGGAGGGGATGCGAGATAGCGAGGATGTTTAGGGGCTGGAGGAGCTTAAAGAGATAGGGAGTGGGTGACGGTGCTGGATGGGGTTACAGAGATTGGTTGGGGGTGTTGGGGCTGGAGGGAGTTAGTGAAAGGGAGGGTGTGTCGGGGTTGAAAGGATTAACAGAGATAGGGTCTGGAAGCTGGCGGAGTTTACGGAGATAGGGAGGAGGTGTAGTGGATGGAGGGGTTATGGAGGAAGGGAAAGGTTGTAAGGGTCAGAGGTGGTTATAGAGAAAAGAAGGGGTGTAGGGAATAGAGATTACTGAGTTCAAAACGGGGGTGTACTGGCTGGAAGAGGTGACAATGATTCAGAGGGAGTATACCGGCGAGACGTTAAACAGCTAGTGAATGGTGTAGGGGCTGGAAAAGCTGACAGACACAGAGAGGAAGTGAGAGAGATATGGAGTGTTTTACGGGCTGGAAAAGTGACATAGGTGACATGGAGGTGAGAGAGATAGGGAGTAGAGTAGGTGCTGGAAAAGCTGAAAGAGATAGGAAGGAGGTGAGAGAGATAGGTATGAGTGTAGGTACTTGTAAAGGTGACAGAAAGCGATATGGATTGGTGTAGGAGCTGAAGGAAGTGACACAGGTAGGCAGGCTTGTAGGACCTGGAGGAGGTCCGCCTTGAAGGAATTTGTGCATCGTGAGTGTCATCGTAGATGGCAGAGGTTACAGAGATAGGGAAGGTTGTGGAGCCTCTAAGAGGAGACAGAGATAGGGAGAAATGGAAGGGCAGGAAAGAGTTTAATGAGATAGCGATGGGTGTAGGGGCTGAAGGATGTGACGTAAATAGGGAGAGGTTTAGGGTCTGGAAGATGTGGCAGAGATTGGGAGAGATGTAGGGCCTGAAGGTTGTTAGAAAGGTAGGGAAGGCGAAAGGGTACTGAGGGTGTCAGAGAGATGTAAGTGGTAAAGGGATTGGAAAAGTTAGAAAGACATGAAAGTGTGCAACACCAGGGTGGTGGGAGGAGATTTAGGGAAGAGTGTAAATGTTGGAGGAATTTTCGGTGATCGACAGGTCTGGGATAGACGATGAATATTATGGAGATAAGTTGGGTTGCTGAGATAGAGATGGATATAACCGCTGGTGGCAATGACAAGCAAAGATACAGATGGCCAGGGAGGCAGCTTGAAAATAGAATTCCACAATGACTCAATGAAGAACAAATTGTAGGAATCTGTTCAACAGACAAGGGACTGTAAGTAACTGAAAGAGGGTCCAATCACAAGAGTCATAGAGTCAATGTCACACGGCACAGGCGAGGCCATTCAGTTAAAGTAAAAAGTAAAAAGCCGTTTCAACACCACAAAGCCCTCCTTCCTAACGTCTGTGTGCTCGGCCCAGAATTGGGAGAGCTGCCTGACAGACTGTTCAAGCAACAGTGTGACTTAAGGAAGCCTCATTGTTTCAGATCAAACGCTTACATGGAAACATCCTCCTGACTCCTCTCCCTCAGCCTCATGGCGGCAGGTCAAACACTGACCCGGAAACCTCTTGGTAACCCCTCTCCTTCAGTCCCATGGTATCAGACGAAACACTCACATGGAGACCTCCTGCTGACACCCCTCCCTCACCCTCATAGTGTCAGATCAAACACTGATACGGAAACCTCCAGCTGACTCCCTTCCCTCAGCCTCTTGTCATCAGATCAAACACTGACACGGAAACCTCTTGGTAACCCCTCTCCCTCAGTCCCATGGTGTCAGATCAAACACTGACACGGAGACATCCTGCCGCCTCGCCTCCCTCATGGGGCCAGATTAAACATTGACATGGGAACCTACTGCTGATTTGCCTCCCTCAGCCTCACGATGTCAGATCAAACACTGACACAGAAACCTGCTGCTCACTCCCCTCCCTCAGCCTCATGGTCTCAGATCAAACAGTGACACATAAATTTCCTGCTGACTCCCCTCACTCAGCTTCAAGGTTTCAGATCAAACAGCGACACAGAAACTCTTGCTGACTCCCCTCCCTCAACTGAAGGATCAGTATTCCTCCATATTGAAAAAAACACTTAGAGGAAGCACTGAGAGAGTCGCGAAAGTGGAAACTGTATACTGGGTTGGCCATTTCAAAACCACCACCAAGAGGTGCTCAGCTGCAGTATTGCTGATCGAAATGGTCGGTCCAAAGGATATAGCTGTTAGATTGGGTCTGCACTGGATGGGGAGGTTCTAGATTAGAGTGGTGCTGGAAAAGCACAGCAGTTCAGGCAGCATCTGAGGAGCAATAAAATCGACGTTTCGGGGAAAAACCCTTCATCTTTTGCCCAACACGTAGAATTTACTGCTCCTTGGATGCGGCCTGAACTGCTGTGCTTTTCCAGCACCACTCTAATCTAGAATCTGGTTTCCAGCATCTGCAGTCATTGTCTTTACCTGCTGGATGGGGAGGGAGCGACAAAGGGGGGGGGTGGGGGGGGGGGAACATCTTTGACCTCAATCGACCAGCTGCAGAGACATTGTTCAGTGACCATATTGATAACAGTGACTACCACATACAGCATTTGTAGAGACAAAGTCCCACTTTGACATTATAAATACCCTCTGTCATTGTGTGCCACTTTCACTGTGCAGAACGGGGCAGATTTCGAATAGATCTAGTAACTCAACTCTTGGCTGTATGTGATGATTCGGGTCAGGACCAACAGCAGCAGATTTGGGCTCCAGCAAAATTTTGACCATCACTGCCTGGCATATGCTGCACTTTACACTGACCATTCAGCGAGTGCAGTAACCCTTGCTCAATGGAGAATACAGGAGCGCCTGACAAGAGCAGTACCAGGTACATCTAAAAATGAGGTGAATTCACCAAACAGGACCACATACTCACCAAATCGCGTAAACTGCAAATGATACAAAGATTTAGCCAATGAATCACACCTAATGTCTGCAATCCTGTCACATGCAGTCAGGTGAACAGTAGCAGACAATCAAACAACTCAGTCGAGGAAGTGGATCCACAAATATTGCCTTCCTCAATGGTGGAAGAGACCAGCACAACATTAGAAAACAAAATACTGAAACATTCACAAAAATGTTCAGACAGAAGTGTCGATGCAATTACCTATATTAGTCTCCTGCAGATGACAGTCTTCAGGTGAATCGATTCCTTTTTGCATGGTATCTGCAAGCGGTTGGAGAGATTGGAGAATGCAAAAGCTCTGGGCCCCCAAAACATTCCATTCAAGCTGTTCTTGCTCGAATTCAGCACTGGCACCTTCGTGACAATGTTGGGAAACTGGGCACACAGAGACAGAACATCAGACAATCAATGATTGCCCCATTGGTTTAGAACAAATAACATAGAGCAATACAGTACAGAACACGCCCTTCGGCCCTCGATATTGTGCCGATCTGTGAAATATTCGCAGCTCACTCCCCCTCCACTCTATCCCAAAACCATCCATGTGCTTATATAAGGATTGTTTAAATCACCCTAATGTGGCTGAGTTGACGACATTAGCAGGTAGGGCATTCTACACCTTTACCACTCTCTGCATATAGAACCTGCCTCTGACATCTGTCTTCAATCTATCACCCCTCAATTTGTAGTTATGCCGTCTCGTACAAGCTGTCGTCATCATCCTAGGAAAAAGCCTTTCACTGTCTCCCTTATCTAATCCTCTGATCATCTTGTATGTCTCTGTCAAATCCCCACTTAGCCTTCTTCTTTCCAATGAGAATAGACCCAAGTCTCTCAGCCTTTCCTCATAACACCTTCCCTCCAGACCAGACAACATCTTGGTAAATCTCCTCTGCACCTTTTCCAATGATTCCATATCCTTAATGTAATGGGACAACCAGAACCGTACACAACATTCCAAGTGTGGCCGCACCAACGTTTTGTACAGTTGCAGCGTGATATTGCGGTTCCGGAACTCAGTCCCTTTACCAATGAAACCTAATACACCATAAGCCTTCTTAACAGCACTATCCAGCTGGGTGGCAACTGTCAGGGATCTATGCACATGGACTCCAAGATCCATCTTCACATTCACACTTCCAAGAATCTTTCCATTGACCCAGTACTCTGCCTTCCTGTTATTCTTCCCAAAGTGCATCACCTCACATTTAGCTGCATTGAACTCGATTTGCCACATCTCAGCTCAATTCTGCAGTTGATCCAATTCCCCCTGCAACCTATAACATTCTTCCAAACTGTCCACTATTCCACCGACTTCAGTGTCGTCTGCAAATTTACTAATCCATCCACCTATGCCTGCGTCTAAGCAATTTATAAAAATGACAAGCAGCTGTGGTCCCAAATCAGATCCTTGTGGCTCACCACTTGTAACTGGACTACAGACCGAATATTTTCCATCAACCACCACTTACTGCCTTCTTTCAGAAAGCCAGTTTCTAATCCAAACTGCTAAATTACCCTCAATTCCATGTCTCTGCATTTTCTACAACAGCATACCATGTATACCACGTCAACTGCCCTATCCTCATCCACAATCATAAACTGATGGAAGATGTCATCTGCAGTGGCATCATCAGCAACTCCTCATCACTAACCTGTTCATTGAAGCGCAGTGTGTGTTCTGCCAGGGCCACTCATCCTGTGACCCCCATTGAAGCCTTGATTTAAAGACAGACAACAAAAAAACACACAGCTGCATTCTAGAGGTGAGGCAAGAGTCACTGCACTTAACATCATCATACTTGCATTTGACCACCTGTGGCATCAAGGATTAAGAGCAAATGGGAATCCAGAGAAAACTCTGCACTGGTTGAAGATATACGTTGTACAAAAGAAGGTGTTAGGATTTGGTGGGTTTGGGAAATGGAAAAGTATGGCAGCATACTCTTCAGGGTTGATAGGGATGTTCTTTCGTTTGACAGAGACCTCTGGTGGCAGTTTAACTGGATAGTCATCATGCCTCAATTAAGGGAAAGGTTATTTCGGACTTTCCTTATAGTTATCTCAGTTAATGCTGGAATTGAACTCACACTCTTGGCATTAACCTGTAAGATAAACTAGACATCCACCTGATTGAGCTAACCAAGTCACCACTCAGCTCCTTCGGGTCGATATTTGAATATTAATCTTTTCAGTAATGCTATTCCACAGCTTTGGAGCAGACTGAACATGAAGCAAGCACGGTGGCTCAGTGGTTAGCATTGCCGCCACTCAGCACCAGGGACCCGGGTTCGCTCCCAGCCTCGGACAACTGACTGTGTGGAGTTTGCACATTCTCCCCGTTTCTACGTGGGTTTCCTCTGGGTTCTCCAGTTTCCTCCCACAGTCCAAAGCTGTGCAGATTAGGTGTATTGGCCATGCTAAATTGCACATAGTGTTAGGTGCATTAGTCAGAAGGAAATGGGTCTAAATGGGTTACTCTTCGGAGGGTCAGTGTGGACTTGTTGGGCCAAAGGGCCTATTTCCACACTGTAGGCCCTCTGTCCTGAGCCCAGCAGTTTTCAAGTGCTTCATAAATAGCCATCCATCTGCCATAAACTCACAAGTGTGGGTGTTCACCAACGATTGCACAATGATCACGATTTGACAATGTTCGCGATTATGCATGTATGCAAAACGTGCAAGCGTGTGCACAAAAGTGACAAGGGACATCTGCACTACACACGATACAGAACTGAACCATCATCCACTACCAATACCCCAGGGATTAATGTTAACCTGAACTGGACTGACTAGATGAACTAATTCCCCATGTCTATGAAGGGTTTATCTCTGAAACGTCGACTCTCCTGCACCTTGGATGCTGTCTGACCTGCTGTGCTTTTCCAGCGCGCCACATTTTGACCTATATACATTTATTGATAACAACAAAATGTCAGGAGCTAGGAATGCGGCCGGAATAACTTGCATCATGATTTTCAAAAGCCTGCCCACCATCTATAAGACACAAGTTGAATATGTGTGTTCATACACAATTCCCCCATTTGCCTGGCTGAATGCAGGTTCACCCCTCATCCACTGACACACAGTAGCAGCAGTGCCTGCCATCTCCGTGGTAATCCGCAGAAATTTAACAAGGCTCCTTACAAAGTTCCTCTGAAACCACGACCATCATAATTGGACAAGGGCAACAGATATATAGAAGTTCCATTCCAATCCACCCAACACCCTGATTTGGAAATACACTGCCTTTCTTTCAACTTCACTCACTCATGACCGACAACACATGCAGCGGCTCAACGTGTCAGCTCAACCCCACTTTCTCAGGGGCAACAAGGGGCAGGTAGTAAATACGTGCCCAATGACCTTCCATGAATAAATCAGAATGGAAAATATTGCCTAAACATGATCAATACTGGACACTGAGATTTGTTTTTGGTGAAAGGAGGATGGTTTGTTCCAGTCAGTGTCTTGCCTTTGTGAATTGCTAAAGTGATATTCTGTTTGAAACAATCTGTCAATTGTTCAGAGGCATGGCTTGCATACTAAGAATCACAGAGACACTGACATTCACATGTCATATTGACTGACATAGTGACTCAGTGGTGAGCACTGCTGCCTCACAGCACCAGTGTCCCAGGTTCAATTCCTGCCTTGGCGACTGTTTGTGTGGAGTTTGATCATTCGTCCTGTGTCTGCGTGGGTTTCCTCCCAAAGTCCAAAGATGTGCAGGTCAGGCGAATTGGCAATGCTAAATACCCATCGTGTTTGTTCATTGGTCAGAGGGAGATGGGTCTGGCTGGGTTGCTCTTCGGACAGTCGGTGTGGACTCTTTGGGCTAAAGGGCTTGTTTCCACACTATAGTTAATCTAATCTAATGTTACTGAGTCGTGAAATGGATAGAATCGTTTGAAAATGTATTCGTATGCGACTGTGGAATGTTCAAACACACGGTGGTGCTGTTCTGTGAAAATGTTTGTGTGACTATTAACACACAATATTAGTACAAGCAAAATGTTCGTATATTTTCAAAGTCCTTGCACTTAAGAATAATTTACTCTTAGGTATGATAACGAGACCCATCATTTGAAAGGCCCTTACTGTGATTTATGTTCATAAAACGTATTGAAGGATTGTGTGAATAACTGTCCAGCTCCAGTTTGAAAGATGTTTGGACAGATTTTGTAGATGGTCACATAGAAGTCGTGGTGAGGCTCAGTGGCACTGTGTCTTAATTGATGCTCTCATCAATGCCATTTTCAACAGCTTTGCTGACTGCAAGATGATGTGTTCACTGATCTGAACATGAATCAGCTGTTTACTACAGTCACTGAGTTGTGTAATAGTAGGAATTGTGTCATAGCTAGCTGTGTATTCTGGTAATTTAATTATTGCACAATTCAACCAATTTTGTCCAAAAACAATGATGTTTGATTTTTAAAAAAATACATAAGAAATAATGTGATATTATCTCTTCATTGTAAAAAGTGTAAAAGTGACCTGCCATATATTTCCCACAGACCAATCAAACAACAGTCAGACATTGTCTGTAATGCAGGATTCTGTGAGCAGGAGTATGTACCAGACAACATCACCACCATCTCTGGTCGGGTTTGTCCCACTGACAAGACGCAGCCAGGTAGAGGGAGCCAGCTCTTTGATACATAGTCAACAAAGTGCTCAGCATTGATGTTGGATCTTGTGGCTGCTGGACTGCTCTGAGGCAGATTATGGGGGAGTCAGTAAAAGGGAAACATATATTTGACCTCATCATAACCAATTGGACTGCTGTAGGTACAACTCTTCCTTTAATATATCGCCAAGACTAGCCACTGTGTAGACCTTGTGGGTAGGAAGGTCCACCTTCACATTTTGTCGATCCTCCCCACCATGCCATGTAGCAACATATGTGCTGAATGGACAGACTTTAACCAGATCGGGCAACTAATGACGAAACGTCCATGAGGTGCAAGTGCGTTTTCGGCAGCAGCTAAATCGTGCTCTGCACAACTCATGCAGTCTGCAACCTCACGGCTCAGCATACCTCCCGCTCTGCGGCAACCGTTAAGGCAGTGTTCCACTGTGGGTCAGTGAAGAATTCAGAAGGACATGCTGGGAGCAGCGCCAGCCAGACCTTGAGACGTGGGGTAAAACTGGAGAAACTCTTATTGACTTCACTTACAAAATAGGCCGACATGCATGTATAAAAAGCATAAGCAGCAAGTGTTGGGCAGAGCTCAATGATCCCATATACAATGGTTTAGATCTGTGTTCCTGCCTCATGTAGTCATAAAATATAATGGACCTTGGAGTAGGAGGCTTCTCTCCAACAATGGAATCTCCGCTTATGGGGGGACGTCAGGGAACAAATAAAATTGTTGCATTTACAACGTGGGGCGGTGATGACCTCGCGGTATTATCATCCAGAGACTATTCATCCAGAGGCCCCACGAATGTTCTGGGGATGCAGTTTTGAATCCCATCTGGGCAGATGGTGGACTTTGAATTCAATAAGAATCTGGCATTAAGAGTCTAAAATGGACCATTGTTATTGTCAGAAAAATACCATCTGGGCCACGAATGTCCTTTAGGGAAAGAAATTGCCATCCCTCCCTGTTCGGCCTACATGTGACCCCAGGCACATAGCAAGGTGATTGACTCTTATTCTGGGCAATTAGCGATGGGCAAGAAATGCTGCCTAGCCATGAATGAAAGACAAAACTCGATCGTCAGCCAGAAGGACTGAACAGGTAATCCATTTCGGCCTCATTCAGTCGGACCCAGCGTCAGAGACCCCAATCCTCAGACAAATCCGTTCACTCCATTCGAAATCAAGAAATGACTCGAGACACTGGAAACTGTGACTGAATTCCAGAGATTGCCATATCTCTAGCCAAGCTGTTCCATTCCATTATGAACACTAACGCCTACCAACAGTTTGATAAACCGCCCAACTATGTCCTGTAAATAAAAGCAAGACGCCTTGCATTGCAGCCAGTCACTGACACATCGGTGTATGATCGACCATGTAAATGTGAAGCAAGGTGTTAGCAGTAATGTAATCAATCATCAATAACCTACTCAGGGGAGTTCAGTTAGTGTCCCGCCAAGCTCACATGGCTACTGACCATATTGCCAGCTCAGTTCGCAAAAGAGGAATTACAAAGCAGCAGTGGTAATAATTACTCTTAACATCGAGGAACCATTTAACAGTGTGTGACAGTAGTATCACGAATAAAATTTTAATGATTTGGAATGTAGGGGAGGTACTGTCCTGTTTTGAATTATCACCAGAAAAAATATGATTTTTGTCAGTGTCTGTAATTGGAACTCCAGGAGAGCTCCTCAACTATTTCTCAGGATCGAGAATGTTCAACGCTCAATCTTTTCCAGGAGCTGCAATGGCCTTCATTCAATCATCAGGTCAGACGTGTGAATGTTCACTGATTATACGATTCCTGAAAGAGTCCATATTCAAATCAAGGACATTTGTCAGCAGTAATGTAATCAATCAGCAATAACCTATTAAGGGATGTGCAGTTAGTGTCCTGTCAACCTCACACAGCTCCTGATCACATTGCCAGCTCAGTCTTACAAATGGCAAGTGATGTTCACGCCACGTAAATATTCGACAAATAAGACAATGAAGGATTAAAACATCCTTCTTTGATTTGAACTAGCATGACTGTCAGGATGTCCCAGCACGGTGTTCATCAGCAGCCTTGGTGCTCTCGTTGACCAAACATTTCCCTGGTCAGAGAGATTAGTCAGAGAGACAGTAGTTCAGGAAAGGCACGATGTCTGAAGAGGCGCTATTCAATTTTCCTGAGGGTCTGAGCTCTCTCTCTCCCTCTCTCTCTCTCGGTGCTTTCACACAATCCAACTCCCCCGTGAATGACAGACATTTCTCATGTGGGTTGGCTCATCCTGGAACTGTTTCAGTGAAGGGGGTCGGATAAAGTTGTATCCTGGATTTGAGATTCCAGTCGTACCTACACGGCCTCTCTCACACACAGAGACTCAGAGATGGAAACAGCCAGAATACTTTTGATACTCAGTACTTAGCTCCATCCTCACGTCAAAATGAAGTACAGCTACCAAGGCCTGGTTTATAAACACCCAGGTATGTCGCTCCAACCATTATCTCCTCCTAAGTCCCAATTCATCCGGTCAGTTCCCAGCTTTTTCGATCTGGAACACACTTCCTCGATGTACGGAGCAAACCAAGAGGCTTCTATGTGACAGAGTTCAACAATGGTAGGGAGTGGCCAGTTCTCTAAGTTCATGTCTTTTCTAGTTTGGTTTCGTTTTAGCAAAGGTAGTCATGAGATTCTGCAGTCGAGAGGATGCCTTCAAGCTTCAGCAAATGGTTCCTGTATGGATTGGTCTCTGAAATCTCTCCTGCTTGTGTCGTGAAAATTAAATTGAGTCGACTCAAATGCTAGCAAAGGAAAAGAAAAGGTTTATTCGGATTCTGCAGAATCGACGCAAAACATTTGCCAAAATGCATCATTTAAGGGGTGCCTGAATAGCTTTCACATTTTCCCTTTATACTAAACTTCGCTTACTCTTATCACATCTGGGAACATTCGAGCTCCTTTCCACACATTGAGTTGTTTTTCTCACTCCTTGACTGTTGATAAGATAGTTGACTGTCCTTCTGAGACGACTGTGAGTCTGGTTTAACTTTTACATTTTTCCTGACTTTGCTTTTCTGCCTGCCTGCAAAACTTTGCAAAGTATTCTTTCTCAGATTTCAAATAAATGTTAATTTTCCATTAAGTTTCCCCTCTTTTTTATCACTTTATGACAACAATGACAGACACAAAAAAAAATGTGCAGAGCCAGATGGCTATAGATTACATTGCTGAGGGAGCACCAGGCCTTTCCTCAGAAACTACCGATCTGTAACACAGCTTTGTGGTAGTATCATCACTTGCTCTGGTGTGCCCTGTACATTGCCCATTTTCACACGTCACACACTTCAACGTCAAAGTATGATGGAGTCCTCACACTCCAATCTTTCTGCTGTGGGGCCACTGATCGTTTTACCATTTGGTATCCAAATGCACTCATAAGCAAATGGTATAGGTAGTTACACAAGCCGAATCCTTTACAAAGCACAATGATTATGATCATTCCTATAACTTGTAGAACATTTAGGATCCAATGTCCCTATTCTCCCCAAAGGGAGGTGAGCCATCGGAACCAGGAATCATCTGTTGAGGGAGGCGGTCGTATCGCCGCCTTCTTATGATTTATTACACTAGTGTTATTCTGGGACTCATCAGGAATATTAAAACAGCATGAGGTACCTAACATTTTGCATATGCCCGCCATTATGGTCTGATTATTGATAAAGGAACACGTAATGTTGATGATCGTACCATTCACTTTAGTTGCTGAGCAAGAGCCATTGTTCAAGTACTGCGTCATAGTACACTGCGAGATGCCCAAATGTAGTTTCCCCTGATTTATGCAAATGCAGATTTCTCCCCTGCCTTCGACTATTTGGAAAGCTGTGGTCGGAAGCGTGTCAGCCTTGGGACTGCAGTTAGCCTTGAGTTCGGGTGGTGCCGCGAGATTTGCCGTTATTGCTCCCGCTATCAGGGTCACGGTGGTTGCCGCCCGCAGAAGCAGGCAGCTAGCATTTCTCGCCAGGATCTCTGTGATTGGTTCGGCAGTCCACCGTTGGGCTATGTGCAAGCATATTCAACAAGTGTGGACGACGTCTAATCTCTGGTATTGTATTAGGGAAAAAAACACATGCTCTGTTCTCTTCACATCTAGCAATGGCCCTCCACACTTTGCAATCTATTGCCGTTACGACATTTATCTCCTGGAGGGCCAATTCCACAACCGCGCTAGACTCGCTATTATGCCTCGGTCAACTCCCTCCGGGTTCGTGTAAGACATTAATGCCCTCCACCCTGCTTGGATTCAGGTCCTTGATTAGGTTTGATAGGTTGAGATGCCCTCGTGCAACGATCTTCTGTAGGACCTTCTGCACTGCATCTCGGGGAGGCGACTGTATTACTATATTCACCTGTCTATAGATGTCGGAGAACGATCTATGCCAGACGCCCTCATCGCTCTTCTGAGTCTTTGATATTGCCACCCGTGCTCTGGCACCTCCAACCTTGATGATAGAATATCTATTTCCCGTGTCAGTTGTCCCTTTGGCCGTGGTGGCTACTTCTAAGTGCCAGTCACCGGAGCCACAAGTATCCCTTCGTAAATATTTATTATCCCATTTATAGTCGTCCTGGTTTCTAAACCGCCATGTGTCGCATGTGAAGGTCCCCTTAGTTCCCTCAGTTAAGATTACTCTGTGCAGCTGCATCACAGATGTCCCTACCGTTATGAATAGTCCTCCCAGGGCGCTTGCTAAAAGTTTGAGCTGGGGCATCCCCATGTTTGTATGAGGCTTCTGTTCACTACTTGCACTTAATTGGTTATGGTGCTGTCCCACGTCTACTCAGGTCCAGCTACACGCTTGCAATGACTGGCGTGTATCCACGTGGCTCTTTCTGCGATCTTAACTGCTGTCTGTGTTGCAAGGAGCACTTGAAACGGTCCAAGCCACGTCTTCGCCTTCCAGGTTTTCCTCCTGAAGTCTTTCACCACTATCCAGTCTCCTGGTTCTAGATCGTGCAGCTTCCCTTCCGTTAACCCGGTTGGGGTAACGCTGCTTTCATTTGATTCTGTATTTGAGATAAAAGTGTAGATACTTTTATACAGTAACAAAACATCTTATCCTCACAATGGCCTGTTATCTGTCTTACCTTAGGTCTTGTGGCCATTTCCTGTGTTGGGCAGTCCAACAAACAAAATCTCAAACGGGCTAAGATTAGCTTTTCCTCTTCTCCTAGATCTCAGATACATTAACACAATCAGAAGTGCATTTGTCCATGTTACCCCTAGTCCCTCACGAGATTTTGTCAATTTATTTTTTTGGGTAGCATCTTCTCTGTCCACTGCCCCACCACTCGCTGGGTGGTAGGCACAGTGTTGTCTCAGGTTTATTCCCAAGTAATCACTGATCTGGTTTAAGGCATTATTGACAAATGGTATCCCATTGTTGCGACTAAGCCATTCAGGGTTGCCCCATCTAGGAATTATCTCAGTTAGCAAAGCTTTGGCTATTGCACTGGCATCCTGATTAGACGTGGGGAACGCTTCCATCCATTTGGAAAACATATCAACTATTATCAGACAATACCTTTTCCCTTCACTGGGTGTTAGTTCAATAAAATCCGCCTGTAAATGTTCAAAAGGGTTTTGGGGTGTGGGGTGTGCTGCCTGACTTATCTGAATTCCCCTCCCCACATTATTAGTTGCACAGATAACACAACGCTCACAATATTTCTTGGAGTAATGAGTAAAACCCTTAGTGCAACAATAAGCCGAAATATTGTCATACATCACCCCTTTTGACACATGGTCCTTACCGTGTGTCAGTTTGGCATAGAACGGAAATCATGATCCTGGTGGACAGGGTTTACCATTGGGGCCACACCATATTCCTTCCCTCACACTGCATCCTGCTTTCATCCACTCACGCTTTTCTTCCAGTGTGGCCTGTAACTGTAACTCCCGGACGTCTGCTGTTGGGATACAAATGTTTGTCATACATCTGTCAATCTGCTCACTTATTAGCTGCTCGGCTGCTGTTTTTGCTGCTGAATCTGCCCTTGCATTGCCTTCAGAAATAAAATCACTATTTTTTGTGTGGGCTTCACACTTACACACAGCCCCTGTGTTTCCACAGGGTTCCAAAATCATGTACAACCCCCAATGCATATCTGCTATCGGTGGAAATATTCACTGTCTTTCCCTCAGCCAATTTACAGGCCTCAGTCAAGGCAATCACTCCACTGCTTCCACTGACAGATGAGAAGGGAGTGATCCCGCTTTCAGAATCTCCTGGGTAGTCACTACAGCATACCAGACACGATTCTGGCATGTGTCCTTGCTCGCGAACGCTGACACATCCAGAAAAATCTCCATATCGGCCTTCTGAACTGGTGAATCCGGCAAATCTGGTCTGGGGCTGCAAATCTCATTAGTTAACAGCGACACAATCATGTGGGTATCCGCCTCCTTCTGTGGGGAGAAGGCTAGCAGTGTTAAGGCCGTTACATCGCTTTATTGTAATGTTAGGCATCTCCAAGAACACAGTATTCTATCTGAGCCAAAGTGCTGCTGAAATGTGTGTGGTCCTTTGCTCGGAAAGCAAGAAGGATACTGCATGTGGGACCAGACGGGTTAATTCACCATAGCCAATTATATCCCTGGACACTACAACAGCTTTTTCATCTGCAGCCACGCCGCCCAGGCATTTCGGCAATCCTGTCGCTACGGGGTCTAGTTTAGCTAAAAAAATAAGCTACCGCCCTCAATCTTCCCTCATGATCCTGCAACAGCACATATACCATGCAGCCACGCTTCTCATCTACTGTTTGTACAAAAGACTTGTTTGGAATCGGAATCCCCAGCGGATGTGTAGTTCGGAGTGCGTTTTGAATACAGCAAAGGCACTCTCGTCCTCTGGGGTGCACTGCAATGGACACTGGTTCTGCAAACTTTTGCGATGGACTGTGTCACGAAGGGAAGCCTCAAGGTTTGCGTAATGTGAGATAAACGTTCTACAGTAGGAGCACATGCCCAAAAGGGTTAGTAATTGTTTCTTCGTGTGAGGTTTTTGAATTTGCTGGGTTGCTTGAACTCTGTCTTGACCAATAGCCTTCCCGTGTTGAGATATTACATGACCTAAAAACTTCACCTGTTGTTGTGCAAATTGTAGCTTTGTGAGTCTGGCTCGTGCCCTTCCCTTGCTAGATGGCAGAGCAGTGCAACGGTATCATTCTCACATTGTTCCTTTGTTAGTGCCGCTATCAAGTAATTATCTACATACTGCAAAGGCGCTGACTCAGGGGTTAGAGCAAGACTCTCCAGACTCCTGCGTAGACCCTCATTATATATGGTGGGGGATACACAGTAACCTTGACAAAGTCGCGTGAAGGTATATGGTTTAACTTTGAATGAAACCGCGAACCAGAATTGACTATCTGGGTGCACCAGTACATTAAAGAAGGCATTTGCTAAATCCACAACAGAGAACCATTTACTGTCCGGTGGAAGTTGAGCCAATATAGTATGGGGGTTAGGAACTATTGGGGCGCGCGGCAGAACAGCGCTATTGATTGCCTGCAGGTCTTGAACAAACATCCATTCCTCCGGTTCACCAGGAATGTTTGCCTTCTTCACCGGAAAAATGGGGGTTTCTCACCAGTGAGTTTTCACAGGGGATTATCACTCCAACCTTCAGGCGGGTTTCAAAGACTCGAGTAATTCCTTCTATGGCTTCGGGTTTTAACGGGTATTGTGCTCTGCAAGGACGTTATTCAGACTTCGGAGTTACCCTTCTGGGCTCACAGACCCGTCAAAGCCACATATCATGTTTGCCCTTTGCCCACAACTCAATAGGGGCCATTTTTAATCTTAGGTCTGAGGCTTCTATCTTAGGCTATACTCTAAGGCTTTCAGGGCTAGCTGGGGTTACCTGGATGGTCCTATCTGCCTGAGTTAGCCAATTAACTTTCTTCTCATATGTCCGCATATCTGCATTGAACCAGACACCCACATCGTCCATGAAGACCCAACCTTTCGTTCTTTGTGCCCTTAGCACCCATGGACCCAAATCCTGCCACCTGTCACCAGGTGATATGTTCAGGAACCTTTCACTCATCTTTATTTGTGTCGATTGTCTAAACTGGCTTAATTTAAGAAATGAATATGTTGCCCCTTTATCTTCCAAAAAGGTATCTGATGTACAATCAACATATAACATAGAGTTGGGCATTGACTTATACGCATCATTGTGATATTGGACAAACTGTCCACACTTCTCAATCTCAGCGCTGAAAGTAGAGGTGTGACATGTCTCATTGCCTGGAAGGTTAGTAGAAGAGATTAGCATAAGCGAGTCTTCTTGCCAAGCATAAAGGAAAGAGACTTACTGTACTTTGTGAGCTTCCGACTTCCACCTCAGCCTTCCACTGTCAATCATCCTGCTGTCCAGCCTCCAGGGCCGATTGAGGCTGTCTGTGTGGGCACTATCTCGCCCAGTGGTCCATTGCTCCACACACAAAGCACCCGCCAGATTTATCTCTGCCGGCCCCTCTTCTGCGACAACTTCCACGACCTCCTTCTCTTCCACGACATCCACCTCTGCCTCTGTCTCTTCCTGCAGCACCTCTCTCCAACGGCTGCGTGACCATTTGCATCATAGGTAGCTGAGCTTTATGTGCATGCAGTTCCATCTTTAGCTTCCGCTTATCCTTCTCTTGGCTAAGCAGTTTTTCAGCATGTATCGCATGTTGTTCTATCAAATTCAGCTTTCTCGTGTCCCAGGTAATACATGAGTCTTTTATCTTTTTCGCTATTTCGTTCTTCATTCTATTGATGAAGCTGTTCCTCTGGTGTGCCTCATACGGCGTGATTTCTCTGCTGTTCTCTCAGTCATCTTTGGTATTCTGTTGCAAAGATGTTTCAGGTGATAAAGTAAATTTGACAGAGAATATGCTGAGTAGCAGTACTTGAAATGGGTGGTATTACTTATTCAGCCTAACTGTCCAGAATACATGCGTTTTATAACTCAATAATCGGATCTTTCATTCATTCAATGTTGTCAAAAGTATGAAATTCAAATGAATTTGGATTTAGTAACTCAAGGCATAATGTCAGCTGATTGGTTAAATTTGAACCGCTGTGAAATCAATTGAGGTATCTCGGTGACAGCCAAAGTTTACATATTAATGTTACATCTTTAAATTGTCCAGTGCAATCTGCCTGCGAGTCACTCACATGGCAGGTGCTTGAAGGTTTCACTTTATGTTAACGGTACATTACATGTCGTCAACTTCATTACACGTCCGCCTTATGGGAAGAGAAGAACCATAATTTTTTCTCGATTTATTTTTAAACCCAATTATCATGAAATACATAGAGCATTAATCTAAGTTCATATTAACATATACATATATATATGTTAATATGAACTTAGATTAATGCTCTATGCATGTCATGATAATTGGGTTTAAAAATAAATCGAGAAAAAATTATGGTTATATATATTTTATATTATAAAAATTATATATATGTGTGTGTGTATGAGTTTATGTGCATGTATCTAGCTATGTATATATACACATACATACACACATAAACATGTAAAGTGTGCATGCGTGTTTACAAGCTAATATGACATTGGTATCTGTTCGAAGTTATCCATCTGCTAACACATTCCTATGAACACCAACATGTATGATTTGCAAATTAAAACTCTGTAGCGTAAGACTCAAATGAAATAGTCTCATATTCATGTCTTTAGATTGTTCCAAGGATATAACAATATTGTGAATCTTGTGCACACCCGTCTCCATCACATTGTTAATGACATAAACATTAAATGTTGTAAAGCCAGTACAAAACGGAATCATTCTTTTTCGATGTCAGAGTATTTTCTCTGGTTGGTATTGATTTTCTTTGAAAAGTAACCAATTAGCAGTTGAATTCCATCATCATCTTCCTGTCGCAGTACAGTTCCAACACTGATATCATTAGAATTGATTGCAGTTTCGAAGGTTTCAAAACGCTTGGTGTAGCTAAAAGTGGTGCGGTGGTTAAGATTGCTTTTAAGTAGTCAAGTGCCTTTGGCAATGTTCTGTCCAGCGAAATGTTGTGTTGTTCTTCAGTGAAAGTGTTAATGGTGCCACTACACTGCTTAGGTTTAGAAGAAATGTGCTGTTGATTCTGCTTCATCACAAAAAAATCGATGTACCTCTTTCTTCGAAGTTGGTCGTGGAAATTCCTTCGTGGCTTTTGGCTTTGCGTTCCTTGGTGTTGATATTCCCATCAGGTTTGGGAAACACAGAACTTTCTTTCGCTTTCTTTGATAAATGGACCTGACAATAACGATGCAGTAAGTCCAACTTAGTGATATAATTGGCTTGTCCAACTTTCTCCATGCTGTACTCTAATCTAGGTTTTGGGTATACGTCACAATTTGTTATGGCGTTGAACTTCCGATAGTCCACAAAAAATCATTGAGTCCCGCCAGGATTGGGAAACAACAGGATAGGCAAACTCCACTCTATCTGACGTAGTTCGATGATATCTTCATTGAGCATCGCATCCACGTTCTTGGGGATGTGTGTGGCTTTGCAAGGATTCAGACTGTTATTTTATCTGAACACCATTCCCTACGTCTGGATGATGGACAATATCGTAAGTCCTCCCATCTTATTCCTACATGTGTCCTCATATTGCCGTTTAAAATAATCTTCCAGCTTTGTTCTTTGCTTCTAAGACAGATAGTTTAAACTTAAGCCACTTGTTGAAGACTTCAACATGAACGTATTTGAAGGCACATCAAACTCCACATCATCGGGATTTTATTCCTCACTCTGTTAGGAAGTAATTAACACCTGTTTTCAAGTGAATTCTCTCGATTATAATCAGCTTCAACATATTCACTTGACATTCACGATACGGTTTTTTTCTTCTATGTTGCATCTTTACCACATAGCTCATCTGTCCCCACTTTGTCTCACTTTGATAGGACCACAAAACCTGACTTGAACGGCTCTCCTTCGCCTGGTAACAATACTAATACGTCAGCCCCCAAGGAAGACGTCGGAATTTCAGTTTTTATGTGCCACCTGCTTCATTATAAGCTGTGTCTTTCGTAGATGCCGTTTAGCTAACTCGCCTATCCGATTTAATCTCTCCCTTACCTCTGGTACATCATCCAAGAGTCAAATCTCTGAGTTATATTCCTATCAATGTCGCATTAATTAATTCAAATGGCCTCTAACTTCATGCCAGAATGTTAACTGGAAGGCGGTGAACTAAGTAGATCCATTTGGGGTATATCGAACAGCAAACAATACCGATGGTGCACCTTTATTGCAACCATTTGGATAATCCAGATAGCATGATCTTAGCATGGTCTTCAGGGTCTGATGGCAGCTTTCTAAAGCTCCTTGGGATTCACAACGGAATACAATTAATTTAAATTGTTGTATACCTAAACTATCCAGGGCTTCCTTGAAATGATTATTAGTACAATTCGTCACTTGGTCTGATGGAATTTCTCTGGGAAGCCCATACCGTGTGAAGAAAATGGCTAACTCCTCGAACATCCTTTTTGCCTTTATACTACCTCATTGCATTGACTTTGAAAATCTGGTAAGCAATTCCATTATGATAGACAAGTACACTTTCCCATGTTTACATTTTTGGAGGCGACCTACTCAGTCAATGACAACCCTCGTGGAAGGTTGTTTCAGTACAGGAATTGGCAACAAAGCTGTTGATTTTAGTACTGACTGTGGCTTATATACTATTTGACATGTGTGACATGCATGGCAAAATCTTACCACATCCTAGTGAATTCCAGGCAATAATTCTTTTTTGTACCTTAGCCTGAGTCTTGCGTACCCCGAGGTGACATCATGCAGGTCGTTTATGTGGTACCCGTAAAACCTCATGCCTGTATGCTACCGGAAACATAATCAATTGCCCTTCTGTCCGTTTCTCCTCTGCATTAACCTGCTGTTTTCTCCATTTTCTTCTTAGGATTCTATCTTTCAGGCAATAGCCCTCAGGAATGTTCTCTGAGTCCTTTTCTGAGTATGCATCATTTTTTAAAAAATTGTCTCTTCTGTCTATTGTAAGCCCAAGAGCCTTTCAGCACTGAGCACTTCTGACTGACCCTCTGCCTGTTTAGATTTTCCCTGCAGCATTATGCCAACCAGGATGTACGCCAACTGAACTTCTACTCCATCATTTCTCTCCTTTTCTTTTGCTTCGGACTTTGCCTTATGGTCGTGGAATTTGGTTACTACACAGTCTGGGAAAATTTCAGGGTATTTTTGTTTTACCTCCTCAGTTTCCTGGTCGTCACGGAGCTGCTCCAAAATAAGTGGTGTCACTCCCACCTTGGATTCTGCGTAACTATTACCAAGAACAAGCTGAATTCCTGGAACTGACAATCTGTCAATCACTCCCACGTTACTTCTCCGGTCTTGAGTGGGCACTCGAACCTGACCTTACATAGGTTACGCCGAATTTCTGCCCATCTATCCCAGAAATTGCCACTCTATCAGGTACCAGGTCAGGAAGAATGCAAATACGTTCAACTCGTACTATTTGAAACTGGTTAGATTCTGTATCTCTCAAAATTATAACTTACTTTCCTTCTCCCTCTGTTGCTTCTGAACAAAACTTACGCTTTGAGATGAATTCTTGATAAAGATCAGTCACGAGCCCCATACCAAGCCCCTTTCTGGGCTCTGCACTCTCCCACAGCTTCTCGTCGTTTCTTGGGGTTTCTTTTACTGCATTCACTAATACTACTAGCTTAGCCTCTTTTACCACATCTTTTCACACAGTGCCTTTCTTTAACGAACAGTGCTGTAACTTTACCACAGAAAGAAAAAAAAATCTGAAGCCTTTCATCACCTTTCCCCACCCTTGGGGTTCTCTTTTTTTAACCAGTGGTAAACAATTACTAGTTTTCACTGCTCTTTTTTTCGTAGTAGAGGATCTGCCCTTCTCCCAATTTCTATCGCTTACAGGATGAAAGTCTTCCAGAAGCTAAACTTTACCTTATGCAGCAACCTGCCACCTCTGCGACATTTCTCACTTCTTGAACTTTCTGTTCATCCACATGAATTCTTACTGTCTCTGCACCTGAATTTTTAAACACTTCCAGCAGAAGATATGTCTCTGACAACCTCATTGGTCTTATCTATTTTAAGTCCCGCACCCATGTGTCAAGATTATTATGTTTAATTGTTTCCAATTCAAAATATGTCTGACCTGGTTTCTTCATTATGTTTCTGAACCGCTGTCTATACACTTCTGGTACCAATGTATCCAGCACTCAAATCAACCCATTTGGCCTCTTCATAATCTCTTGACCCCTCAGCTGACAGCGTAGCAAATACCTCACTGGTTCTGCCTCCGAGTTTACACGGAACCAGCATGACCGACAATTCCACTGACCACTCTATTTGCCTTGCCAATGTTTGAAATGAAATAAAGAAAGCTTCGACAACTTTGTCATCAAAATGTGATCGTATTTAAATGTTTGTTTCTATCACGACTTTGTCTCTTCATCTCCATCCTGTTAACTTAACTTTCTTGACTGAATTGCAATTTCTGAATTTCAACTTCTCTCACCTTTTGCCTTTCTTCTCTCTCACTTTGTCCGCACCTTTCTTCTCTCTCACTTTGTACGCACCTTTCTTCTCCCTCACTTTGTCCTCACCTTTATTCTCTCTCTGTTCCGTTAAGAACCTTCTGTATCTTTTATTTTCGCTCTCTCTCTTTATTTATCTTCTAAATCCATTTTCCTCAATTGTAAGTTGTGTTTTCTAACTTTACTGCACTTGCGTGTTTTTCTGAAACATCTAAGTGCTTGATTCACTCCCTTACCATTTCAGAGTTACTTTCATCCTTGATTAAAGCAATTTCTACCCTCTTCACTGATTCTAAAAGCGTGCTCCTTCCTTTCTAAATATTCTTGGCAAATTTGGGAAGCATCTTCAAACCCCAGAAATCCTTTAGCAACTTTAAGACCCATTTCTCTCATTTTTAATTTAATTAACCACAAGTAACTGAAATTTGAGAAATTATCTCACCTCTGTTTCATTTAAAGAACTCGCACACTAATTGGCAAATGTTCAAATCTGCTGGGATCTTTCCGACCAACAATCTGTTAAAATCTGTCAAAACATCTGACAGGGTCTGTGTACCTCTGTCCAGTTCATGTAAGCCCCTAAACTGTCGTAGCACAGTAGTAAACCCTTCTGCTAATTAAAGCAAAGACACAGAAAAACTCACTCCGCCTCATAATCTGCTAAAGTATCAAAGACAGAAAATATCGATTTTATTCTTTAACACTAAAAGTGAATATTAAACAACAACTATTTACAAATATATGTTTCTTTTCTCTTAAAGATTTGTTAAAGACTTCCCAAGCTGTAACAATATACTGTTCCTATAAAACCACGATTAAATTTATCGAAATTCAATGTTCAAAACCAGACAATGGCAGTCATTTCCACTGTCCATCTTCCTCTGTTCGTATATCTTCCTGGGGCGCCTTCGATCATGTGCTGCATAGATGTTTCATATGAGGAAATGTTATCTTTGTCAGCGAGTGTGGTGATAGCAGTCTTTCAAGTGATAGCTAGTGCTCTTTCTGGCTGACTGTCCAACAAAACATGCTTTATATAACCCAAATATTGGATCGTATCATTGGTTCGATATTGTCAAAGCAGTAAAATTCAATTCGATTGGGTTTCTGCATATTGAGCCATAATTTAGACTGATTGGCACAATTCGAAATGCTGTGAAAACAATGCAGGCTTGTAGGTTACAGGCAAAAGTTCCATCTTAACGTTGAATGTTTCCATTGGCAGTCACATGACAAATGCTTGCCAGCTTTCCTTCTCTCTTAAAGTTACACCTTCAACTTCATAACAACAAGGTCCCTCTCTCTATTCAAAACACTCCTTTCGGGCTTCCGCTACCTGTTCAGACTCCAGGCAAACGTTCCCTCCAGAATCACTGATTGGTCTATTCTATCACTGATCATTGTCTTATTCCTCATGTATGTGTCGTATGATTTTGCCTTTTAGCTAATCCTTCCCACCAAGGCTTTTTATTACCCACTCCATTTCTCCTCAGTCCATTTTTGAGTTCTTTCCAAACCACCGTGTAATTTCTAGAGCTGTGCCAGGTCCGTGCTTCCTCAAATATAAGTAGGCTTCCTTCTTCTTTTTGACGAAAATCTCCTCTGCTGTTATCATCCATTGTTTCCTCAAGTTAATATTCTATGCCTGGCTCAGTGGGATAAAGATATCTCACTCTCGCAACAAATTATCCATAAACAGCCTCCACATTTCTGTTGTATCTTTCTGGTCGAGCAACTGTTCCCAATGTATCCTCCACAGGTCTTGTTTGATAGCAATATAATGACCTTCCCACAATTAAATACCTTGGTCTACTATCTGCTCCTATCCCTCTCCATGGCTGTGGTAGTTGTAGTCACTGTCACTGAAATGCTCGCCCACTGAGAGAGCTGACACCTGGCTTGGCTCCTTGCCGAGCACGAAATCCAAGATGGCCTCCACCGCAGTCGGCCTATCTGTGTACTGAGTCAACAATCCCGCCTTGTCGCATTTGACAAATCGACTCCATTTAGGCCATCTGCACGAGGGTGGTTCTAATCAATATTGGGGAAACTGAAGTCAACGACAACATCAACTCTGTTAAATTTGTACCTTTAAAGATCTGCTGTCGAATCTGTTATTCCATTCCTCTCCTGTTATTTGGGCGTTTATAGAAAACAAAAAATAAAGTGATTGCTCCTTTCCTGTTCCAGGCTTCGATCCATTCGACAAGCCTTCCTCAGCAGCCTCATTTTCTGCAACTGTGATGCACTCTCTATTTATGAGGATGTTGCTGAAGACATTTATCAGGGTATTGCCTGCTTTGGAGATATTTAGTCATTAAGTAAGATGGGACAGACTGACGTTGTTTACTGCATAGCAGATGGCGGTGGTGGTGGGGGCATGATTCGGATATGATAAAGATACGAAGGCAGATAGATAGGGCAGATTGACTTCCGCGAAGGAGGGCAGTGAACATGGGATATTGATGAAAGTTCAGTGTGAGGATGTTTAGAGGAGAGGGGATGCAAAATTCATCCATCCAGATGATGGTAAGGAACTGGAAGGCACTGCCTTTAAGTGTTAGAGGCAGAAATCCTTCAGGTTTTAACAAGTATTAATGGACAAGTGCAAGACATGCAGCACAGTGGCTCAGTACAGGAAAATGCGATTCATATAATTTGCTGGTTGTCTATGATCATGATAGAGGTTGGGCACTAACCGACTTTTTTTTCTGTATTGCATATCCTTCTGATACTAATTCCAATCTGCTGGAAAAAGCTCGGATTATTTTAGAAAGCTCCCGCAACCGTTGGCATCAGCTCTTCTGCAATTGAGCCTCCATTCCTTGAATTAGCTGCTGTTCAGACAACAGTTACAATGAGTGCGAGCTTACTTATTTATTAAATGTATCTTCAACAATCTTTGGTCTTTAAAATTAGTTCGTTTTCTCCCGATTCCTATATATGAGTTAAAATACAGAATAATGTACACTTAAAAAAATATATTGTGCATCTGCCCTCTCACACTCGTGTGTTTTAAACCAGTGGGTAATACACCTGCAAGTTTTAGAATTCATTTTCATCAGAGTATTTCAGCTACATTAAAATAAAAATACATCTGGTTTGAAAGAAATTAATTTGAATCATTTGCCCATTGAGGGGAAACGCGATGAACAATTCTATTAACACAGCTCAGGTGTTCATGATGACTCGATGATAACTCAGAAAAAAAACATGTCCCTGAGGAATTGTTCTTTCTGCTCTATTTAAAGATTCCCCTTTACTAGCACGAGCGTGTACTGGCTGCATTAAACATAATTACCAATGAACCGTTCAGGGAAGAGGCATCATGAATTTAGCGATTATAATTTCAATATATGAGGAGAGAGCTATCATACAACGCATATTGAAGAAGATCTAGAGGATATACTTCCCGGTACTTGCTGCTGTCAGTGTCCCTCGTAAGTGATATCCTCTGATATCATTTCTCCAAATTGTGTTCCACTCATTTCTTATTCTCTTGAATTGTTTCCCTTCTTGTGACAGCACGGTGGCTCAGTGGTTAGCAATGCTTCCTTCGAGAGCTTGGGATAAATTCAAGTCCCAGGCCTTTGTGGGGAGTTTGCATATTCTCCCCGTGTCCAGGTGAATTCCCTTTGGGTGCTCCTGTTCCTCCCACAATCCAAGACTGTGCAAGTGAGATGATTTGGCCATGTCAAATTGCCCATCGTGTTCAAGAATACGAAGGTTAGGTACATTAGTAAGGATAAAGTCGAGCTATAGGGTCAGGGAATAGATCTGGGTGGATTACTCTTCAGACAGTTAATGTGGAGTTGTTGGGCCAAAATGGCCTATTACCACACTACCGAATTTCTAATTTCTGCGTTCTAAAAATCTCCATCTTGTCTTGTGCATGAATTGCTGTGTCCTGTTCACTCCTTCCGTGCGCATGGTGGATGTTAACCACATATTCGACAATTCTGAACTGCATCTAGCGGAGATGATTGGAATTATATCACAGTGATTGGTATCTCGTTTCATGTTATTGTGAAGATGGACTGCGTGAAATATGCTGCATTGGTTTCATGCTTTCTTTTATTGTTATTATAGACCAAAAATAATTAATATATGAAGCTCAGTAACTTTGGACACTGTATTTCAGACACTTTACATACTCACATATACAGTCATACGCTCACCCAAAATACTCACTCTCCCTAAAAGACTCTCTGTCGAACACACCCACAAACACCTACACACGATCTCTTATTCTCTTACATTCTCTCTCAGACGCACTAAGTCGCTCACAGCCTCATACACACTGACTCTCTCTCTCTCATAAACTGTCACACATGAACCCCGTCTCAAAGACAAATGCTCGCACACAGTCAATCTCCCTCTCATGTATAGCTTTTCTGATACACTCATTCTCTCACGCATCCACGATTTATCCCACTCACACACCCATCTTGAATTCAATTGACACACACACTCTCTCTTCCAGATTCTCTGTCTCTTTCATGGACAATTTCGCTGACACACTCTCTCGCTCACCATTACACATTCACACATTCACAGACCCTTCTCTCTCTCACATACACACACATTCACCAAGTCACCGAAATTCACATTTGTATACATTGTCTCTCGAACACTTGCATTCATACACTCACTCTCAAACTTGTGCTTCTGCATGTTCACACACACAGAAACCCTCAAATAAATTCTCATCATGTTACAAATGCACACTCACTCATGTACACAAGCATAAACACACACTCTTCCCACACTTATTAATTCACTCGCTCTCTTGACTATGTTGCCTCAGACACGTACACACGTTCACTTATCTCCTCTGATTATGCAGCATTTATCATCTGTCAGTAACTGCAGCAGACAAAGTATTGATGAGGTTCCTTCTTTCCCTGGTGCAATCCCTTTGGTGTAGGGGCCCCGATCGTGACATTTGGAACGGGGTACTTGGGTTTTGATTTTGATTTGATACTGCATGGTTCATTGGGGAGCATTTTAGGTGTTTGGATTCCCTTTATCCTCAGCATCTTTCCTTGAAGGTAATGGTGGAGATGGTTTGAAATTTCTGCTTGGAGGAGGCTACAGTGTAACTTACAGATGATGTACAATGCTGTTACAGGGATAAATGCTGAATTGTGGGGTTACCACCACCGTGCATGTTGTTGCATTAAAAACATCTTATTTCGCTCAGTTAATTTAGTGACCATTGTGATCCTGTCCCGTGGAAACTGTGGACTCTCTACGTCTGTGACTCGGTACCTCGTGGCTATGGCAACAGCAGATCTACTGGTGGTGATCCTCGACTTGATATGGAGACATATACCTGTTCTTTATCCAGAAGAATTTATTTTCCTGGATTATATAGATGTGTGTAACATTCACGCTGTCCTTCTTTATGCAGTCACTGACTGTTCTTTCTGGTTCACCGTGGCATTCACGTTCGATCGATTTGTGGCTATTGCTTGCCAGAAGCTGAAAACGAAGTATTGCAGAGAGAAAACAGTGACTTTGGTCCTTGGAGCAGTGACGTTGCTGAGCTGTTTAATTAACCTGACCTGGTATTTTATGTATAACGAGAGGTATAGACTTGGCAATTATCCTATGTTTTGTGGAATGTCTGTCTCTGATACGAATTTAATGCTGTGGGTTGCAATTGAAGTTGTTCATTATATTTTCACACCCTGCATCCCATTTGCACTGATTCTGCTCCTCAACATTTTCACCGTAAGACACATTTTAGTGAGCAGCATGGCCCGCAGGAGACTCCGGGCTCACATGAATGGGGAAAGACCCAGAGACACTGAGATGGAGAGCCGAAGAAAATCCATAATTTTACTTTTTGCTATTTCTGTCAATTTCATTCTGCTGTGGGCAGTGTTCACTGTGAACGCTTTAGTTAAGCGGATACGTGACCTGAGTAGTACTTTTCCTCTGCTTCCTCACTTCCAAGAAATTGGCTTCATTCTCCAGATGCTGAGTTGCTGCACAAACACTGGGATCTACGCCGTGACCCAGGCTTGGTTCAGAGATCAATTCAAGAATATGATGATGTTTCCTTTCATTTTAATTTTTAACCTACTGGGAAAATTCAAGCACTAAACATTACTAAGCATTGAATCTGAATGTTATGTTCAATTCTTCTCGCGCACTGAAAGAATTTTTTTTTAAATATCCATCCAATGAGTGGCAGTATTTACACTCACTTTGACATACAGCAGAAATTTTTTTCAGTACCGGGAGCCCAAGGAGTGCAGTCATCGAGTTGTTGCCTCATAAAGATAGCGTCATACAGCACGTAAACAGACCCGTCAATCCTACTCGGCCTCGCTGACAGCATATGCTTAACTGATCTCGTACACTTTGCCAGCAACTTGTCCATATCTTTGTAAATCGTTCCTGTTCATCTAGATGCTTTTTAAATGTTTTAATTGTACCCCACCCGTGAAACATTCTTTGGCAGCTTGTCCCATATACATGCCATCCTCTACGTAAAACGTTTTAGATCTTTCTACTCTCACCTTGAACCTATGCTCTCTTGTTTCTGTTTCCCCTACACTTATAAAAACATACCTTGGCTGATCGCTTTAATCAGGCCCTGCATGACTTTGTTAATATCTGTAAACGACCCCTCAGCCTCTGATGCTCAGGGGAAAATAGCCCATAACCGATTCGAACTCATCCTGAAGCTCAAACTCTCGAAACTTGGACAAAATTCTTCAAATCATTTCTCAACCCTTTTCAGATTAACAGTAGGGTGACTCACAACTCTGCGGCAATGCCAGTGGAGGAATACTTGAATCAAGCTTGTTTCTCAGTTGGGGTGTTTGTTGATATAAGACCATAAGACATAGGAGTGGAAGTAAGGCCATTCGGCCCATCGAGTCCACTCCACCATTCAATCATGGCTGATGCGCATTTCAGCTCCACTTACCAGCGTTCTCCCGGTAGCCCTTAATTCCTCTAGACAACAAGAATCTATCAATCTCGGCCTTGAAGACATTTAGCGTCCCGGCTTCCACTGCACTCCGTGGCAATGAATTCCACAGGCCCACCACTCTCTGGCTGAAGAAATGTCTCCGCATTTCTGTTCTGAAATGACCCCCTCTAATTCTAAGGCTGTGTCCACGGGTCCTAGTCTCCTCGTCTAACGGAAACAATTTCCTAGCATCCACCTTTTCCAAGCCATGTATTATTTTGTACGTCTCTATTAAGTCTCCCCTTAATCTTCTAAACTCCAACGAATACAATCCCAGTATCCTCAGCCGTTCCTCATATGTTAGACCTGTCATTCCAGGGATCATCCGTGTGAATCTCCGCTGGACACGTTCCAGTGCCAGTATGTCCTTCATGGGGTGTGCGGAACAAAACTGGACACAGTACTCCAAATGGGGCCTAACCAGAGCTTTATAAAGTCTTAGTAGTACATCTCTGCTTTTATCTTCCAACCCTCTTGAGATAAGAGACAACATTGCATTCGCTTTCTTAATCACGGACTCAACCTGCATGTTTCCCTTTAGAGAATCCTCGACTAGCACACCCAGATCCCTTTGTGCTTTGGCTTTATTAGTTTTCTCACCATTTAGAAAGTAGTCGATGCTTTTATTCTTTTTGCCAAAGTGCAAGACCTCGCACTTGCTCACGTTAAATTCCATCAGCCATTTCCTGGACCACTCTCCCAACCTGTCTAGATCCTTCTGTAGCCTCCCCACTTCCTCAGTACTACCTGCCTGTCCACTTAACTTCGTATCATCGGCAAACTTCGCTAGAATGCCCCCGGTTCCCTCATCCAAATCATTAATATATAATGCGAACAGCTGTGGCCCCAGCACCGAACCCTGCGGGACACCGCTCGTCACCGGCTGCCATTCTGAAAAAGAACCTTTTATCCCAACTCTCCGCCTTCTGTGAGACAGCCAATCCTCAATCCATCCCAGCAGCTCACCTCGAACACCATGGGCCCTCACCTTGCTCAGCACCCTCCCGTGTGGCACCTTATCAAAGGCCTTTTGAAAGTCTAGATAGACCACATCCACTGGGTTTCCCTGGTCTAACCTACTTGTTACCTCTTCAAAAAATTCCAACAGGTTTGTCAGGCATGACCTCCCTTTACTAAATCCATGTTGACTTGTTCTAATCAGACTCTGCTCTTCCAAGAATTTAGAACCCTCATCCTTCATGATGGATTTTAGAATTTTACCAACAACCGAGGTTAAGCTGATTGGCCTATAATTTTCCATCTTTTGCCTTGATCCTTTCTTGAACAAGGGGGTTACCACAGCCAGCTTCCAATCATCCGGGACCTTTCCTGACTCCAGTGACCCTTGAAAGATCTCAACCAATGCCTCTGCTATTTCCTCAGCCACCTCTCTAGGGTGTATCCCATCGGGGCCAGGAGATTTATCAATTTTCAGACTTTTTAACTTTTCAAGCACTATCTCTTTCGTATTGGCAACCATACTCAACTCAGCCCCGTGACACCCTTTAATTTTTGGGATATTGGGAGAATTTCTCTGTATACCTGGGATTGGTAGTTGTACGGTGCTCCAGTTCGAGAACAGAGCGAATGACGGGAAAGGGAAGTTACAAATGCATCATTTGTGAGTCACAAGCAAACGCAAGTTTTGTAGCACCGTGGACTGTGCTTTGACACTACATGTTAGAACTCATGAACAAACTAATATTTTTACTAATATATGTTTCACAACAGATATAAATTCAAATGAGGAAAGAATGTAATATCCCCAAGTATATCGGTAACAAAAATGTCCTCAGATTGTGAACTGTGGGAAGAATGTTGAGATGCTGCACTGTGATTTAGACAAGTCAAGTGCATGGTAGATGCAGATTAATGTCGGTAAGTCCGTGGTTATTCATTTTGCGAGCAAAAACAGGAAGACAGATTGTTATAGGAATGGGGTGCGATTAGAAAGGTGGTGTAGGGTGTGGGCACGAGGCCTCTGCGTCTGAATCTGTGGCTGCAGTGCTGCAATTTTGACCAACACTGGCCTGCAACAGATTTGATAGAGCCTGGTCCTCGGTAGTATTTACCGGTCCCCAGTCAGAGAGTAATAGAATCATGAAGCACGAATCGGACAGCTCTATGCAACCAGTCACTGCCGAACATAGTGCCAACAAACTAAACTGTTCCCACTTCTTTGTTTCTGTTTCCCATTTTGAACGGGAAACTTTTCCTATCCATGCACTTATCCAAAAGTGTTCTAACCGCTTTAATTGTACCGACATCCAACACTTCCTCTAGTCGTTTATTCCTCAGGTGAACCCACGTCCGTACAAAAGACGACATTTTCCCTCATGTCTTTTTGAATTCCACATCACAGGAAATAAAAACACCAATAATGATAAATCTACCTGTCCTCTCAACATTTCATGAAATACTATCACATAGGTTCTCAA